>NC_140559.1:18769574-19152074 GCF_057381845.1 Rhamphochromis longiceps | reverse complement strand
ACCCATCGTCAAGGCCTAAAATCACACCATATCATCCACAGTGGAGTTAAAGCACACAGCTGTGAGTTGTGTGGTAAGACTTTTGCTCAAAATAGCGACTTACAGAGGCATCTAGTTACCCACTCTGGAATTAAGGCCTACAGCTGCGACTTTTGTGGAAAAAGGTTCAGTGAAAAAAAGTACCGAAATATTCACCTACGGATTCACACTGGAAATGATGTTTGCTGCTGTGATCAGTGTGGGAAACCATTTACAACAGATGCACAGTTACAACAACACATGTTTAGCCACACTGAGGAGAGACCTTACAAATGTGACCTGTGTGAGAAGACTTTTAAAGCTCCACATCACCTGAAAAAACACCAACAGATCCACACCAGAAATTAACTCTACAAGTGCAGTTACTGTGAGATATGTATTTATTTTTATCTTGTAATTGTAACCCGAGTGTTTGGAACAAGTCTGATCAGTAAACTTATGGAATTATACTGAATTAACTGTTTGGAAAAATGAAGAGGCATTTTCACCCAGTAACCTGAGTGTTATAATGTAAACAGTGAAATGTAATTGGATATTGGCAGAGTTGACTTATACTGTCTTTGCATAGAAGCAGAGTGATAAAGATGGATCCAGTTCTCAGCCCTGTCGTCACTGTGGTGGTGGGAAAGAGTTTCTCTGTGGCCTTTGTGGAAAAACCTCCAATCATCAACGGGACTTTAAACCACATCAACGTAGACACACTGGAGACAAAATGAACTACTGCAAAGAATGTGGGAGAGGCTTCCACACACCAAGTACATTAAAAATGCATGAACTCTTCCACAGCGGGGTCAAAAAGTACATCTGTGACCGGTGAGGGTTATCCTTCACCACTGCACGTGAGCTTAAAGAAAAAGCAATAAGTGAATCCACAAAGAAGAGACACCATACAACTGCAGACACTGTGACAAAAGCTTCTCACAATCAGGTCATCTTAACAAACATGAATGTACACACATGGAAGTGAACTTCAGCTGTGACCCCAAGCTGTACATTAACTGTTTCACTGTTACCAATGTGCATTCACTTCATTATCTGCTCTGTGCAAACATCAGCCTGATCATGCAGGACTGAAATCACTGGATCACAATGAATCTGAAGAGAGAGAAAGATCCTCTTCTGGTTTCAGGGTTGGACTTAAAAACCTTGATCAGGCTCTACAGAGTTTAGATGGAATCTCCTGTAAAGAGTGTCAGCTGATGTCACTCTTGGATCTGATGAGGTAGCTCTGATTTCTGGACCTGCAGTGAATAATCCTGAATGTTACATTTAGGAAGCTGCATGTATAGATAAGAATAAGAAGAACTTTATTTATCCCGAGGGAAATTCTTTTGTCATGTACATGCTCAAAGCAGCAGGAGAGACAGAGGAACAGATGAATAAGATATAAGATATACAATATATACAATAAGAATAGTAGTGCACAGTAATATACCGTAGGATAGTGCAAGACATAGTATCAGATAACTAACGAAGTAATATATATAACTATATCCTGGTGAATAAATAACTTAACTATCAGTGCAGGCGATTTTAGAAAGTGACAAAGTATTGTGCAATAGAATAAAGGGAGTAGCAGCGTATGATGGGGGGATGAAACAAATATTCAATAAGGTACTGTTGGGTAATATTACACGGTCTGAAAGGGAACAGAATAACATTGGTAATCGTCTCAGGAAAATTATCTACAGAGTGAGGAAGAGTTATACAGTCTTATTGCCACCGGCACAAAGGATTTACTGTGGCGATCTCTGCATTTCGGGGCAATGAGTCTTTTGCTGTGTTTGCTCTGATGGTCCATCATGGGGGCGTGCATGGGGTGGGAGGGGTTGTCCATGATAGAAACAAGCTTTTTTAGCATTCTCCTTTCAGACACCACCTCCAGGTTCTCAAGTCTGACACCCAGGACAGAACTAGCCTTTCTAATCAGTTTGTTCAGCCTTTTGGCATCAGCTGTCTTCACCCCACTTCCCCAGCACACAGCTGCAAAGAACACGACGCTCTCCAACACCGAGTGATAGAACATGGTCAGCATATTCCTACCAACATTGAAGGATCTAAGTCGCCTCAGTAGGAAAAGCAGACTCTGCCCTTTTTTGAAGATAGCATTGGTGTTCTTGGTCCAGTCCAGTTTACAGTCCAAGTGTACCCCCAGTACCAGTAGTCCTCAACTATCTCCACATCAGCCCCACTGATGGTGACAGGGTTAGGAGGAGGAGCCTGCTTCCTAAAATCCATAATCAGTGCCTTTGTCTTTGTGATGTTAAGTTGTAGGTGGTTTAGCTCACACCACTCGACAAAGCTGTCGACCACACTCCTGTACTCCTCCTCGTGTCCATCCCAGAGCCCACAGTGGTAGAGTCATCTGAGAATTTCTGCAGATGACATGACTGAGACTTGTACCTGAAGTCAGATGTGTAGAGAGTGAAGAGGAAGGGGGATAGGACTGTCCCCTGCGGCGCCCCCGTGCTGCTCAAGATGTTATCTTAGCGGGAGCTCTTCAGTCGGACATGCTGTGGTCGACTTGTTAAATAGTCCGTAATCCAACCAACCACTGGGGCATCCACCTGCATTTCTGTGAGCTTATTCCCCAGCAGTGATGGTCTGATTGTGTTAAAAGCACTGGAGAATTCAAAGAACATGACCCTCACAGTGCTCCCAACAATGTCCAGGTGAGAATAAGCCTGGTCCAGCAGGTAGATGATGGCATCCTCCAAGCCATACGAGGTTGATAAGCAAACTGCAGGGGGTCCGGCCAAGGCTCCACCAGCAGACGCAGATGTTTCAGGATGAGTCTCTCCAGCGTCTTCATGACATGTGAGGTCAGAGCCACTGGCCTGTAGTCACCGAGGGTGGACGGGTTGATCTTTTTAGGGACAGGAACCAGGCAGGATGTCTTACAGAGTGATGGGACTATGTGCATTTCCAGACTCATGTTGAAGATCCGTTGTAGAACTCCAGACAGCTGGGAAGCACAGCACCTGAGGGCCCTGGGACTGACACCATCAGGGCCAGCAGCTTTGCTGGAGTGGAGTCTGCCCAATTCTCTTTTGATGTCATCTGCTGAGAGGGACAGGGTGAGACAGTCTGAGGGGGCAGGAGAGGGGGGAGGCGAAAGGACAAGATGGGAATAGCTGGGTGTGGAGACAGGAGACGCAGGGCAGTCAAACCTATTGAAGTGCAGATTAAGGTTGTTAGCACTTTTGACGTCCCCATCCATCCCAACACCTCTCTTTTGTCTCAGGTCCGTGATAGTCCGCATTCCATTCCACACCTCCCTGGTGTTGTTTTCCTGCAGTTTGTTTTACAGCCTCCGTCTGTAGGACTCTTTACCCTCTGCAATCTTGGCTTTCAGCTCCTTCTGCACCAGTTTCAGCTGATCTCTGTCACCATTTCTGAAAGCTCTTTTTTTCTTGTTTAAGGTTGCTTTGATGTTTTTGGTAACCCAGGGTTTATTGTTGGGGAAGCACAGAATGGTTTTTTTGGGGACCACAGTGTCCACACAGAAGTTGATATAATCTGTTACACAGCCTGTCAGATTGTCAATATTGTCCTGATTGGAATCACAAAGAACATCCCAGTCAGTTGACTCAAAGCATCCCTGCAGAGTCTCTTCCGACTCACATGGACAAGGGAGTCGAAAGAGACTTGTGACATTACCAATAAGTTTGATGTGTCACCTGGCCCTCTTCCTATTGAAAAAACAAAAGTTGTATCCAAGATGGCCAACTTCTAAATGGCCACCATGGTCACCACCCATCTTGAGGAGTTTGCCCCCTCACATATACTAATGTGCCACAAACAGGACTTTAATATCACCAACCATTCCCATGTTATTATGGTGTATCCATATAAATGGCCCACCCTGTATATCAAGTTTATGCTTTGTCCTTTGAGGGGTTTTAATTCTCTAAAATGTTATCCCTGTTACATTTTAATCTTTGTTTCCATAGGACACAGTAGTGTTTCGTAGTTGTACTTGTTACTGTATTATTAAAGTTATAGGAATGTCTTCTTCTTTCTTTTTTTATACAAAACTAATATTGTATCAAAATTACAGATATGGATATGGATATCAATTTCTTTTTTTTTTAACTTTCTTAGTCTTTCCAAATTTTTTCTTCATTCATTTAACCTCGGTTAAATTTAAATCCTTCATTCATATTTAAGTTGTTGCTGTGATAATCCCTTCTCTTAAATCCTTTTCTCCCAAAACTGCAAATAATTTCACAGCAGTCTCTCTCAAAACTTCCAAAATGAACTAAATCTGTCAACCTGCTTTGAAACAACCCCTGCTATGACTTTATGTTCAGAAACAAGAGACGTAAGCTAAACTGGTTTTGGCCTGTACTTCCATGTAATACCAGTTTGTACCAGAAGATGGAGGTGTGAGTCAGTGTAACCTTTCTTTAATTAGGCAAAGAACACATTCTTATTCACAGTGGCAGCACAGAAATGTTGAAACAAAACAGCAGCACAATCTGGACCATTTTAAAGATCACAGGTGACTACTTTTAGTTCATTCAAATTCTATTAAACCTCTATTTTTGGCTCCTCCTTTAACTTTTGAGTATTTACTGTGTCCTTGAAGTCCACATCTTGTTTTGCAGCTGTTTTCTTGTTGATTTGAAGTTTGTATTATGAAATCCTGATAATGTTAAAGCGTTAGTTATATTTGATGAACTCTGTGTAAAGTTTATCTTATTAAACAGTTTGTTGTGAAAAATGAAGAAATGGTCTCACAACAAGTAGTGTGACCCATGATTTCAGATTCAAAGTAATTTAACTGTTTTCAGTTAAATTAACTATCAGTGCTTTACATGTGGAGGTTTATCACAGGAGGAGACTGGGCTTTTGATTTTTTTTTTTTTTTTTTGATTTTTCTCAAAAACATGCTGTGGGCATGAAGTTTTCAGACAGTGTGTTTAAGAGTTATTGTGGTTAACATCTCACACATTCCAATAAATCAGATGTTCCTGCATTGCAACAGTGGTTTGCAGATGTATTCTCCCTCCTCCCTGTCTGCAGGACTCTCATGGAGCACCACTTTGAAACGCGGCCTGGCGTGAAAGTATGTTTATGGCCCTACATGTTGCCTGAGCACAAGAGGTAAATTGTGCAAAAGTAATTGGCTGAAATGGAGAAAATGCTGTTGCCTTAGGAGGAAATGAGGATTTGTTCCTCAGTGTTTGGTCTCCTATGCCTATCTATTTGCCAGCTGATTGGTCCCAGCTGTTGAGAGGGGCTGGTTGTCCTTAAGGTGCTTCCAGGTAATTAAGAAGTGAGCGCATGGTTTTATACAGTACTGTGATGATCAATGTTCCCTGTAATTTTTCATGTGTTGAGCGAACGCACAAACTCCCTGAGGAATCCCTTGGACCACTGTGAGCAACAGCAGACATGTTCACACCAGTTTCGAATCCATCCAAGTTACATGGTTTATTAAAATAATCATATTACAGCATTTACAATTATGTTAGACTACTTTTAATTATCTGCTTTAGCCCACTTACAATGAAAATGAAAAAATAATCTTATTCATGACTTGTGTAATATGTTAATGCTATTGGAAGTAAAAATAACTTTAACTCCAATTTTAAAAGGACAGCTTTTTTTTTTTTTTTTTTTTTTTTAATAAAGCTCTGACCTGTATAATAACTCTGTGGTCTGGGAGAGAGTCCTGTAACTCTGTCTGCAAAATACAGTATGCAAAGACCAATGCTGGGCAATTAATTATATAGTTATATAAAGTTACTGAGTTTTGCAAAGAACAATGTTTTTGCAGCTGTTTACCTAAAAATGCAGCCAATACATTTTTTTAAACAAACTATTTAGAGAACAATCAGGTGTTCTGCATCAAATCTGATGCCACACAAATTATTTGTGCCACTCCAAAAGAAATCATTTCTGTCCACTATGAGATAAAGGAGGACATCAAAAGCCTGATACCTGGAGCACTGACAACAGGGGATGTATTACTCCTGTAACATTCAGCAGTTGCCTCGTTGTTCTGACACACACAACAAAACTATTGACTACACTACACACTAACTACACAAGATTTGCGCTAAATGTCGCAAATCTCTCACATCTCAAAACACAGCCCTCACTCCTAAAACTTCCTCCCGTTTCCTTTTTTTTTTTTTAATTTATGTTTTATTAGTTTTCTTATTTATACAACATGTACAACAAATTCAAACTATTCGCCGTGGGGGGGAAAGCAAAGAAAAGCAAATCAACATCAAAAGAGACAAACAGACCAAACCAAACAAAACACAAAAACAAATAAACCAAGAAATACAATGACATTATACAAAATCGGGCCTCCCATTTTGTACATATTTCAACCATTTCAACCAATATTCTTCAAATGAGTCCGCCTGCCACTTTAGCCTAAAGGTTATTTTTCCAAAAATAGTATATATCACATCAATCCATTCATCTATAGTAGGAGTATCCTCTTTAAGACAAAGGCGAGTTATGGCCTTTTTGGAAGCTACCGACAGCACACTGAACAAATATTTATCCGGTTTGCATAGATCAAGAGTCTTTAGGTTGCCTAGGTACAATAATGCAAAACGAAATTGTATTTTCTTTTGGAAGATTGTTCCCATGACCTTGTGTATTTCCTTCAAAAATGGAACCACACGGGGACATTCCCAAAAAATGTGGAAATGATTTGCTGTTGCATGTCCACAACTCCTCCAGCATGTTGTATTCTGAGGATAATTGGATTTTTGAGCTGGGGTAATAAAATAACTAATTACATTCTTCCAAATGAATTCCCTCCACGAGGGGGAGCTTGTTACTGACCACTGCTGCCTACAGATCCCATCCCATTCCTCTCCTGTTAGGGATAGATTGCTCTCTGTTTCCCATCTTACTTTAACATATCTTGTATCATGACCTCGTAGATTGATCAGTGAACAATATAATTTGGAAATAATTCTTTGATAGGGTCCATCTCTATATGCATTCTCGAATATATATACAGGGAGTGCAGAATTATTAGGCAAATTAGTATTTTGTCCACATCATCCTCTTCATGCATGTTGTCTTACTCCAAGCTGTATAGGCTCGAAAGCCTACTACCAATTAAGCATATTAGGTGATGTGCATCTCTGTAATGAGAAGGGGTGTGGTCTAATGACATCAACACCCTATATCAGGTGTGCATAATTATTAGGCAACTTCCTTTCAGTTGGCAAAATGGTTCAAAAGAAGGACTTGACATGCTCAGAAAAGTCAAAAATAGTGAGATATCTTGCAGAGGGATGCAGCAGTCTCAAAATTGCAAAGCTTCTGAAGCGTGATCATCAAACAATCAAGCGTTTCATTCAAAATAGTCAACAGGGTCGCAAGAAGCGTGTAGAAAAACCAAGGCGCAAAATAACTGCCCATGAACTGAGAAAAGTCAAGTGTGCAGCTGCCAAGATGCCACTTGCCACCAGTTTGGCCATATTTCAGAGCTGCAACATCACTGGAGTGCCCAAAAGCACAAGGTGTGCAATACTCAGAGACATGGCCAAGGTAAGAAAGGCTGAAAGACGACCACCACTGAACAAGACACACAAGCTGAAACGTCAAGACTGGGCCAAGAAATATCTCAAGACTGATTTTTCTAAGGTTTTATGGACTGATGAAATGAGAGTGAGTCTTGATGGGCCAGATGGATGGGCCCGTGGCTGGATTGGTAAAGGGCAGAGAGCTCCAGTCCGACTCAGACGCCAGCAAGGTGGAGGTGGAGTACTGGTTTGGGCTGGTATCATCAAAGATGAGCTTGTGGGGCCTTTTCGGGTTGAGGATGGAGTCAAGCTCAACTCCCAGTCCTACTGCCAGTTTCTGGAAGACACCTTCTTCAAGCAGTGGTACAGGAAGAAGTCTGCATCCTTCAAGAAAAACATGATTTTCATGCAGGACAATGCTCCATCACACGCGTCCAAGTACTCCACAGCGTGGCTGGCAAGAAAGGGTATAAAAGAAGAAAAACTAATGACATGGCCACCTTGTTCACCTGATCTGAACCCCATTGAGAACCTGTGGTCCATCATCAAATGTGAGATTTACAAGGAGGGAAAACAGTACACCTCTCTGAACAGTGTCTGGGAGGCTGTGGTTGCTGCTGCACGCAATGTTGATGGTGAACAGATCAAAACACTGACAGAATCCATGGATGGCAGGCTTTTGAGTGTCCTTGCAAAGAAAGGTGGCTATATTGGTCGCTGATTTGTTTTTGTTTTGTTTTTGAATGTCAGAAATGTATATTTGTGAATGTGGAGATGTTATATTGGTTTCACTGGTAAAAATAAATAATTGAAATGAGTATATATTTGTTTTTTGTTAAGTTGCCTAATAATTGTGCACAGTAATAGTCACCTGCACACACAGATACCCCCCTAAAATAGCTAAAACTAAAAACAAACTAAAAACTACTTCCAAAAACATTCAGCTTTGATATTAATGAGTTTTTTGGGTTCATAGAGAACATGGTTGTTGTTCAATAATAACATTATTCCTCAAAAATACAACTTACCTAATAATTCTGCACTCCCTGTATATAATATCTTCATTCCCAGTCGATAACTGAGGATTTTTTAGCTTTTTATTCAGGAAAATACTCCGTTGCAAGTATCTAAAAAAATCTTGATTTTGCAACCCAAACTTTTTCTTAAGGTCCTGGAAACTCATCACTTTTCCATTTTTCAACAAGTTACTGTATGTGGTGAGACCTTTATTTGCCCATGTTTTGAATGTCGAGTCGATCTTACTAGGCAAAAATTCTGGGTCATATGCAAACCATTTAAGGAATCCAGCCCTCTGGATTAATTGATACTTTTTAAGTACTCTTTCCCATATCTTTATTGAACTTACTATCTAAGGGTTGCCCGGGTATCCCAGGAGTTGTAACTCTGAAGGATCTCCTATCAGTGCCCTGACAGGGAAATTACCTCCCAAGGACAATTCCACTTCCTTCCATCTTGAACAGTATCCAGGTTTACACCAGCCCACCAGATTTCTTATTTGTGTTGCCCTGTAGTAGTCCTGTAGGCAAGGGAGGCCTAATCCTCCTTTATCCTTGGGAAGCTGAAGTGTTTTGAACTTAACTCTTGGCTTTTTACCCGCCCATATAAATCTTGAGAGGATCCTATCCCATTCTACAAAGTAGATGGTAATGACAATTTGCATAATTAAGATTAAGGAACTGACCTCCCAGCCCATTGTTCCTTCAGTGGGCTCGTTTCAGTCATTATGCAGTGTACTGTTTATAAGATTGGGGAAACCTGCAGTCAGCTGAGACTGAAAAAGTCACTTGGATGAGTGACAAAACGTTTCTCCCACAAAACGCTACGTCCAGATGAATGACAGAATGAACTTTTGGAGATTTACTTTCCTGGATGATTGAGAATGCATCAAGACGTTTTAACCCACTTTGGCAACGAATGCCTAAAACTTGTATGCCAGTATGAGCAAACAGCACATAAGATGGCGGACTACAGGAACCACCTGAGATTCAGCCTCAGATGCCAACAAAACAGGATTACTCTTAAAAGTCTGCAAATGAGCTCTTCAGTTAAAGGCTTACGAGCAACAGAAGTCCTCCAGAAGGCACAACATCAGTTACCCTTTAAGACTTACCACAGAACCAAGTCCGCCAGATCTTATATTACATCTTTACATGCTGTAGTGCCAATTTTGGGAGCATTCCAAGTTGCTATACATCAATACAACCATTATAGCCCACATTTTAGTAATATATATGCATTAAGTGCATAGTAATTTCAGAAATTTCAAAAAAGAAATTTAAGAGGTTTATCCCTCAAAACTGTAAATACAAAAAAGTTGCATAAAATAGTTTCCCACCACAGGAAATTTATTTTGAGTGTCTTCATAGTTTTATTTTTGAAATACACCAATTTTTATATACTGCAGGAAAAACGAAAATAAATATTATAATGCAAATTTGCAAAATGTGCAATATAATGTGAACTAAAATAAGCCTTTTCCAGCATTGCAATTTGAGTTCTAACCATCCCATAAACTATTCAGAAAGTCATAAAGTCAAACATAACTTTTAAAAACATCAGATTAGGTTGATGAGGCCCTGAAGGTAAAAAACTACAGTTTCAAAATGACGCCACTTCTGGTTTCGGGCAGGTAATGGTGGGCATGTGATAGTTTGCGCTGATGATCTATTCCAACGTAGGAAGTGTTACGAACAGCTGATCGGATCGGCAAAGCGTGTTTCTGGAATATTTTGTTTTTGTTGCTGCAAGTGGTTTTATGCAATTTTTTTGCAAAGCTATATGTGGAAGGAAACTGTGACCTTGGACAAGCTGATGGCATAAGATGTAAGTACAACTCCTCCAGTTTCATATGCAAACAAAATGATTGCGCTAGCTTACGTGGTTGCAGTTCTACCGGGATTTAAAAATAGTTACGCAAAACTGAGCAGGCCCGCTCCGACCGGCATTAAAGGGTTAATGAACGAGTGAGGCAAAAATTTTTTACTATCGACGTGCTAAAATCTCAAGAGGAGCGGATCCGACGGAGACTGACAATGCTTTAAGATGAGAATACTCTTAAAAAGGTGTTTGACTTTACTGAGAACTTGTTGTACATCGGAAACTACCGTAAAATGTGGAGAGTGTCCTCAGCAGCCAGAAGAGAGAAGGACGCGACACCGAGGTTGTGGAAAAGTGGGTGAGTAATTTGTCTGACAGACAGCTCACCCAAACAGAGAAAAACGTAGTTGCTAAAGGGTTTTGCTGTCACACCAAGACAAAGTGGAAGCAGAGCAACTACGGACGAAGGTTTCGGCCTGTCTCAGCAATGCAAGGCCCCCAGCATCCAACATCACCATGGAAGAGAGGAAGGGACTCACATCACTTAGTGATGACAATAACATTATCATCCTTCTGGCACACAATGGTAGGTGCACAGTATTGCTAAACCAGAAAGACTATCATGAGAAAATTTTGTCACTACTCAGTGATGAAAATACTTATGAGCCCCTGAAACGAGACCCAGGAAGTGTCTACAGGAAGAAGGTGATAGACTGTCTGAAACAGTTAGAACAAGACAAGGCTATTGACTGGACCTCATACCAAAGGCTATACCCAGGGGAGTCTACACCAAGTCTGTGTGGTTTACCAAAAATACATAAACAGGGTGCACCTTTAAGACCGATTGTCTGCACGATCAACTCTGTCTCCAAATTTCTGGCTTTGATCCTCAACCCACTGGTGGGCAGCTCTGAACACCACATCCAGAACACCCTGGATTTTGTTGAGAAGGTGAGAGATGTCATTACAGAGGCAGATGAAACCAGGACGTACCACAATTCACAGATCCCATTAACTCAGTGGACCAACACATCAAATTCACCAGGGAGGATATGAAAAGTGGCAGGTTAGCCTTCTTAGACTGAGATTTCCATCAGTAGTGGGGGACATCTAAAAGCTGATGTGTACTGTGGGATTATAATATTATTTTATGCCATGTTAGACCCTTAATTAAAGGAAAGCCGAGGCTGACCTGGACTCCTGCTCTCCCCTCTACCATCTTTGCTCTCTCCTCTACCATCTTTGATGTGACCCTGACCAAATGCTACAGCAGCTGGACCCACAACAACAACCTGAAAATGTCAACACTGTTGCAGGAAAATGATCTCATGCAGTGGAGGCGGAGAGCGTTAAATCCAAGGCCCGTTTCACTACACGGGGGAGATTTCCAGACAGCTTCAGCTGACAGAGCTGTGACGAGACGCCCATTAAGCCCAGATGAAAAGTGAGGCAGAGCAAAAGAGTGCTGACCTTAACAACTCTGCATTAAAACTGTGCAGGACAGTGACGGACCAATACGGATGATCGGGCAGCAAAAAGGGCGTGCCAGAGACAGGAGGAGTAACTGAGGTCAGATGTTTGGCTGATCTATGGACTGGAGTGTCTTCGAGCATAGAAGGCCGCACGTACTTACATAACACTGATATCATGTTTTTCTTTGTGATCTTTTATTCAGTTATATCTTTTGCTAAGTTTTAAGTAGTGGCAGTTGATTAAACAACATTCATTTAATATTACATACCTGATTCAGAGCATTACACACATATCAACTTAACAATCTGCAAAACCTTGTAGCGGCAATGTTGTGTCTCCATAAGGGACAGTTGGCTCCAGGAGATAAGTGGGAGTCAGTGCCTGTCCTTGAGAAGGAGAGCATGTTCCTTTGCTGTGTCAAGAGTCAACAGATCCATATTGAAGTGAAGTTCATATTATTACAGGTTTTGTTTCTTTTTTTTTTCTCCTTTTTTTTGTGTCCCGTTTGGATCTTTAGCCATCAGAATTGTTGTCTTAAGGCCAAGAAAGATGCCAAGCGGATTTATTTTACCAAGTGGATCATCATGGCCTTGCCATATTGGTCCATTTGATTGACCTTTATTATAATTATGAATTTATTTTATTTTCAGTTGCTACAAACGGGACAGACATGACTGGGGGATAGGACAGGGAGAAAGAATGAAAGAAAGAGAGGGAGAGAAAGAAAACCAAAGGGGAGAAGAGACGGTGAGAAGGGGGGGAAGAAAGAAAAAAACAAAAAACCAAACAAAACACTGAGCAGTGCTGATTTTCTAACACTGGAATATTTCTAACATTTTGAGTTATTTTCCAGTGTTAGAAAATCAGCACTGCTCAGTGTTAGCCATTGTTAATCTTCAAAACTGACTAGGTTACTTTTAAACATATAACACTGTAAAAAGTGTTAATTTAACACTCAACAGTGTTGTATTTAACACTCAGAGTGTTAATTTAACACTGGAGATTTTGCTGTGTAGCTTAGGCGCTGTGTGAGAGAAAAGCATGTGAATGTTTAGGCTTTTATGATTAGGTGGGGGCCACTAGAGGCTATAAGAGTTTGATCAATGCTCCACCATTTTGAGATCTGAGGCTGTCTGCGTACGGTGTCCATCTCCCACGCGTGTGATCATTAAAATCATTGTTTGACTCAACCCGGCCGGACCAGTGTTGTTATTTTGGTTTTTCCTCTTGTATCCATCCCCAATATTTGAATCCGTAACAGTAACATAAACCTACCTATACGGATCAATATTTAAGGTTTGACTCTCATCATCCACTGGAGCACAAACTGGGTGTCATTACGACGCTACAACACACAGCGAACACCATCCCCACTGACACAGGGGCCAGGGAGGCAGAAGAACGGCACATCAAAAAGGCCCTGAGTAAATGTGGTTATCCCAGCTGCACTTTTGTCAAAGTACACAATAAATTATATAATGTAAACAACTACCTGAAAAAAACAGGTAGAACGATACTTTTGTATGGTTTATTGCATTTACGGAGGGAGTGATGTATGCTGGGTAATGGCACAGCTAGCTACTGGGTGACTTTATTCACCCGCTTCGGCTGTTATCAGTCCATACAATGGGCGTTATTGTCATGGTCCTGAGTCTGAGGACTCAGTGTTTTGTTTCCTTATGCTTTTGTTCATTTCGAGTGTGTATTCTGTTGTGATTTTGCCATTTGTTAGGTTTCTGTTCTTTGCCTTCCTGCTCCCACTTCTCTGTGTTCCCTCTGTCTGTCCATGGTGTTATTGTGTCTGCTCATGAGTCTGCCTGTCAAGTTCAGTGTCCTGTCTGGTTCTCTGTGTCTGTTAGTTTCCTGTTTTATTCTGAAAGTTCTTGTCTCATGTCAGTGTGTTCAGTTTTACCTCTCCCCTGCCTCGTTAGCCTAATTGCTCCCAGCTGTGTCTCCCTCCTGTGGCCCATTCCCTGATTACTCCCTGTGTATTTAAGCCCTGTGTTTTCCTGTGCTCTCTGTCGCGTCGTCTGTTTAATTCCATGTAGTCTGCATTATTCCATGTTTCTTAGTGTCTCTCTGCTCCTCGTTTCATGTCCTCCCTTTTGCATTAGTTTTCCCAGTTTAGGTTTATGTTCGGTTCTGCTCACACCTTGGTTTTGTGCACTGTAAATAAACCCACTTGCACCTCCGCCATTGTCTGCTATTGGATCCTCCTTTCTCACCCTCCACACGACTGCCGCCCCAGCCGTGACAGTACGACGCGACCACGAGATGGATCCAGCAGCTTTGTCCGTAGAGCGACCTCACACGCATCCAACGCCTGATGGACTGGGTAACTCACACCACCAACACAAGGGCAAAAGTGGTGGGGTTAAATGCCATCGAGGCAATCCTGGAGGGAAATCCCTACCTCTGCCAGCTTAAGGGAGTTTCCGCCTTCCTTTGCACCCTGCATAAAGCCCGGGGGGTAGTGCAAGCTCGGGAAACCACAGACTTTGTCCAGCAGCAGCGGACTACGGCCACCCCAGAGCAGTCATGTGAGCTTCTCCTGGCGGTGATTTTGCCCGGCCCGCCGGAGGTGATTTTGCCCGGCCCGTTGGATCCGTCAGCAGAGAGGAAGCGACGATCGCGCCGTCGGTGCGTCACCCCGCAGCCGGATATTAGGACTTCAGAACTGCCGACTGTGGTGAGTGAGAAGGACTCTTTTTCTGTTTTGGACTGTGGGACAGTTTATTCAGGGGCTTTGTTTGGTGCAGCAGATGACAAGGAGAACTGTTTGTTGCCCGTTCATTCTCCTGCTCAGCTGTCTTTACCTCGTTTAGCTGCACAGCAGCATTCAACTCGGTCTCCGGTATCCCCGCTAGCCCAGTCATCTATGCCGTCTCTGTCTTCACCGACTCCCTGTGAATGGGAGGCTGCACCTGTGCCTCCCATTTTTGAGTCTTTTTCTAGTACGTATTATTTGCAGAGAGACAAACACGTTAAAAATGCAATCGTTCCTCAACAGCTGGCTAGTTTAGAGACTGCTACTTGCTCCAGGGCCTCACCAGAGGTTAAGTTACAGCCCTCAGCTGACTCTGGACCCCTGGAGGCTAAGAACCCAGCTGAGAACTGCACCCGGCTGTCGCTGCCTGAGCAGGGTCGGTGCTCCGTGCAGCTGCAGTCTGTTCCGTCCCTGCCAGAGGCCCGTGTGCCTGCTGGTTCTGTTCTGTCTCTGCCAGAGGTCTCCGCACCTGCTGGTTCTGTCCTGTGTGTGCCAGGGGCTCCGGTGCCCACTGGTTCTGAGACTGTCTTCCCTGGGGGGCCCGAGGAGCCCGTCCAGCTTCCTGCCTCGTCAGCTGGAGGGCCCGAGGAGCCCGTCCAGCCTCAAGACTCGTCAGCTGGAGGTTCAGGAGAACCTAGCCAGCTTGCTGCCTCGTCAGCTGGAGGGCCCGAGGAGCCCGTCCAGCCCCAAGACTCATCATCCTCGCCAGCTGCAGTCTCATCATCCTCGCTCGCAGCAGCCTCCTCATCAGCCTCTGCCTTAGCTTCGCCTGGTCCGGCTTCAGCTCCACCCACGCCGTCGCCTGGTCCGGCTTCAGCTTCACCCACGCCGTCGCCTGGTCTGGCTTCAGCTTCACCCACGCCGTCGCCTGGTCCGGCTTCAGCGTCGCCTCCGCCTGGTCTGGCCTCCGCATCCGCTTCAACGTCGCCTGGTCCAGCCTCCGCATCCTTATCAGCTTCGTCTGGTCCAGCCTCTGCTTCAGCATCCTCATCGCCTGGTCCAGCGTCTGCTTCAGCATACTCATCGCCTGGTCCAGCGTCTGCTTCAGCATCCTCATCGCCTGGTCCAGCATCCGCTTCAGCATCCTCATCGCCTGGTCCAGCCTCAGCTTCCGCCTCCTCATCAGCTTCGCCTGGTCCAGCCTCAGCTTCCGCCTCCTCATCAGCTTCGCCTGGTCCAGCCTCAGCTTCCGCCTCGTCTGGTCCAGCCTCCGCGTCTTCAGCCTCGTCTGCTTCGCCTGGTCCAGCCTCCGCGTCTTCAGCCTCGTCTGCTTCGCCTGGTCCAGCCTCTGCGTCTTCAGCCTCGCCTGGCCCAGCCTCCGCGTCACCTGATGCTGCAGGGGCCACGCAGCCTTCTGGTCCCCAGCTGCCGCCTCAACATCGTCGGTCATCTGCCAGGCCGCATTTTGGGCATCGTCGCCACCGTGGCCGGCCTGTGGACTTGGATTGTCGCCACCGCTGTCGTGAGCACGGTCGGCCCCCAGGACTGCTTTCACGCCGCTGTTGCCGTCCGCACGGTCAGCCCCCAGAACTGTTTTCACGGCGCTGTTGCCGTCCGCACGGTCGGCCTCCGGACCTGCCCCACTGCCGCTGCCTTTCACACGGTCGGCCCCCGGAACTGAACTGTTTTGGCCTCCGGCGCTGTCGGCCTCCGGGTCTGCCCCCTGACCTGTCTGTCTGGGCCTTTTTGGACTATGTCCCTCCCTCCTGGATCCCCACCGCCCGCCCTGGTCAGGTCGTTTTCTGTTTTTTGGTTTTGGGGGGGCGGTTTGGGCAGTTTTTGTGTTTCTGTTGGGCTGTCTGGAGCCAGCCCTTGAGGGGGGGGGGGGGGGGGGGGGTGCTGTCATGGTCCTGAGTCTGAGGACTCAGTGTTTTGTTTCCTTATGCTTTTGTTCATTTTGAGTGTGTATTCTGTTGTGATTTTGCCATTTGTTAGGTTTCTGTTCTTTGCCTTCCTGCTCCCACTTCTCTGTGTTCCCTCTGTCTGTCCATGGTGTTATTGTGTCTGCTCATGAGTCTGCCTGTCAAGTTCAGTGTCCTGTCTGGTTCTCTGTGTCTGTTAGTTTCCTGTTTTATTCTGAAAGTTCTTGTCTCATGTCAGTGTGTTCAGTTTTACCTCTCCCCTGTCTCGTTAGCCTGATTGCTCCCAGCTGTGTCTCCCTCCTGTGGCCCATTCCCTGATTACTCCCCGTGTATTTAAGCCCTGTGTTTTCCTGTGCTCTCTGTCGCGTCGTCTGTTTAATTCCATGTAGTCTGCATTATTCCATGTTTCTTAGTGTCTCTCTGCTCCTCGTTTCATGTCCTCCCTTTTGCATTAGTTTTCCCAGTTTAGGTTTATGTTCGGTTCTGCTCACACCTTGGTTTTGTGCACTGTAAATAAACCCACTTGCACCTCCGCCATTGTCTGCTATTGGATCCTCCTTTCTCACCCTCCACACGACTGCCGCCCCAGCCGTGACAGTTATTAGCACAAATCAGTCCCATAGATATGGGCCATCTCCTGCTAGATTGTTCAGAAGGTTGTTCTCATCCATCCAGATGGAGGATCACTAACAGGAGCGTGGAAGACTCCAGAATCCACTCTGGCTGCAATCCGGTGGATATGCAGTGTGTACAGGTAAGACCGTTTAAACGGACAGCATTTATAGAATGACTATTAAAAGTCAGCGAGTGTCAGTAATGTTAATGTGGTTATGTTAGTAATACACCGAGTGCTAATATAACAGCTTTAAGATGCATTTGTAGATATTATTACGTGTTTTACCGTCTTTATGGTGCTAGCTTAAAGTTACGGTGTAAACGTTACCTTATATTTTATCTCATGGTTTTTCTGTTTTTAACATAGAGATTTGTGATGCTGTGTTTTCTGACCACAGTCCTGTGTTTGAAGTTCCTCTTGCCTGTGCCTCAGTTAAAACTCGCGCTGCTGCTCAGCGCTGTCGTGTTTTTAACTCCTCCACTGCTGAACACTTTTCAACAGTCTTTGACCAGATCTGTAAGATCCCGGATTTTTTATGCAGCCAGACTGAGGAACTGAGCTCATGGTTTTATTCTACCTGTCGGACTGCTTTGGACACTGTGGCTCCATTAAAATCCAGACTGCCTAAAACTAAATCTGAGCCCTGGCTGAACGACTTGACCCGAGCTGTCAGACGCGACTGCCGTCGAGCTGAGCGCAAGTGGAAAAAGGACAAACTACAAGTGTCATTCCAGATGCTGAAGGACTGTTGGCGTCGATATCAAAGAACTGTAAAAGATGCCAAAAGAAAACACTTATCTGACATTATTTTGTCAAACTGCCACAACCCACGTGTTTTATTTAATACTATTAACTCTGTTCTTAATGCACCATATACTGACTGTATTGAGCCCTCATCAGAAGCCTGTGAAAATTTTTTACACTTTTTTATCGAGAAGGTCTCCTCCACAAGGGCTCAAATCTCTCCTCATGCTCACGACCTCTCAGTCTCTGTTTCCTGCTCTGCTGTCTTTGACAGATTTGAGCCTGTGACTCTATCCTTTTTAAAGGAGACTGTTGGTCATCTTAAGCCTGCAGGGTCTCCAAATGATGCTGTCCCTCCTCGACTTTTAAAAGAGGTGTTACCTACAGTTGGTCCTTTGGTGCTTGAGCTGGTAAACCATAGTCTGATGTCAGGTGTTGTCCCTAAAGATTTTAAACATGCAGTAGTCAAACCCCTGATTAAAAAACCTGCTCTTGATCCTATGGTTCTTGCAAATTACAGGCCTATCTCCAAACTACCTTTTCTTTCCAAAATTCTTGAAAAGGTAGTTTACAACAAAATAATGACCTTCCTGGAAAAGCAAAATGTTTTAGAGGTTTTCCAATCTGGTTTTAAACCCTTTCATAGCACTGAATCAGCCCTATTAAAAGTTTTTAATGACATATTTTTAGCGACTGATGCTGGGGACTGTGTTGTTCTTGTGCTTTTAGATTTGACAGCTGCGTTTGATACCGTGGATCATGCCATTTTATTCTCTCGTTTGGAGCACTGGGTGGGCATTAGGGGCACAGCACTGGAGTGGTTCAGGTCCTACTTGACGGGGCGAACTTTTTGTGTCAGCCTTGGTGACTATGCGTCGTCCTCCGCTCCCCTCTTGTGTGGTGTCCCACAGGGCTCAGTTCTAGGCCCCCTCCTCTTCTCTTTATATCTGCTTCCTCTTGGTTCTGTACTGAGAAAGCACGGCATTGCTTTCCACTTTTATGCTGATGACTGTCAGATCTATGTCCCTCTAAAGAAAAAAGGCAGATACCTTACACAGCCATTACTTCAGTGTCTCGATGACATTAAGGCTTGGATGTCTGTTAACTTTTTAAAATTCAATGATAAAAAGACAGAGGTGATGGTTTTTGGTAGCCCCACTGAGACCCCCAATGTGTATGTAGATTCCCTGGCACAGTATGTTAAGCCAACTGTCACAAACCTGGGGGTCAAAGTGGACTGTGATCTAAAGTTTGATAATCAAATTAAGGCCGTGGTAAAATCTAGCTTCTTTCACCTCAGGCAGCTGGCAAAAATAAAGCCAATTCTTTCACGGCAGCACTTTGAGACAGTGATCCACGCCTTTGTTAGCACTCGGCTGGATTACTGTAATGCACTTTATATAGGGGTCAGTGCATTATATATTAGTCATCTACAGAGGGTGCAAAATGCCGCAGCTCGTCTTTTAACTGGCACTCGAAAGTTTGAGCACATTTCCCCTGTTTTAGCTTCACTTCACTGGCTGCCCATTTCTTTTAGGATTCATTTTAAAATTCTTTTATTTACTTTTAAAGCTCTCCATGGCCTAGCTCCATCTTATCTCTCTGAGCTGCTACAGCCTTATACACCCACCCGCTCTCTCAGGTCAGCTGATCAGCTGCTCCTGAAGATACCCAGGACTGGGCGTAAACTTAGAGGAGATCGTGCTTTTGCTGTAGCAGCTCCCAAACGGTGGAACGAGCTTCCTTTAGAGATTAGACAGGCCACTTCTTTATCTGTTTTTAAGTCACTCTTGAAAACCCACCTCTTTACCTTGGCCTTTGACACCACGTGAGATGTTGGTTTTTTATTTTTATTTTAGTTGTTTTTAGGTGATTCGATGCTGTTTTATCTTGTTTTTGCTTTAACATAGGGCTGTTTTAATTTTATGTCTTATGTGTTTTATTTATTTAATTTGCTGTTTTTTGTTATTCTATTGTTTTAACTTATTTTCTGTACAGCACTTTGTTCCTGTGCTGGGTATTTTAAAGTGCTTTATAAATAAAATTGGATTGGATTGGATTGGATTATATTGGAGTAAAGCTGTTACTGTTTAAACGATGTTAGCACAGAAATATTAGCTTCTGTCATGACTGATGACGTTACTAGTTAATAAAGTTTTCAGTAAAGTGATTAATCGCAGCCACAGGTTGACAGCAAATATCTCGATTAGCTTCAGTGCATCTATAATAAATATGTGCAAGATTCAGTGCTTCATTTAAACTGTATGATACTTATACTGACCCAGGGTCAGTGTAAAATACAATCCTAGCTGTAAGGTAAGGTAAGGTAAGGTAACTTTATTTATACCTAAAGGCAAGGTAAATTTGCTTTACAGAAAAATGACAGCATTTGACATCCCTTTAAAAACACACATACCTGTGTGAACAAAGCCTGGCTCCTTTAATCCTGCATGACAAACCTCAGGATGCAGGTTATTATTACTCTTTCCTGCTGGCACACCTGTCACACCTGAGAGTCAGCTAGAAACTTACAGTGACGTGGACATCATGCAAAGACTGCCAGACTCTGTAATACTGCAAATGATCAGTGACTCAGGTTAACACTAAACTTTAAACGGTACCTCTGTGTCTCTGTGTGCTGAACATCTAGGATTGAGTCAGGCTGCATTGACTGTGGGACTTTAATGTGTTAAAAGCAGGTTGAAGACGGCTCAGAAACATTTGAAGATTAAAATTTAGCATTATGGCTGCTGGTGGTTTGTAAAGCCTCTACTCAGCTGTATTTTTGTTACTAATTTATGTTTGTTGTTGTTTAACACAGATTTCAGAAGAGCAAAGATGCTTAATAGTTTAACTAGATTTCATTTGTCAGTGTGGGACTGCTGAGTCACCTGAAGAACTCATTTCATTCATTCTCCACATGATGTTCATTTACAGAAATGTTTCACAGGAACTGATTTCTCCCAAAGGGTGGACTAGTGTGTTTCCATAGATTACCTCTGTATGAATGTACTTCTTAAATGAAGGCAAGTGTTTGTCCTTTTTTGTTCCTCAGGTACAGTACGTGATATCAAGGGCAGGCGGTCAACACTGGGGACAAGAAGCAGACGTACTTCCAAGAGGGAGCTGCAGTGAGGTCAGAGGTCAGAATCTGAAACAGCTCAGGTTTATATTTTAGAGGTTATAAAAAATCAAAATGTATTTATAAAGAAACCTTTAAATAATAGTCATAATTATGATTATTATAAGAAATATCAAACATTTAAGTGGATTTTCTGTTACACATATCGTGTTAGCCCTGCAATAAACTGGCAGCCTGTCTTTGTCCTGTATCAGCTGGGATAGGCTTCATCCTCCCGCAACCCTGAATTGGATACATTGTATTCCAATTATGTAATCTGATCATTTACAAACTCAAGGTATCTAATCAAAATGTAAGTAATAATTATAAAATGGGAAAGCAGAAATAAGTGTGACATAAATGTAAATGTGTGAGCTGACATAGAGGACAGCTACATGCAGTCTGAAAAACCTTTGTTGTCAAGTTTGTCTCGTGCTGATATACCTGCATTCTTACATAGAAGAGACATTAAAGTCTCTGACTCAGTGAAGCATTATTGTTTGGATAAATCTGTGGTTTGGATCTGTTTGGATAAATATAGTAAGTTGATGTTTGTCCATTCATTGACACATTTTCTTAAGTGCTTATCCAGTTCAGGATCACAGTGGAGCTGCAGCTGGATATGTTCACTAAATAAACCTTACAAAAGTTAACAATAAACCTGCATCCATGTACGTTGTTGTCCACAGGATGAGAAAATCAAATTGGAAGACTGTGGAACATGTTAATAAATGTTTGTGTGTTTATCCCTGTGTCTTTCACAGGAGGCGCTGGAAGGTTTCCCTAATAGTTCCTGGTGAATCAAAGCAGAACCATAAAGGTTGCTGGACTGCATGATGGCCTTACCCCTGAGCAGTCATCCTGTTAAAGGAGGAACCAGTTAGAAGCTGTTTTCAAAGTAGCTGAGCAGATTTCATCTCAAGTAAGCGATTAACTGTTTGTTCATCTGTTCTGTCACTTAAAGAGCATTTAAGGACGTCTTTCGAGTGTCCAGTTGAATTAATTCTACTGGCTCTCATGGTCATTTGTTATTATAGACATATTTTTCATGTTCACCCAGCTATTTAGTAAATTCTATCTATTTAGTAATATCCGTCAGCTATAAAATGTAATATAAATATAAAAATATCTAAATATCTCCTGCCCTTTATGTTTTAATGATGTAAGTCTGTTATCGTGTTACATTAGCATTCCTCACATATCAATGAGATGCTGTACAGTACAACCCTACTGACGCAGCAGAGGGATAACGACGGCTATTCAACATCGTTACACGACACATTCGAGCTGCATGACGCAGACAAAGTGACTAAATCATCTTTTTTGTGGTTTATTGTCTTCAAACCAGCAGATAAAGCCGATTGCAGAAGATGTCAGAGAAGAACTTCAGGCCGTGTACTGAAAAGGTATTTTTTTCTTGTTATCAAAAGACATTTGGAGTGGCAGCTTCTACAACTGGTTGTGCTAAAGTAAAGCTTACAGTCTAAGAAATCACAGTGTTGATGTTCAGCACAAAGAGAAAAGCTCACTTGTTTGAATTTATGTACAAGCATAGTTTTATAAATTCTGACTGTAAACAGCTTTTACAGCTTTGATATTGTTTGACACTCGAAATCAGGTGATAGGGTTTAATTTAAAGGTTTCTGTGTCCCAATGAGCCATTTACACTGACCAGTGTCAGTTTAACTGTAACACATTCATTATTTAGATTCAACAAAGAAATAACTGAATGTAAAAAATGGCAGCCCTCAGGCAGGTTTATAGAGATATATGCATGCATTATGAAATGTATGTATCCCAGATAATTGTTATTCATCTAGTCATGGCAGACCTACCTTTTCCTCCCAAGTTAACTGCAACCCAAAAGAACTAGTGGGGCTATTTACACACTCACAACCAGTGTGGGGTAAAAAGAGCCACCAAAAAGCTGTCAGCCACAGATGTGCTATAAGAGTTAGAAACTCTACTTATGGAGAAACTTTCTAAGTCTAACAGAGGACAGGAACTCCTGCCCAAATAACATGATATAACCCCACATACAGCCCAGCCATAAAGTGAACCAAGTCATTTAGTTAAAGACAGCATGGGACTAAATGCATGTAACCAGCCTGCACCAACCTGACATTTCTTCCTCCTGAATTAAATGAATGAATGGATGAAAGTTAAATGACTACAAACCTAAAGCCACTAGTTCCCACACTGGAGCTCCCTGACACTGTGTGTTAACCGTATTTAGCTTGTATCAACAGTTGTAACAGGCTAAGCCACCTGAGACACTGCATTGAATTTGTTCCTGTCTTAATGATTTCAGCTGACTGGTTTCAGCTCAGATGTTCTTCTTTTTCCTTTCAGTAGATCAAAGCAGCTCGTGCTCCTTCTGCTTCCAATTTAGAAGAAGAAGAAGGCTCCAGCGAAGTGGCGTTCATGGTCTCAGTGAACAGTCACGGTCACACACTGCATGTGGTTTTAAAAGCAACATGTCTGTTCACCACAACAATGGAGATGTGTAATATTAGTGCAGCTACGGTTTGTTCTTGAACATCAGTTCTGTTTTCTACTTTGATCACTTAGACCAAAAAAGTGTTGTTTTCAGATTCTTTCTTTTAAATCTATAAAGCACCTGCTCATTTTTTTATTACAATTAGTTTCACATAAATGTTAGTGTTTCCTTTATGATCTTTTAATGCTTACACTACACTGTACATGTCTACATTAGAGACATTTCTGTTACCTGTTTCTGTTGACTCAGAGTTGTGAAATGTTCTTTTATTTGATGCACAATATAAAGCTCTTCAACTGGTGGGGAAGATTGTCACATCTTGCAGGAGCTTTCCTCTCCTCAGGGGCTCTCTCTGCAGGAGGGGGAGATACAGGAGAGGTGGAGGAAGATCTCAGCCTGGGTGTTTATTGTCTTATGTAGTCTGGAAGATGAGTGGATGGTGGGGTGGGTGCAGTTTTCCCTGTGGTGGGGTTGGGTGGACTGTCCCGGGCTCTGTGGGGCCGGGAGGCGCTGCTGCGCTGGGCCCCGGTCTGGATGGGCCTGGGCCCCCTTTCCCTGGCGGGTCGCGGAGTATGGGGGTGCCTACTGGGGTCAGCGGGGGAGCTGGCCCCAGGGAGGGGTCACGTGCCCCTCCCTTCCTTCCCTCCCCATCTCCAGCTGCCTCCCTCTTCCCGCTCCACCACAACCACCCACACATGCAGGACCTTGGAGTAGGGGTATGTCACCAGGGTGCAGGAGGCTACCCCCCCGTCCCCTTCTGGCTGCCTCTGCCTCAATTTTATCCCACAACTTAGACATTCACATTACTCACACTCTCATTACACATACATATAGGATCTTGGGGGTGGGCACGATACACGGAATCCAAAGTACCATCAGGGTGTACACCCCACCCCTGGCGTCGTTGCCCACCTCTCAATGTTAAATACACGTAGACATTGAGGGCCAGCAGGAGGGACCATGCGCTTACCTGCTGCTCTCTGGCAGGTAGCTCCATGCCCTCCTGGGTTTTAAATGCACCTTAGAACACACATGCATCAACACTACAATGAGCGGGTGGAGGGAGGTTTGGAGTCTTCTCTCACCCCCATTCTCTGCGACCTGCTGGAGCGGGGGGGGGGGGGGGGGGCTAGGAGGAGGAGTTGGCCGTCCGACTGCGGTCTGGAGTGTGGGGCCTCCCTGCTGCTGCGGAGTCGGGGCGGTCTGCCTCCCCCCACCGCAGGGAAAAGGGTAACACCACCTGGGGTCTGGGTGCAGTTCCCCCCTCCAGGGGCAAGGGTACCTAGACCCGGTTTGTAGAGTACGCTTGGGGAGTGTGATCGTGTGTACAGCGTCTCTTTATGTCTGTCTCCACGTTGGTTGAGTGTGGAGTAAGTGCATATGAGAGTATGAGGGTGGGAATGGATGTTTGTATATGTGTGTGCCTGTATGTCTGTGTCTATATGTCAGGTTGGGTGTCAGGCGCCACCTCTCTGGGGACATCTCAGGCCCTCCAAAGTTTGGAGGCCTATCACCCCCTACCACCACTTCCCCTGCCAGTGGCGGACTCCCTCAGACATCGGTGCGTTGGTGGTTCTTTGTGTCCGGGGATGGGCGTCCAGGTACACACCGGCTCACTCCTTGGCGGCCGCTTATCGGGGCCTGGAGCCTGGGGCTCGCTCGGGCCACTTCGGAGGTGGGGTGCCCCCGGCCTCTCGGCCTGGGGCTCGGTCACTCAAGCACGGCTGGCTGCCGGTGGAGCTCACGGGCGCGTCACTGCAACTCCCCCTGGCTTCTGCTCCGCGGCTGCTGAGTGAACCCTCATCTGGGACTCTCCTCAGTTCTTACTGGGACAGTGGCGCGGCTGCCCCTCTGTTGGTCTTCCTTGGTCTCTTGTGTTCTGGGGGCCTCTGGATGTCTGGAGTTTTGATCTCCTCCATACCTGCTTCATGCCCTGGAGGACGGGGCTGTGGCCCCCCCACACCCTCTAGCAGATCATTACATGAAGGAACCTTTTAAAAAAAAACAAAAAAACAAGCGCGTCCATGCTCACAGGTGTACACACGGGTGATCACACCCACAAACTACACCCTTTTTGGCTTCTACCTCAAAGCACACTGTGTTCTGTTGATCTTATGTGCTGCACAATAATGTTTAATATTTAGTATTTTCTGTCATATTCCCATATATCATTGTGATGTTGTTTATTTTATTACTCTTGTTCTCTTCTGCTTGTTTTCTTTTTTCTTTCTCAGCAGGTGATCCAGGTGATTGATATATGCATTTTTTCTTTTTTTTTCTGCTCATTCTGTTGGTTTTTGTCTTTTGCCCTTCTCCCCTGTCCCTCTTCTCAGCTGTTTCTCTTTCCCTCTTTCTTTCTCCCCTTCTTTCCCCCAGTCAAGTCTGTCCCGTATTCAGTAAGTGAAAATAAAATAAACAATAAAAGGTGAATCAAATGGACCATTACGGCAAGGCTGGGATGGTCAATTTGGTAAAGTAAATCCGTTGGGCATCTTTCTTTGCCTTTAGACAACAATTCTGATGGCAAAAGAGCCAAACGGGACAGGCAAAAAAAAAAAAAGAAAAAAAAAAAAGAGGGAGCTACTCAGTCCTAGATCCTGCAGTTTCCTGTCCAGCTTCAAGGGAACGATGGTATTGAATGCTGAGCTGTAATCTACAAACAGCATTCTCACATACGTGTCTCTCTTCTCCAGGTGTGACAGGGCAGTGTGTAGTGTCAGGGCTTTGCGCGCGTTCACCTTCCTGAAGCACTTCCGCACATCCTCCTCAGACACAGTGTGCGCACTGACGTCATCCGCGGTGCGCACACTGTCCGGTCTCATGGTGTTCGCTGTGTCGAATCTAGCGTAGAATACGTTTAGATCCTCACACAGAGAGGCCGTGGTCTGCGGTGTGCTGGTTTTCCCTCTAAAGTCTGCGATCGTGTTTAGTCCCTGCCACATACTCCGAGGGTTGTCAAACTGTTGCTCCACAGGACTCACACATGCAGGGCTGTAGACAGGGGGATTGCCCTCCTTACAGACAATATTGATTTGTAAATGAATAACTAACGATTTTGTCAGCACAAAGTTGTGTATTTGGAGCACAATTCTACAAGAAAGATAAGTTAGTTCACAAATGCTTGTGGTTAAAGTGCTTTGGCACTCTTTGGCAATATCGTTGTTAAACTTAGTCATCACCTCGGCCTCTTCTGATGAGCCGTAGGCTGCTGCCTGCCGTTAGTAACGCCGTTACTTGTAACACCGTTATTCCCATCAATGTTTGCTGTGTCTTTCTGAGATGTATTGATAGAAACCTTTGCAGAGACAACAACACAGTATAAACAGTGTTCTCACGGGTACTGATAAAAAAACCCAAAACCAAATATATACTTTTAGCTCTTAATTCTGCTTCAGTTTGTTTTCTGTAACCTTGAACTTCACATGTTAAGTTTGCAGATGGTGAGCTTAAGTTTCCAGAATGTAAATTTACTACAGAAAATATAAGTGTTTACCTGTGTGAGTGTTTTTACTGAGGAAGCTCAACAAAGCCAGTCCTTCTTTGTATTACTTGACCTGACAAAACCAACAAACCCAGGCGAGAGATAAAGGGTATCACAACAGCAGTTATCTGTTTTCTCTTATTTTGTTCTAAAACAGGAGACATTAAAGTCACTTTAACAAAATGTATTTAAATAGTTAAAGGTTATTGGCAATAACCTACAAATACGACTGACCTCTGTTCTAATTTGAGCCCTGCTAGCTGAAAATCACAATATTTTCATCAATCAACAAAATGCAGTGAATGAACAAAAGATGCATCTAAATCAAATCAATACTTGGTTTGAACAACAAGGGAGGAGGAAAAGAGTTCCAATGGATCACAACAGTGAATTCTAAGAAAACAAGATGTATTTAATTTCATCCAATCCAAACCATCTTTATTTATAAAGGACTTTAAAATACCCAGCACAGGACCAAAGTGCTGTACAATAAATGAGTTAAGAACAATAGAATAAAAGAAAACAGTAAAAAAAAAAAAGCACATAATACATAAAAATGAAAATAGCCTTATATTTAAAACAAGATAAAACAGTACAGAATAATTAAATAAAAACAAAACAAAGAAAAAAAAAAACAGAAGTGGCCTGTCTTATCTCTAAAGGCAGATTGTTCCACAGTTTTGGAGCTGCTACAGCAAAAGCACTATCTCCTCTACGTTTACACTCAGTCCTGGGTAGACTCCCAAACAGGTGATCACCTGGTATCTAAATACACATTTTGGGGTACCTGTGATGGACTGAGCAGTGAAGGAAACTTAGGCACAGGTTAAAGTCCAAAAAATGATTTTTTATTTAACCCAAAAAACATAATTGGTTAGCTCATGCAAAAAGAATCAAAATCTTGGGCCCATAAAAGAGGTCAAACTAACAAAACTCTACTCAAAGTTGACAACACAACTTATAACTCAAACAAACTGACCTCACTTAACGAGACAAAGGGGAAACTTAAATAGTGGCTGATCAGCCCACAAAAACAGGAAAAGGGGTAAAACACACAAAACCTAACTAAACCAAACATAATGAACTCCAATTCCCCCCCATGGTCCTGAGTTATGGCGTGAACCAATTTGTAGCCTTCCTTTAAAGCTCGCTCTGCCCCTTTTCCACCTCTTGGCTCCTTAATCAAGGGACTGGAACAGCTGCAACTAAGGTAACTCAGAAAACAAAAGATTAATCATACATAACAGTGTAAACTAAAATGTGCGCACTTATTTTAGAATGCAGCGTTATGTGGATATATGAATTAACTAAACCAAAACCAGTTATTTATTGTCCTGTAAATTAATTCCTATATTTAAAGAAAGAAATGTGAATGCAATGTTACTTATAAGCCTCTACACTAACATGGTGGGTATTACCACTGTGTGGCTGTAAGTGCAGCCATCACACACTCCCCCTCTTCAGATCTCTCCCTGGGACAGCGAGAGAGACAGTCTGCAGTGCAGTTATCTTTGCCAGGGATGTGGTTGATGGTGAACCGGAATGGCTGGATTGCAAGGTACCATCGCGTGATCCTTCCATTTGTGTCCTTCATTCTCTCTATCCATTGAAGAGCTTTGTGGTCTGTTTCCAATATGAACTCCCGTCCGAGAAAATAATACCTAAAGGAGTCCAGGGCCCATTTGATGGCAAGTCCCTCCTTCTCGATGGTTGAGTACCGCACTTCCCTCGGAAACAGCTTGCGGCTGATGAAGGCCACTGGATGACGCTCTCCAGGCGGTCCCTGTAACAGAACAGCTCCCAATCCTCTCTCTGAGGCATCAGTCTGAAGAATGAAATTTCTCTCAAAATCAGGGCTGTGCAAGACTGGGCTCTTACTCAGAGATTGTCGTAGGTCCTGAAAAGCCATCTTAGCCTCCTCTGTCCAGGTGATCTTATTGGGACTTCGGGCACCAGTCAGATCCATCAGAAGAGCTGCCCTGGCGGAGAAATGAGGGATAAACCGATGATAGAATCCTGCCATACCTAAAAATGATCTCAGCTTTTTTCTGGTCTCTGGCAAGGGACAGGATTCTATGGCAGTGACCTTATTGACTTGAGGTTTTATTACTCCATGTCCAATCACAAACCCAAGGTACTCGGTTTCAGCCTTAGCAATGGCACACTTAGCTGGATTAACAGTCAACCCTGCAGACTGAAGACGCCCCAATACCATGCAGTCCAAAGGGCATGACTTTAAACTGGAACAAGCCCCACGGGGTCCAGAAAGCGGTCAGCTCTTTTGAGCGCTTAGTCAGTGGTACCTGCCAATAATCCTTGCAGAGGTCTATTGTTGTCAGGTATCTGGCCTTCCCAAGGCGCTCAACCATGTCATCAATGCGGGGAGTTGGATATGAATCAAATTGTGATATTGCATTCAGGTACCTGAAGTCTATGCAGAAACGGATACTGCCATCCTTCTTTGGCACCAGGACCACCGGGTGGCACCACTCGCTCTTCGAGGCTTCAATGATTCCTAGTGACAACATCAGGTCGATCTCCTCTTGCAACGGGATCAATAGACGCTCAGGTATCCTGTAACTCATTCTCCTCACAGAAGCTCCATCTTTCAACACAATGTCATGTTCCACAATGTCCGTTCTACCAGGATTTTCACTGAACACATCTAATTTACACAGGTTTCTCACCTGAGCCTGTCTTTCCTCAGGAAGATGGTTTAGATCCAGGTCCTGAGGAGTGGGTTTTGGCAGATACTGATCATCCACTTCCTCCTCCTCTGAAACCTCCCGGATCAGAAAGACATCTGCTTTTGGTCTCTCCACCCATTCCTTAAGCAGGTTAATGTGCAGTACTCTGCTGGAGCGGGGCTGATCTGGAATAGCGACCTTATAGGTTTTTTGTCCAAGTTTCTTTTGGACCTCATATGGCCCTTGCCACTTTGCTAACAGCTTACTGTCATCACTTGGAAGAAGCACCAGCACCTTCTCACCAGGACTTTGCCGAGCTGACTGGTCGTACCAGGCCTTCTGGTGCTGCTGTGCTTCCGCTTTGTGGGCTTGGGCCAGCTCCGTCATCTTCTCCAACCGTTCCCGCATCTGGACAACATAAGAGACAACATTGACAGCCTGTGATCTTTCTTGGTCACCCTCCCAAGTCTCCCTTAGAAGAGACAAGGGGCCTCGTACCTCATGGCCATACAATAGTTCGAAAGGTGAAAAACCTGTAGAAGCCTGGGGTACTTCTCTATATGCAAAGAGGAGGTAGGGGAGCCACTGATCCCAGTCTGTACCAGTTTCATTGACAAATTTGCGTAACATTTGTTTCAGAATCTGATTGAAGCGCTCTGTTAGGCCATCTGTCTGAGGGTGGTATGGCGTTGTCCTCAGGCTCTTAATCCCAAGGAGCTGGTACACCTGCTTCAACAAAGTGGACATAAAGTTAGTGCCACGGTCAGTAAGAATCTCACGAGGAAAACCAACCCTTGAGAAGAACTGTATGAGACAGAGGGCGACTGCTTTGGCTTTTATTGATCTCAAAGGAAAGACCTCTGGATACTTTGTAGCGTGATCTGTCACAACCAGCATGTAACGGTTGCCTGCCTTGCTCCTTTCTAGAGGACCAACAATGTCCATTCCTAGCCGTTCAAATGGAGTGCTGATAATTGGTAGAGACTGGAGAGGAGCTCTGGAGGGGATTTTAAGAGAAGACTTCTGGCACTGAGGGCAGCTTTTACAGAACAGTGTTACATCCGAGCGCACACCAGGCCAATAAAAATATTTTCTAATGCGGGCCATGGTTTTGTGCTTTCCCAAGTGGCCAGCCCATGGAATGGAGTGTCCTAAGGAGAGCACCACCTTCTGGACTGCTCTAGGAACCACCAACTGCAATGCTGAACCCTGCTGACGATACAGAATGCCATCTTCCAGCAGAAACTCCCCCTTGCTGTTCAATTCTTGCTCAGTCCCTTGGCTCCTCTCTGCAGCTTTCTGGAACAGAGATGTTAGAGATGGATCGTCATGTTGCATTTCAATAATATTAACAGGGATTTTGAAACCCAAAGGTAACTCAGGCTCTGTGCTAGGAGCTTCTCGAAGAGCAGTATGTAGAAACTTCTCTTGCCTTCTCTGTCCACGTGACTTACGAGACTTCCCGGGTGCAGTCTCTATATCCGCATCATAGAAGGGCAAGGCACGGAGTGGGTGTAGGGACTCCTCTTTCTTCTTAGCTTGAGCTCTTGTTACTGCAACATTGCATGTATGACTAGGATTCAGCAAGTCAAACAACACAGGCAGATCTCGACCCAGCACTACTGGGAATGGCAGATTCTCTGCAACACCAATATTTAGAATATACGTTTGTCCTTGTACCTTGATGTACAGATCTGCTGTTGGATATGACCTCTCATCTCCATGAATGCAGCGAACAGGAATTGTCTCCACATTAACTTTATTTGCGGGTACAAAGTCTCGGTGCACAAGAGTCTGAGTACTTTCTGAGTCAACAAGGGCCTTTAATGGTTTCCCATCAACCTCAACTAAGGTCATTTTGAAACCATTCTCAAACTCCACTTTAGGCTCCATGACTGTCCTTTTTTCTGTGCTGCCACAAACACATCAGCCAGCTCTGCAGCCGCCGCTGCAGAGTTTAGATTGCGTTCTTTAATCCATATCTGTAACTCAGGAGACAGCATTCTCAAGTATTGTTCTAAAATTAATATTTCACTAACCTCATACACCGTTTTTCCCTTTGGCTTCACCCACTTCTCATGTAACTTGCATATAGTTCTTTTGGATTCTCATCAGGTTTTACCTCCAGTGAACGGAATCTCAGTCTATATGTCTCAGGATTAATGTCATATTTTTGAAGAATAGCTGCTTTAACTTTGTCATAGTCTAGAGAGTCATCCATATCCATATGAACATACGCACCTCTTGCTTTGCCAGTGAGTAAAGGAATCAGATGAAAAACCCAGTCCATTTTTTTGCCACCGGCAAACTACAGCCATGCGTTCAAATGTTGTTAAAAAATGTTCAATATCATCCTCCTCTGTCAATTTTTCCAGCCTGGGTTCATAAAAGCGAGACTGACCTGATTGAGGATGTATTTGCTCATTACTGGAGCCAGCACAGGGAGGATCCTCCTCTTCAAAGGACTCTGACTCTGGTTGTTCAGGTTCCTCCATTTGAGGCTCAGAGACCTCCATTTGAGGCTCAGGGACCGGGGAGGTACGAGCTTGCACTTCTACCTGCAACAGCTGAAACTGATGTTGCAGTGCTCTAAAGTGCTGTTCCTGGCGGGTAAACTCCTCCCTTCTTCTTGCTTCCTGGGCCTCCTGCTGACCCATATGAGAACGACGCATGGAAACCAGTTCTGACATTGTCGGCTCCTTACCTTGGCTCTCAGTACTATCCACCCCTCCAGAGGCTCCATTTTCCTCTCCTCCTTCTACTTGCTCTACCACTCCAACTGGCTGGTTTTGACAATCTCCTTTTGCTCCTCTGCCACTCCTTCCCATTATGTGCATGGCTTGATGAGTGAAGAGGGGAAAAAAGAGAAAAAAAAATCCTGTGCCTTCAACTGCTGATCCCACTCCTGACACCACTTGTGATGGACCGAGCAGTGAAGGAAACTTAGGCACAGGTTAAAGTCCAAAAAATGATTTTTTATTTAACCCAAAAAACATAATTGGTTAGCTCATGCAAAAAGAATCAAAATCTTGGGCCCATAAAAGAGGTCAAACTAACAAAACTCTACTCAAAGTTGACAACACAACTGATAACTCAAACAAACTGACCTCACTTAACGAGACAAAGGGGAAACTTAAATAGTGGCTGATCAGCCCACAAAAACAGGAAAAGGGGTAAAACACACAAAACCTAACTAAACCAAACATAATGAACTCCAATTCCCCCCCCCCTCCCCCCCCATGGTCCTGAGTTATGGCGTGAACCAATTTGTAGCCTTCCTTTAAAGCTCGCTCCGCCCCTTTTCCACCTCTTGGCTCCTTAATCAAGGGACTGGAACAGCTGCAGCTAAGGTAACTCAGAAAACAAAAGATTAATCATACATAACAGTGTAAACTAAAATGTGCGCACTTATTTTAGAATGCAGCGTTATGTGGATATATGAATTAACTAAACCAAAACCAGTTATTTATTGTCCTGTAAATTAATTCCTATATTTAAAGAAAGAAATGTGAATGCAATGTTACTTATAAGCCTCTACACTAACATGGTGGGTATTACCACTGTGTGGCTGTAAGTGCAGCCATCACAGTACCAAAAACAATCACTGCAGTCAGGTCTGGACTGTGACAAAAAATTACCCTGGGCATTTTGACTGGATATCGGCCCACCAGGTATTAAAGCCATAAAGCCTTTGAATGAAAACAAACACAGCTGTGACAGTGATTTACACTGTCTTCTTGGTATATGTATGATTTCTATACATTTTACATCAGATAAAACTTTGGTTCAGATAATTATTTATTAAAAGTTACACATTTTAAAAGAGAACAAGAAAGAAAAGTATTTCTTTGTGCCCCCTTTCCCTGTTAATGCCCTACCTGGCCCCCTGGCAAAACTTTGCTAGATCCGCCCCTGCACAGTTACCAGCTGTCAGCTACGTAGAAAAGGATCCTGGTGTTATTTGTCTCTCAGAAACCTGTTCAGCTCTGATGATTCAATAAGGACATCTCCTGGTTCCATCTTCACGTTTCCTTCTCACCACATATCAAACCAATATCATCAACAGCAGCTTTTACAGCTGTGGCTCCAGCAAACATCAGCTGATCAAGCTGCTTAAACGTGCTGCTGTTGTTTAGCGCGACATCTGCTGGTGTCCTCTTTCTAGCGCAAAGTGGACGATAAATGAATAAGAGAGAAAAGCCGAGGGGAGAGAATGAGAGAAGAAGAGGCAGCTGACGGCATAAAGATGCAGAATAACTCCAGCTTTGTGTCTTTTTCCATTCTAACTGAAGTCCGGGACAAACTGTTCCTTTTCGCCTCAATACAAAACACGTAATATTTTCTCTGAATACGAGACAATTACGTTTTTTACGGGACAGTTGGCAACTTTACTAACTAGCCTTATGAATAAAATAAAGTTCACTATCAGTAACATCATAGAACCCGCCCATCCGTATACAAACTCCGTCATGCTAGCTAGTACACAGGACGCGTTATTGTAACTATAAAAAGTCAGCACAACAAAAATAAACTACACCTAAACTTGGTTTATATCTGACCCAGATCGACTGCAGGTCATAACTTCTTACCTGAAGTTCAGTAAGAAGCGGACCGGCGGCCGCCTCTGGTCTGTCCCTATGACTGTAGCAAACATTAACAACACCTCCTCCCATTGTGCAAAAATGAAGCCAAAATATCCTGCTTGTGGAGGCTGCCATCTTGCATTTTTGGAGCCAGAGTCTGCGCAGTAGTGTCTTGACGTGACCGCACATACGCCCCCCCCCTACACTTTTTACGTAGCCCGGCTGCTCCAGTTTATTTGCTGATGGGTTTACCGCGACTGACGACTCGTTCAATTAAGGTAAATACAACCATGTAACTGTTATGAAAAAGGCACGCAACTTATCATCTCATAGTTCTAAAACATCTAAAATCACTCTGTTATTAATTTGTTTGCTAGATTAGCCACTAGCATACGCAATGGGTTGGAGCCTTGTTGCTAGCTAGTTAGCGATGCAAGATGCAGATGTGTAGCGATGTAATGCTGTCCTTTGAGATTTTAACATTTAAGACTGTGAGTGTAAAGGATCTAAAGCTGTTTAAATCTTCAGAGCCCTCTACGTCCTGGTAACATGGAAACTTTAAAAACAGCAGCAGGTTTCAGTGGTGTAGTCTAATTTGTTCTTTTCATTTAATAATAGAGTCCGTATTATATCAATAGCTACATTCACGCTGGGGAGAAACTAGTGAGGGAGACCATGAGGACTAAGCTGGGTTTCCTGGGTCCAGAGGTTCGGAGAAACTTCTTCCCTTTCTTTCATCACAGCTGTCCTGTGCCAGATGTTCTGTTGACCCACTGAGAGAGGCTTTATTTAAGAAACACCAGGAAGACTGAAGCTCATCGCATGGATCAAGCAGGACTCATGATCTTCACCAGCAGCTCCCTCACAGGGAAATCTTCAGCACTCCCAGGAGATGGATAAACCCAGCATTTCATGAACACTGTGATGATACCTTTGGTCTGTGTAATGCTATAAATACTTAGATACTCCCCAGAGGCTCCGGACTTTTACATACAGATATTATATTCAGTCCTGTAGAAAGTTATATATTTAAAAATATATGATCCTCTCTGGTTACTCTGATACAAATACCTCTTAATCACTTTATGGTAAATAACAGACTATCTGCAAAAACTGTGAAAGAATTCCAGATCACAAGTTTGTAGTTCGACATACAAATGACGACCTTTGACCTTCATCAGATTTTATTTAACTGTGTCAGAGAAAATCAGCTTGTGCTCTTCATGCAGCTGAGTACATCAAGTGTTTAAAACAGAAGCTGTGCAGGTCTGAGATCAGCAGCTTTGTGAAAAACCAAACTGAGATCCTGTTAATGCTGATATATAGTGACAAAGTGACATGGATGATGAATTCTTTGTCTTTAACTTTATCAATAAAACAGCTGCAGCTTTCACTGACAGCACATGTGGTACTTTAACCTTTGTACTGTTTTCATCAGTTAATTTTGCTGTTAACATGTGAACATGATGGATGATCTGTCTGCTATCACTGGGTGGTGCTGAGGTCAGAATCTGAGGGCAGCTCCTGTAATCACAAACAGAACAGAATTATCACAAACTGAAATTCAAATCTGAAATAAAGCTGATCCTTCTTTCACCAGAGTTGGGCAGTAATGCGTTACTGTAATCTGATTACTTCTTTCAAGGAACGAGCAAAATAAGGGATTACTATTGCCAAAAAAAGGTAATTAGATTACTGTTACTTTCCCGTAAGCATCTACGTTACTGCGTTACTAAAACCATGATTTTTTGTGCGAGAACGTCTCATGAAAATGACGTAAGCGAGTGCAACATTCATGACAACAGCTGTGTGCAGATCAACAATGGATAATATATCGAGTGCGGGAGAGAGTATGAGCGTGCAGCATTTAAAGCATGGAAGTACTGACCTTACTTTGTGTTTGATTCCATAAAAAGTGACAAAAACATTAGCGTCCGTTGTTCGTGGGAAGAAAGCTTCTTTTTACAGCGAAAAAAACCCCAAACTTCCGAGCAAGCACTGAGTGCGCTACCACTTAATGGGAAATTTACAGAGAAACTCGTGGATTCTTCCACTGACTGCTGCGGCACACCTGCACCAGGGCAAACCTCCGCCTACCCCACTCCTACTTTACAGGTGAAACAGAGCAACAGGACCGCTGAGTCTTTGATTTTATTTATTTTCTGCTGTGTTTTACTTGCATCAATTTGAAAGACTGAGTGTAAACACACAAAAAAATTATTTTATGTGCTGGAATGTGCAGAAAATAGGTTTAAATGTTAAACAAATTTCTTCCAGTCAGAGAATGTTGCATATAATTAAATTTTTGCTTGATGCATAAAGTTAAAAGATTAAAACTAATAAAACAAGTATTAAAAAGAGACTTTTCCAATTGATTATATTTTGTATGATAGATTATGCAAAAAAAGTTGAATTGGGCTGAATGATCTACTTCTTTATTACTGTCCCAATTCGTGATTGAGGTGTGAGACAAACGACTGGTCCAAGGGCGTCAAAACAATGATTTTATTAAACACATGTGTGGGAAGATGCACAGCTCAACACGGATCTCCCGTCAAAACATACTTTCAGAATAGTTTTATTATGTCAGGGTTCACGCCCCTTCTCGCGTCGGAAAGAATATCACATGCATAGATTATAATTAGTGACAGTTAAACAAGTTTCCGTGTTCAACAGCATTTTGTCCTATATGGTTGTCTGGCTTCTCCGGATGATTCCTGTAGACTTATTCATGGCATGCTTATCTATAGCCCCTCCCGCATCACTAGTTGCTAAGTAGAGACAAAGCAAGACTTTTTTCACCTTTACCCTAGAAATTGTACTTAATGTCTGTGTGTATGTAAGCATGTTGTGCATTCATTCACAGCACTCCAAGTCATTTCTTCAATATATCAATTCAGACCATCACGCTGAACGAAGCTTCCGACCTTAACAGGACTGAGTGCTTAACTCTATCATGAGCACATGTGCAATGTGTAATAACATGATTATATGTTTAATTAATTGAATAAATGTTTTCATCAACTGCCACTGCTCAAAGCTTAATAAAAAGGATATAAAAGAATAAACATAATATAAAAATTATATAATTCCCACATTACCTATTCAGGTTGTAAATCATGTTTTTAAAAAGTAACTAAGTAATTAATTACTTTTGGAAATAAGTAATCAGTAAAGTAATGGGATTACTTTTGGGGGGAAGTAATCAGTAATTAGCAGAGGTGGGTCGAGTATCCAAAAATTGTACTCAAGTAAGAGTAGCATTACTTTAAAATATTATCAGTGTTGGGAAGGTTACTTTTAAAATGTATTCTACTACAGATTACAGAATACATGCCCCAAAATGTATTTTGTAACGTATTCCGTTACGTTACTCAATGAGAGTAACGTATTCTGAATACTTTGGATTACTTAATATATCATCGTACTGTTTACAACTACATACATGTGATTTATTACTATTACTGAAGGTCTACGGCTCCGAACCATAGTAAAGGGACCTCTGGCTATTATGTCGGATTCCGTGTTGGGCTCGTAGCCTAAAACTAGCTTTACTTTGTTGTCTGGGTCAACTTTGCCAGCGAGAGACAGAGAGAGGCGTTGAAAGGCTGCTCCAACCGAACTTATTGTTTCAGAGGAAAACAGGAACACAGCGTACAGTCGAGTCTTAATAGCTTACTAACAGCTGGGCTCGTCAGGCACTCTTCTTGGCTGAAGTGGTTATTATTATATTTACATGCTTCCAGCTCCCGTTTCTGCTCGATGACAGCTCGTACATTTCCTTTTACGCCCTCCTCGCGCTCACAGAGACATAACGGCAGTCCATTCTCCCTGCAGTACTGATTACACTGCCCATGAGGCTACATTCTTTAGGGCTATGCCTGTAACGATCTGCCTATTAGCTTAGCGTAACAACAACAACAACAAGGCACTCTCTCACCCAGGAAACACACTGTGGCAGAGAGAGCGCTACCGCCTGGAACAACAGAACGTAGCTGTCAAACAAAACGCAAACAGTCCTGACTCGTGACAATATGAAACAGGAAAATACCGCCGTGTAATCCATTTATTTCAACAACGTAACTGTATTCTAAATACCACCTTTTTAAACAGTACTGTAACAGAATACAGTTACTCATATTTTGTATTTTAAATACGTAACAGTGGTACATGTATTCCGTTACTCCCCAACACTGAATATTATTACTCAAGTAAAAGTGAAAAGTAGTCGTCAAAAAAGTTACTCGAGAAAGAGTAAAAAAGTACTTGGTGAAAAGACTACTCAAGTAGCAACGAACTGTTTGAAATGTCCAATTTATTTTATAAATAATTGCTATCAGACAAACAAAACTAAATAGCAGCCTCAGAGAAAACAAAACGAGGCATCTTCATCATATGTACATACATACATATGTATGTACATACATATGAGCTCAGTTTACCATAAGTTGTATGGGTGTGCATCTATTTTTGCATATTTAGCAAAAATGTGCTATTTCTTCACTCAGTGAGGTGATGGTTAAGCTTCAGCAGCAGTTTGCTCTCAAGGTTCTTTCTGTGAAGCTGTGACTGTTTAGCAGTGAACAGGAGTCCTACATGACTAAGAAGTCCTTCACAAGCTCCAGATGCAGGAAGAGCTGTATTGATTTTGATCAACAGCTTCTTGATGTGAGGAATGTCATGCAATAGATCCACACCTCCAGTGAATGGCCATGAAAGGTACCTCTCCAGCCCTGCTTCTGGCTTTCCTGACCCCATGGATCCAGCATCTTAGTCGGTTAGGCTGCTGTTTGCGCTGGCATCATCCAGCTCTGTCTCTATGTGATGTCTGATGAAGTTGAGACCTGTGGAAAGATGTGTGGTTTTCAAAAGAATTAGGTCTGGTCATTATAGTGCTGTATACACTGCAAAGCTGCGGATGTTTGGCAAGAAGATGTGATCACACTGGAGATGTTTTTTTACTAACTCTTGTAGAAAAACAAAATCTTGTCATTCATATCCCGCACAAACAGTTTGCAATGAATTCCAGATTAAGTTTAAAATAAGAACGCATGCAAGGCTAAGCAGTGCTAGCCAATAAATCCTCCTGTTTCGCTGTTACTCTGGGAAAAGACAAGAAAGACGGTGATGGATTTATATTGTACGAACGTGATAATTCTGTGTATTGTAATAACGTGATATTATATTGTTCAAACGTGAAAGGTATATTGTTAGAACAACATACTTTTCTATTTTTCTTTTGCCTGGGTGGCAGCTCTACGCTTCCATATCCAAGGCTTTTCAATGTGGCCTCACAAAATTATCACGACTACAACAACCATGAAAAGAGCTGGATGGACATTGCTTCTCAATCACAGCTGCCTGGTCAATGTTTTCCATTAGTAATTTAGCAAAGTTTTTGCTGCTGTCAGACCTGCAGGGTTTAAGCCTGTGCTGTTCTCCTCTGTCATATACTGAACACAAACTACATTTTTTGGACTGGCACAAATAATTTGTGTGCCTTTTTATTTGATGCAGCACACCTGATTGTTCTGTAAATAGATTTAAATGGTTATATACAGTGGGGCAAAAAAGTATTTAGTCAGCCACCGATTGTGCAAGTTCCCCCACTTAAAATGATGACAGAGGTCAGTAATTTGCACCAGAGGTACACTTCAACTGTGAGAGACAGAATGTGAAAAAAAAAATCCATGAATTCACATGGTAGGATTTGTAAAGAATTTATTCGTAAATCAGGGTGGAAAATAAGTATTTGGTCACCTCAAACAAGGAAAATCTCTGGCTCTCACAGACCTGTAACGTCTTCTGTAAGAAGCTTTTCTGTCCCCCACTCGTTACCTGTATGAATGGCACCTGTTTGAACTCATCATCTGTATGAAAGACACAGCGGCAAAGACACTGTCCACAGCCTCAAACAGTCAGACTCCAAACTCCGCCATGGCCAAGACCAAAGAGCTTTCGAAGGACACCAGGAAAAGTATTGTAGACCTGCACCAGACTGGGAAGAGTGAATCTACAATAGGCAAGCAGCTTGGTGTGAAAAAATCAACTGTGGGAGCAATCATCAGAAAATGGAAGACATACAAGACCACTGATAATCTCCCTCGATCTGGGGCTCCATGCAAGATCTCATCCCGTGGGGTCAAAATGATCATGAGAACGGTGAGCAAAGATCCCAGAACCACACGGGGGGACCTGGTGAATGACCTGCAGAGAGCTGGGACCAAAGTAACAAAGGTCACCATCAGTAACACACTACAACGGCAGGGAATCAAATCCCACAGTGCCAGACGTGTTCCGCTGCTGAAGCCAGTGCATGTCCAGGCCCGTCTGAAGTTTGCCAGAGAGCACATGGATGATACAGCAGAGGATTGGGAGAATGTCATGTGGTCAGATGAAACCAAAGTAGAACTTTTTGGTATAAACTCAACTCGTCGTGTTTGGAGGAAGAAGAATACTGAGTTGCATCCCAAGAACACCATACCTACTGTGAAGCATGGGGGTGGAAACATCACGCTATGGGGCTGTTTTTCTGCCAAGGGGACAGGACGACTGATCCGTGTTAAGGACAGAATGAATGGGGCCATGTATTGTGAGATTTTGAGCCAAAACCTCCTTCCATCAGTGAGAACTTTGAAGATGAAACGAGGCTGGGTCTTCCAACATGACAATGATCCAAAACACACCGCCCGGGCAACAAAGGAGTGGCTCCGTAAGAAGCATTTGAAAGTCCTGGAGTGGCCTAGCCAGTCTCCAGACCTCAACCCCATAGAAAATCTGTGGCGGGAGTTGAAAGTCCGTGTTGCTCGGCGACAGCCCCAAAACATCACTGCTCTCGAGAAGATCTGCATGGAGGAATGGGCCAAAATACCAGCTACTGTGTGTGCAAACCTGGTAAAGACCTATAGTAAACGTTTGACCTCTGTTATTGCCAACAAAGGTTATGTTACAAAGTATTGAGTTGTATTTTTGTTATTGACCAAATACTTATTTTCCACCCTGATTTACGAATAAATTCTTTACAAATCCTACCATGTGGATTCATGGATTTTTTTTTTCACATTCTGTCTCTCACAGTTGAAGTGTACCTCTGATGGAAATTACTGACCTCTGTCATCATTTTAGGTGGGGGAACTTGCACAATCGGTGGCTGACTAAACACTTTTTTGCCCCACTGTAAAATGGTTATGGCTGCATTTTTAGGTAAATAGTACCATATAACATTGTTGTTTGCAAAACTTGTGCATAATTTTTAGAAATGTACAATTTCTATTTGCATTTCAAGTTATGGAAATGATTCATTAAACATGTTTGTGGGTTTTACAGTAAAAAATATTACTTTTTTCTACTCAGATTTTGATTTTTTTTTTCTGAATTTAGATCAACTGTGCTAATATAGTATACCAAAATTCAAAAAGAACTCAAATTTCAGATATTTGAGGTTGTGCTGAAAATAATGATACCAAACAAGGCAAGAAAAACATATTTTAAAGGGGAAATATAGAGGTAAAATCAAAAGTAGTCAAAAACGGCCAATTATACTCTGGACCCCAGAGGGTTAAAAAAATGGTGTTACTGTCTTTAAAGATTTGGCAAGAGACTGAAAACATGCTGCTCTTTGAAGATATTTAATAATCAGTTCTGCACAGGAGCTGAAGCAGAGTGCATCCTGTTGCATTTAAAGTACAATAGTGGTAATAAAAGTACAGTAACGGTAATTAGTGACTGAGCAACCCGGGGCGTTTCGCTTGATTTCTTTAGTCAGGGTAACTTCATTCACCTGCATGGATTAGCTCAGTGGTTCCCAAACTTTTTTTGCTGGGCCCCCCTTGTTTTACAAGAAAAATGTTCGCGCGGGTGCACACGCACAAACACATCCTCCAACCACACAGCCATATTTTGCTCCATTGCAGTTTATTTCACACCTCAAACATTTAGTAAACAATTAAGCAAATACAAGTAATCTGCAATAAATTACAGGTAGTAATAAAATAAACTACTAACTCTTTTACGCTATGTCCACACCTACACGGGTATTTTTGAAAACGCAGCTGTTTCGTCCACACGTAAACGGCGTTTCGATTCACCGAAAACAGAGATTTTTTTTAAAACTCCTTTTTTGCGTTTTTGTGTGGACGAGGAATACAGAGTTCGTCACGCAACGTCAAAAGTATGTGCCTTTTTTCACATCACGCTAGACTTGTAGTCAAGATTGCCTAATCCGAGACCAAGACAAGACCAAGACCAGAGGGTATCGAGACCAAGACAAGACCAAGAACAGAGGGTATCGAGACCAAGACAAGACCAAGACCAGAGGGTATCGAGACTAAGACCGAGACCAAGACCAGAGGGTATCGAGACCAAGACCGAGACCAAGACCAAGTCGAGACGAGACCAAGACCGAGACCAAGACCGGGACAAAAAAAGACTAACTTTTGTGTGCTTTTGAGGGCTGACATGATGGTACTGACTGGCCCCAAAGTCATCTGACAAAACAGCGATCACCTCCAACAACTAAAATATGAAATATGTAACTGGTTTCAGTTATACTTTATATATAGATAATATTTTAACATCAAACTGAAGATTATAAACTTGAAATTGCATCATGTCCTATTGTAGTAGTACTAGCCAAATTACACTGTATGATACCAACTTCCCTAAAATGGATAAGGCCTGTCAACACAAAGTGATATGCAGATGTTATTTAAAAGTCAATGGTCACATTTATTTAGTCAAACAACACCATTTTAAGTAAAATTCTGTAATCAAACAATATAAAGACATGTGCACACCTCACATGAATGAGATGCAAACTTACAAATATTACATACCAATACAAATTGTGCATTAATAAGAATAAGAACAAGTGCTTAAAAGATTCTGGCATCTTGATGTCTTCAGTGGCATGAGATTACAACCAGTGCTTTAAGTGGCCCAAAAGAGGTGCCGGTACTCTATTCTTTTTCCGCCTCCCCTGAGGTAACAACAACTATATTGAATGGGTTTTATATACAACAGTCAACAGACAACCTTATACAAAATAATAAATCATTTTATTAGTTTGTGGATTTGCTTGAGCTAGAAAGAGCTACTGAACATAAATAAAATGTGCAAAAAGGTATTGAAATTTTTTTTTAACAAAATGTACATAAAATAAATTATGAACTAATTTGTATTTTGCTCTCTCTCTTGAGTCCCTGCTGGTATCAGCAGCAGCACTTGTAAAGTGTACCTGCAGAGCTTGGTAGTTCTCCCATACTGCTTTCACTGTTCTCTCACTTGAAGCAACCCAACGCACTGATAAAACACGGCCTATCACAAGGAGACGTTGTCCAACATTGTGAGCACTCTCGGTTAACTCCCTTTGGTTTTTTGGTGATGCGAGAGGGAGTAAAGCTGATCTAAGAATATTTTAAAGTGGTTGATTCCTCCTACCTCCTTCAAAACATCACAAACTGCCAGTTCCAGTCTGTGATTGGAACAATGCCAGACAAACAGGTAAGGGAATTTGGAACAAAGCTGTGCAGCAACTCCTGCTTTCCTCCCAAGCATCACTGAGGCTCCATCACAAATGGTAAATGGTAAATGGCCTGTATTTATATAGCGCTTTATATAGCAAGCAAATGCCAACAAATGTTCCTGTAGGTAGTGAGGGTCAAAGCCATTATTATGAAGACATCCTAACAGTGCTTCAGTGATGTCCTTTGCTGTGGTCCCCTGCAGCTCAATCAGTTCAAAAAATATTGTGTCTGGATTTTCAGTGGAAATAGCTGACCGCAGGCACACGACAAGCACAGACTTTCCACTTATTGTAGTGGATTCATCAGTGAGCACACACAATTTTCTTTCATTCATCACTATGTCATTGACTACCTTCTTTTTCATTTCAGCTGCAATGTGATCCAGTATATTTGCACATGAGTTATTAGAGTGCAAAACTCTGCCCATCTTGACACCATTTAAGACTTGCAACTGGACATCTATTGGCATGTCTGTAAAGGGACGCCCATGCTTGCCAATCTTATAAGCTGTTCTAAACACATTGAAGTTGAAGCGTAGTCAGCCTTTCTCACATCTTCAATGTGTTTTTGCATTGTATTTTGTGTTGCCTTCTCTTTTATTTCAACTGCTTTCTTGTGATAAATTGAGTCTCTGTGCTCTTTTATTTTCTTTCGTAGTGAGTTTTGTTGTGCAGCCTTGTCCCTTCCAAAAGACGAGATTAAGCACCCACTCCACTCCTGCGACACTCTCTGCCCTTGCTGCATGTCCACGCGAGCACAAACTTGACTACACACACTACAACCCAACTTTTGATTTCTGCTGATCAGCCACTTGTAATTTGTGGAGAAATACCGGACTTGTGCTTGGGACCAACATTCTGGCCACTCATGCTCGCTAACGCGGCTGTTGTCATCGGTAGAAATGGTGTCATTCTCGTCCTCGTCGTCGCAAAAAGTGCCGTCGTCCGCGGCACTAGTGCAGCTTTCATTAGCTTGCGTCTGACCTGCAGCGATATCATTCTGGCTCGGTGGGGTGTCAGCCAGCGAGTCCTCTGATTCTGACCTTGTTCTTTTACTACTCAGAGTCTGAAGCCAGGAGAGCATATTAAGTGTTCATTGTTTTTGTATTTTAACCGAGCAGCTGTTTGCGCGTTTTACACACCCTCTCCGGACCACGTTGAGTTGTTGACATGACAACGGCAAAAGCGACGCATGCGCTTTTCACTTTAAAACACATTGGTGTATGGGTAATGTAGTCTCTGCTCTCGGTGGGACGAATTAGGAAGCGTGCTTGTGAAGGGCGCTCTGAAAAGCGGCAGCGCAGCCAAACGATTATAACAGATGTGCAAATGAGAGTACCGGTACGCTAAAAGCACGTTCTGGGCGCATGGAGAGGTGGCGGTACTCTCAAGAGCTATATTTAGAAGTGGCGGTACTGAGTACCGGCGCATACCGGCCCACTTAAAGCACTGATTACAACACACTGCCAATGAAATCAAGCCTGTTGTTCAGTAGGGCAGGAACAATAGAACACAGACATTATGAACAAATAACAAATATCTTATGAACAAATATATAATGAACAAACAGCATATTTTCAGAGAGGAGTGAGAGAAAACAGTTCACATTTTAAAACAGTGATTGATTGCACTTCAAGAAAACTAAAGATTGCAACATCTTATAGCCTAGCCGTGCACGGTGGGGTCTCATTAGAATGCCTCCTCCTGTGATCAAAAGGTCTGGAAAAGGGTGCACACACACACATACAAAGACAGGATTAGACAGGATGCTCCTAATGATGCTATAAAACCAAAGACAGTGAAATTAAGTGGAACAACAAAAACAACAATAACAATAAATTATTATTATTATACAGTCACCTATTAATGACTTTTTAAGGTCATCTCTCAACCTCTTCAGCGCTGGTCCAGTTTCAACATTTTGGACATCTAAATCTACCCAGGTCAGTCCAAACTGGGGGTCGAGCATGGTGGCAAGGAAGTAGATCCGATGGCTAAACGGCTCTTCTGGATCCTTTTCGTCCATGCAAATCTGCCTGAAAATTCCAGAGAACCGTTTCTCTGAGGATCTTTTCAGTGCCCTGACTATAGTTACGGCCTGGGGCATTTGTACTTCCATCTTTATAAGATGATTCTTCAAGTCCAGAACAGTGGGGACCACCATGCTAATAGTCACCTGATGATCACCTTCTGTAAGGTCTGTTGCATCAGAAAAAGGCTCAAGCAAAGCACAAAGGTCTTTCAGCTGAGCCCACTCTCGGGTTGAAAACACTAAATTCTCTGTATTGCTGCACATTTCAGTGATGGCCCCGTGGTCAAGTGTGATCAGAGCTTTTAACTGTCTGTAGGTGCTATTCCAGCGGGTGTTGTTTCCTGCTGGGATGGACTTATTGGAGCCAAAGTGTGCCTCAAACAAGTCTTTGTGGTTACTACTGCTGTGCAACAGGTTTGTAAACTTGCTGGCTTTGGCAATGGCTCCAGCTATTGCCTTTACCTCTTTCATCCCATCACTGATTACAAGTTGCAGCGAGTGGGCGAAGCAAGAAAGACGTTCACCCATTGACCATGGATCAGAACCTTCTGCATCCTCCCACATTGTTTCATCATCGAGGTCATCACTGCTGTCACCTTCAGGGTGCTCTACTTCTGGCATCCTGACTTTAAAGGCCCGCTTCATATTGGATGCATTATCCGTCAGAATGTAGCTTACTTTATGGCCAATGCCATACTCCTCAACTATTCTGTCAAATGCTGAGGCGATTTGTTCGCCGCAGTGCTTCCCTGTGAAACGCCTACAGTCAAGCAAAAATGATTGTAAACTGTAAGAGTCCTTGTTCTTGCAGGCAGCATGAGCAGTAACTCCCAGGAAAGTACGAAGCCTCCGGTCAGACCAGAGGTCTGTTGTTATTGCTACATTTGGCTGGACTTCCAGGGCTTTGATTATGTCACCCTTCAATTTAGTGACAAGGTGAGGTATAAGCTTCTCTGTCAAGGTGGTTCTAGACACAGGAGTGTATTTGCTATCCAAGACATTCAGGAAGTGTCTAAAATGTGGATTCTCAACGATGGACAGGGGGAGAGAGCATCCAACTATAAGGTCCTGGAGGATGGACTGGGTGATGGCCTGTTGCCTGGGTGAATTTGGGGAAAATAAGTGGATGCTTGGAGCAAACAATGATAATTGAGGCTGTGTGGGATTGACCGCTATCACTGATGTTGCAGATCCTGACTTGTACTCCAAGTACCTACAAAACAGGGAAATAGGAATCTGTAAAACATCGGTTTCTATTCAACCACAAAAACTACTGTATTTTACAAGCACAGTAATCTTAAACCTATCAATGAGGGCAGACCTTTGCATACAAAATAACCTAATCTAATCCAGTGTGACACATATAGATCATTAGGCACAACTAGTAATAATGAAAATACTGGAGTGTTCAGGGTTGCAAGACCTTAAATAAGAAGAACAGAAAAACAGTTGAATGGAATCTACAAAAGACAAAATGTCTGTGCATTAACTTTGTAGGTTGCATTAAGCCTCCTCCTGCCAGTCAGCTATCAGACACAGCTGTATTGACAAGAAATGAACTACTCAATAAAGTCTGAAGTTACACCAATACAAAATAACTGTGTCTAATAATGCTAAAATAGCTCCTACACACTGGACTGGTTTAGTAGGGCAACATAGTAGAAAACACCTAAGAAAGTCATAGTCAAAGGTCCTTAAGATCGATTTAAGAACCTTAGGACTCAGTTTTGCGATCTGTGCTATCTGGACCAGAGCCATAGACCGCTCTGATCTGGTCTTCACTGTCGAGAACGCCGCTGTTAGCCGAGCAATGTTATAGGGACACTCTTGAAACGCCCGTCCTTATGAGTCAACAACCAAATAAATATGCCCATTAAAGTCCACAACAAACCACACCATACCAGCCCTTAAAGTGCTCACTGAAATGGTTTCGATATATTTCTGCTCAATGAATTCACCAAAATACCTAAAGTTAATGAAAATTGTTTAAGTAGCTGATAGCCACTGCTAGCGCTAGCTACCTGTACATAGCATGTAACGTAACGTTAAGTTAAAGTTAAGTCTGCAGGGACGGTTGCAAAAAAACTGTCCCTACATAATTTATAATGTTTGAAGAACACATTATAAATAACAATATTACATAAACATGACCTGGTCATCTGAGGTTGGAAAGGTAGTTAGAAGAGTTTGAAGATGGATAGATGGCTACCGGCTAGCTTACCTTTGAGGGTGTTTGCGCTCCAGGTGCCTGGTGAAGGTTGAGGTAGTCCCGGCTGTCTCGGTCAAGGAGACTTTACAAAACCTGCACTTTGCCGAATGTTTCTTTTTTGCATTTACCAAAAACTCTTTGTGTTCTATGAACGCAAACTTTATGACAGATGAAGTCGCTGACATTTCTGTAACTGACCGGGCATACTGCTCAATCTAACGGGTTGCATTTAGTTGTGTTTGAAGGGCGCGAAAGGTGAAATAATAAAATTTCACAATGTGGAGGGATTTGAGCATGGCTGAGCCACTGTGTGTCGCTGTGTGACAGCTGAGCAGCGAAAGGAAATTAATTGAGGAGCCGGCTCTCGCTCAATGGGAGTCGACTATTCTGATTCACTACAAAGCACTCTCTAAGCATGGCTCTCAGAGCTAAAGCTTTTGCGCATGATACATTATCGAACGTTACGCTGTGTGTGATGGATACTGTTGACTCCAAATCTCCCGACCACTATGTTGACCTGAGACAGCAAGACAGCGAGACCAAGACAAGACCGAGACCAAAGTACGTCGAGACCAAGACAAGACCACGTAAAAGTGGTCTCGAGACCAAGACCAGTCTCGAGACATCCAACTCCACGTCACGCTGTGCGCCATGTTATTGTTTACATGAGATGAATTGCAGAATGGCAGATAGAGACAAAATACTGTTAATCTGACCATCTTCAGGTTTTACACGCTTACATATATACACACGCAGTTACTGTCCCTCCATTTAGAAAGGCAGAGGCGTCACAGTGTGATTATTTTACGTGTAGTTTTTTTTCTTCATGTGTAATAATATTCAACATTGCTATCAATACATTTTTCAAAAAATGCCTCTCTGTGCAAAATGGGCTTAAAAACATAAAAAACTGTGGGATACTGTTTGTCTGTGATTTGAACAGCCCAGCGCTGCTCCCGATGCAGGGAAAACCAATTATGTAGGGGAGTCATACCTTGGCACTTGTGCAGGTGAAACCAAAGGAAAGATATGCTTCACCATATTTTCTAGTCTTTGGCTTAGAATGAAGTTAATTTGGAAACATATTCAGCGATGCTTCATCTCCTGTGGGTTTCTGTTTCTGTGGGTGCCCCGTGCTAGCAGTGTCCAAGCGTTTTGTTTCCCCCCCCCCTTTTCATTCCGCGCCCCCCCCCCCCCCCCCCCCCCCTGCAATGGCTTTGCGGGCCCCACACTTTGGAAAGGTCTGGATTAGCTAAAGGTGCTTTACAAAACAAGTTTCCCCGACAGCCAAGTGCTCATTTTAGCTTGCTATGTCTCAGGACCTAGCTAAGGACGGTAGTTACAGATTAGCTTACAAACACAATTACCTTACCGCAAAAGTGCGGCAGGACCTCGGGTACTTCTGTCAGGTAGACCAGTTTACCAAATAACACCTCAGCCTGTCAGGTTAAAACACTTGGTTGTGTTTTGGAACATAAATGCTGGCCCTCCACTCAGAGCCTCCGCTCTTCTTCTTCTTCAAACAGCAGTCGCTTTCTAAAACATCAGATATGCATCGGATTCAGTACCACATACAAAGTGACCCAGATTGGGTTTGAAAATATCGGATTTGTGCTGTTCACACTGTCATACCATGATCGGATAAGGGTTGCATAGGGTCAAAAAAGTCAGATTTGATGCGCTTTTGTGTGCAGTGTGACCATAGCCTATGTTATCCCTCTAAGGCTACGTTCACACTGCATGCAAAAGCGCATCAAATCCGATTTTTTTGACCCTATGCGACCCATATCCGATCATGGTATGACAGTTTGAACAGCAAAAATATTTTCAAATCCGATCTGGGTCACTTTCTGGGTCATGTCGCATTAAATCCGTCTTTTACGTCACTAACACAAGACAGACGGCAATTATTCAGCGCTGGAAAAGCGCCTGAGAAGACATTACGAACGCTTCCTGGCCAACCAGTGTAGATGTTAGTGAAACTGTTGGGAAGACAACGTGAAAATTTTATTTGTACTGTATAATCTGCAGATTCTGACAGAAATCTGCAACTATCCTTTGATTGCAGTTCCTCTCTAAAACAGCAATAAGGATCATTATTAGGTTATTTACATTATTACATAAATAACAAAATAACTTAAACCAAAAATTGGGAAACGTAAAGTCCGAAGTTTTTATATTATTTTTTATTTATTTATCTTTTGTTGTCCCATTTGGATCTTTAGCCATCAGAATTACTGTCTTAAGGCCAAGAAAGATGCCAAGCAGATTTATTTTAACAAGTGGATCATCATGGCCTTGCCATATTGGTCCATTTGATTGACCTTTATTATAATTATGTATTTATTTTATTTTATTTCGGGTTGCTACAAACGGGACAGACATGACTGGGGGACAGGACAGGGAGAAAGAATGAAAGAAAGAGAGGGAGAGAAAGAAAAACAGAGGGGAGAAGAGACGGTGAGAAAGGGGGTAAGAAAGAAAGAAAAACAAACAAAACACCTGGATCACCTGTATGGAGAGAAAAAAAAACAGAAGAGAAAACAAACAAAAAAGAGTAACACAATAAATACAGCACCATCACAATAAACTAGCTAGAAGTAGATAACAGTAGATACTAAATATTAAACGCTATTGTGCAGCACGCAAGATAGAAAGCGCACAATGTGCTTTGAGGCAGCAGCCACGAAAGGTGTAGTCCGCGTCTGTGAACACCTGTGTGTACACCTGTGTGCACACCTGTGTGGATCAGCATGCTTGTATTCTCTCCAAGGTTTCTCCATGTAACGATCTGCTAGGGAGTGTGGGGAGACATAGTCCCGTCCCCCAGGGCATGAAGCAGGTATGGAGGAGATCCAGGCCCCAGACATCCAGAGGCCCCAGAGTACGAGGACCCGAGGAGGACCACCAAAGGGGGGGAACCGTGCCACCCTCCTGGGAAGAGCTGAGTAGAGCCCCAAACGAGAGGTCACCCAGCAGCTACGGAGCAGAGGCCAGAGGGGTTGCAGTGGCGTGCCCGCGGGCTCTGCCGGCAGCCAGCTGTGCCAGAGAGGACCGAGCTTCAGGCCCAGAGGCCAGAGGCTTGAGGGCATCCCACCCCCCGGAAGGGGCCCAGCCGGGCCACAGGCACCAGGCCCCGCCAATCGGCCACCAGGAGTGAGCCGGTACATACATGAGCGCCCAGCCCCAGTCGACAAGAACCACCAACACACCAACGTCAGAGGGCATCAGCCACCAGCAGGGAGTGTAGTGAGGGGAGATAGGCCTCTGTACTTTGGAGGGCCTGCGATGTACCTAGAGAGGTTGAGTGTAAGACCCAACCTGACATAAGACCCCAAACCTCCCTCCGCCCGCTCATATGTAGTGTTGCTGTGTGCTGTTCTAAAGTGCATTTAAAACACAGGAGAGCATGGTTCCTGCTTCCTATCAGAGAGCAGCACGGCTCCTCCGAAAAACCCTCAGTGTCTATATGCATTTAAAATTGAGGGTAGGGCACCAGCGCCAGAGGTGGGTTGGAATACACCTACCATCCTCTGGATGCTGTAAAACGTGCCCACCCCCAAGGCCCTATATGTATGTGTTATTTGAGAGTGTGAGTAATGTGGATGTCTAGGTTGCAGAATAAAATTGAGGCACAGGCGGCCAGAAGGGGACAGAGGGGGAATGCCTCCTCTGCACCCTGGTGACATACCTGTACCCCAAGCCCTGTGTGTGTGGGTGGGTGTGGTAGAGCGGGAATAGGGAGGCAGCTGAGGATGGGGAGGGAAGAAAGGGAGGGGAAGCGGCCCCTCCCTGTGACCAGTTCCCCCGCTGACCCCAGTAGGCACCCCCACACTCTGGAACCCACCAGGGCAAGGGGGCCCAGGCCCATCTGGACCGGGGCCCGCAGCAGCAGCACTGCCCAGCCCCACAGAGTCTGGGGAAGCCCACCTGACTCCACCCCAGAGAAAACTGCACCCACCCCATCATCCAATCATCTCCCAAACTACAATAGAAACCCAGAAATAGAAACAACAATAGAAACCCAGGTTGAGTTCATCCTCTACCTCTCCTATATCTCTCCCCCCACCTGCAGAGTGAGCTCCTGTAGTGAGGAGACCACCTGCAAAGATATAACAGCCTCCCCACCAGTTAGAGAGCCCCCTAGTTGGGCCGATGCACCAGAGGTCCCCTGCACTGGGGCTAAGCCCCCCTGCACCCACCCGCCCACAGCTCTGGCGACACAACAGCCAGGACCCAAGTCCCCAAGGCCCAGCCAGCACCCCAGACCGGGGGCGGAGCACCCCCAGACCCCCAAGCGTCCACGCCCATCCTGGACCCACCCAGGGGCAGCCAGGCTACCAGGCCAGTAACCTACGTCCGCCAGCACAGACCCTCCCCCATCTCCGCTGTACGCAACCACAAGGAAAACACCATCTAGGAGCCAACAGAGCCCCTAACCAGTTTGTGGCCACATCCCCCGGGTTAGGCCCTCCAGGGAAAACGTCCCTAGAGACTCCCCAGACGCCCTAAGGCCGTCCCTACCCCCATATCAACCACAATAGCGAAGGCAGGACCAAACCATGACCCCCCACCCCCACTAGGTGATGAAGCCGATCAAAGGAGCCCAAAGGGATTGATCAAATGTGATGGCAGAGGCTGAATCAAGACTAATGTGATCTATTAGAGGGTTTTGATATTGGTTAGAATTAAGATTATTTTTATTTTTCCAGTTAATGAGGACCATTTTCTTGGCAATGCATAGGGCCGTAAAAACAACGTGGGCTGTGTTTATTTCTGCAGTGACCTCATCCAAGTTGCCCAGCAAGCATACTAAAGGGGAGGCTGGAATGGTCCACATTTCCAGTACACGCTATTTTCTGCAAGTACCGTCTCTTTGCATCCTGACGCAATCTGTCTCTGTACTGTCCTTTTTATTTTAAACTGCTTTTAAGTATGTTTCTAGCACAGTTCTTCCAACACAAGCTGTGTCCCAAAACGTCGGCTGCATCCTCCGGAGGCCGCATTTGAAGGCCGATTACATCACAGTCAGGCGACGAAGGCTGTCCCAATTCGTCGACTCCTTCAAATGCGGCCGACAAATGCGTCCTTCATTTCCCCAAATTTGAAGGATGGGTCGGGTGTGTCCTTCGTGGCCCACCATATCCCAGAATTCATAGCGCGGCCTAGCCAAATTTCAGCTGCCAACAATAGCGGCCGCTGCTAAGTTTTAAAATTAGTCTTATTAATCTTTCTAGGTCACCAAATAAACTTTTAACATATTTTCAGGTGAGAAAGTAGTTGTGTAAATTACAAATATCTGCTTGGTTTATCAAGACATCGCTTATTTCGGAGACGTCTGTTACCCACCCGCTTGATAGCAAGCCGGGGGGGGGGGGTTCAGTGGTCACTCGAGCCGGCGAGAGCAGCAGACTCGCGGCTTCATCGTTTTCAGACCCCCGCTCTTTCACTACTCAGGTCAAACGTGATATATAAGTCACTCGGATAACTTAAAAAAGTAATTATTTGCCCTTTTTTGGTGTTTTATTTGTTCCGGAGTAAATCGGTTTGGCTGAGATCAAAGTTATTAGATTATTAGATTAAATAAAACTTTATTAATCCATCGGGTGGGTTCCTCTGGGATTTTCACACAGCTGAATAAACGTCAAACAGAAAACGTATTAAACAGAAGTGTGAGACGGTCGAGAATTTACCCCAGTGTCCTGTTATATTTTAGATAGCAAGGAGCAGACGGCCGAGTTTTTTTGGTTTTTTTTTGGAATACGCTTTATTGACAAAGCACAAAATACAGATATACAGATACAAAAACACAAACACAATGTCAGGGGGTTTCGTATAAAAAAAACAAGATAGACACAGTCTAATAGAGAATCACAAGATATTAAACAGGGAACATAAGTTTATGGTTTTGACAGCTTTTAGATTTTGAGAATGTTGTATGGTTTTAACATGTTGTTTGGTTTCATTTAAGAAACACTGAAAGGACAGTTTTGCGTTAGAAAAATTCGACTTATGTATATGAAATTTAGCCAGTAATATCAACAAATTAATCAAATAAAATTCGTTTGCCCTGTGCATGGGGTACTTACAGAAACCAAACACTATATTCTCGTAACTCAGAAAAGACAAAGGAAAAAACAAAAAAGTCCTGGTATAAGTTATTCCAGTAGGCGACAGCTGTTGGGACACAAGTTCTGTCTTTTTGAAACAGAGTTCGTATTTCACAATCGTTTTTCCTCTTTATAGGGGGGAAACACACCTGACCAACATAAGTAGTAAAGGGGTCAAATCACTAACAACAGGATTTCTAAACAACATTAAGACCCCAGCAGGGATAGCATCAAACACTATGGCATATTCCTATGGTGGGACAGGAAGACCATATGTATTCAAAAATTCTGAGTAAGACAGTAAACCTCCAACACGATTTATAAGTTGTGCAACACGATGAATCCCATTATCAAACCAATTACTTAAAAACACAGACTTATGTTTGTATAAAATGTCTCTATTGTTCCAAATATAGTATCTATGTGGAGAAAAGTTGTGTTCATAAATCAATGACCAGGAAAGAAGCATTTGTTTATGAAAGTTGGATTGTTTTAAAGGGATTTTATCAATATTGTAACTACAAAGCAAAAGAATGTTAAGACCACCAATTCATGAGAAAATATACCGTAATTGTCGGGCTATAAGCCGCTACTTTTTGCACAAGCTTTGAACCCTGCGGCTTTTAGTCAGGTGCGGCTTTTCTATGGATTGTCCATGATTTTTGTCATATCGTAAGACGATTTGTTTTGTTTGTTCTGCTGTTGTACGGCACTACGTGGCCTGGCGGAAGGGCATGTGATCAGACACACAGTATCGGGGTTCAAGAGTGGTATGTTGGTCACATGTCCATCCGCCAGGCAACATAGTGCCGTACAAGTAGCGCGAAAAACAAACTTCAAAGTAGCGCTATGTGTTCAGCGGGAGTCGTGGATGACGAGCGGCGATAAACTTGCGAAAAGCAAGTTATGCTCAATTCCACCGGTGGATTCTGACAGAGTGGAAAAGTGTGAAAACATCCACGATCACCAACGGATTTCAAAGGGCTGGTCTGTTGCATGATGGAGAGGAAGACACCGCCACGGCCCTTCAGAGGGTGTTCGACTCTGACACTGACAACGAGGACTTCTTTTGTTTTGAAAGTGACAACGAAGGAAAGAAGCTGAGAGTGGATGACGAAGCCATCCTGAGCCTGTTCGTATCCGACACTGGAGAAGAGGATTTTGGTGGTTTTAGTGCGCAGGAAGATGGTGGTGAATGACTGACTTTTCTCCTTGTTAAAGCTGTGTCACTGCACCTGATCCTAAAAGGTAGTCCGAATCTATTTTTCTGGTGTGCTGTAGGTTATTGTTATGTACTACATTTGTTACTCATTTATGAAGCACAGCACATGTGCAAATATGTACCCATAACTTGTTTTTCAAAATATTAATAAAAGAGGTGTGTCTCCAAACAGCCATCTCTTTCCTGACAATTCGCTTTGTGCATATTCTCTTACATATGATAAGTCAACATTGAAACACCTGCGGCTTTTGGTCAGGTGCGGCTAATGTATGTACAAAACAGGATTTTCCCCTGAATTTAGCTTGTGCGGCTAATATTCAGGTGCGCTCTGTAGTCCGGGAAATACGGTATACAGTGGGGCAAAAAAGTATTTAGTCAGCCACCGATTGTGCAAGTTCCCCCACTTAAAATGATGACAGAGGTCAGTAATTTGCACCAGAGGTACACTTCAACTGTGAGAGACAGAATGTGAAAAAAAAATCCATGAATTCACATGGTAGGATTTGTAAAGAATTTATTCGTAAATCAGGGTGGAAAACCAAGTATTTGGTCACCTCAAACAAGGAAAATCTCTGGCTCTCACAGACCTGTAACGTCTTCTGTAAGAAGCTTTTCTGTCCCCCACTCGTTACCTGTATGAATGGCACCTGTTTGAACTCATCATCTGTATAAAAGACACCTGGGCCCTGTTTCAGGAAGCCGGTTTAGTGGAAAAACTGAGTAAGTATACCCTGAGTTAACGAAAACTCTGGGTTTTCGGTTTCACAAAGCGAGTTCAGCTGAAGCCTGAGTGAGTCACTATGACGACACACGCCGTGAAGCTAACCTGCCCCCTAGCAGGTTTACTACAACTAACCCTGACTGTCTCCGCCCCTTTGTCGGAAACCTGACAGTAGGAAGTGTCAGACATGGCGTGTCCCTTCCTTGAAGAGCCAGTAGATCGTGAAGCCCAAATTCTCCGCAGAGCTCTCCGCCGGGAGAGAGTGATCAGAGCGCGTTTGGACATTTTATCATTTCCTGATGATTGTCTGTGCGAACGTTACCGTTTCTCAGCACAATCTATAATTTATTTGGATAACATCCTCAGGCCATATATTACGCATGTGACACATCGCGGACATGCTCTCAGTTCTGTACATATTATTTGTATTGCACTTCGGTTTTTTGCAAACGGGAGCTTTCTGTATAATATTGGTGACGCTGAGCACGTTTCCAAGGCTACCGTCTGTCGGGCAGTCAGGAATGTTACAGTTGCACTGAAACGTCTCCTGTACTGGTTTGTGGTGTTCCCCGGTCATAGACCCACAAGATTTATCAAAGAGGGATTCCACAAAATTGCAGGTATCAGGATGAACAAAACTTAATTCATGATGTGGTGATACTTGAACTACTACTTAAATTTTACATTTATTTTCAGGGTTCCCAGGCGTGATTGGCTGTATAGATGGTACTCACATTCCAATCATTGCTCCTTCAGTAAATGAAGGAGACTATGTGAACAGGAAGTCTTTCCACAGCATTAATGTACAGGTACATAGTTCCCTGTAGCATTTCAAACTAACAAATTATTTCATTATAGTAATGGATGCTAATTTGTGTTCTCTGCACTGTGAAGATCATATGTGATGCTGCCAACATTATCACAAATGTGGAAGCCAAGTGGCCAGGCTCTGTTCATGACTCACAAATATTCCGTGAATGTACACTGAGCACAAAATTTGGACATGGTGAGTTGAAAATACTTTAAAATATATAAAGACCAATTGCTTCAGGGACATTTGAACTGAAGTGTATCCTTCTGTCTTAGGAGAGTTCACTGGCTACTTGCTTGGTGATAGGGGGTATCCATGTTTACCCTATTTGCTTACCCCTTACTCTGACCCTGAACCGGGCCCACAGCAGCGATATAATCTGGCTAATTGCAGGACAAGAGCCAGAGTTGAAATGACTATCGGAATGCTTAAGGCCCGGTTCCAGTGCCTGCAAAGACTCAGGGTCACCCCAGAAAGGGCATGTGACATTATTGTGGCATGTGTGATTCTTCACAACATTGCCACAATTAGAGGAGAACACTGTCCTTCTGAACCAAACAGCAGTGATCCAAACCATGAACATCCTGACCCTCCCACGGACATACAAGATGGAAGAGCAGTCAGAGACACCATATGTCACAATCATTTCTTTTGACCCATCACCTCAACATGTTGAAAGAAGAATAAACAGATTTTTTGTTCAACTGGCTTTATTGGTCACCTGTGTTTCCTGTACACAAAGTATTAAAAGATGTAAACCTCATAAAGTGTCTCTGTTGCTTCCTCCTCTGTAACAGCTGTCAATGTTTCTTCATTATTTTCCTGTAGTAAAGAAATTAACAACATTGCTGTTCTACTGTAAACTCATATAATCTGTGGAGTATTACTCACAACTGCATGTTGGTCTGGCTCAACAGGAGGCTGCACCAGATGCAGTACACCATCACCATCAACTGATAGAATATGAGGTTTATACAGGTCACTTATAACTTACAAGGGACCAAATGGCAATTAACAAACATACCAAGCACCTTACACTTCATTGTCATTATGCTCTCAAAGACAACCAAGACTGAGGGAAGGCAAGATCAGTAGGAAAATAACTTCACTACAAAATAATCCATTATGGTAAAGAGTTTATCAAATGAATGAGTAGCACTGCAAAGGTGACTGTGAAGAAAGGATGTATGCACATCATGTATTATTTTGAATTTACCCCCTATGTCGGCACTTGTGTCTTGCGGGGTTATTGACTCAGAGGATGTCCCCGCAGAGATGCCTTCGGCCACAGGGCGCCCACTGTTTTGGCTGAGGGCCAACTGCTCAGCCTCTGTGAGTGGTGGTGGTGGAGGACCCCCACCTGTTTTTCGGGCCTCCGCTTTTTTTCTGTTGGCTATAACGGGTCACATTTGAGCATACAGAGTAAGCAAATATGTACTTGTAATGTGCTCAGATAATTTCAATAAGTGCTTACAGACAGAAAATTAATGTAGCCTCTAACTGCAATTGATTTACATCGGACAAACAGACCAAGCACTATGGCTCATAATACAATTACACCTTACCTGTTTGGACTATATTTTTATATTTCATTTTTACTTGCTGCCAGGAACGTTTGGGGCCTGTTGGGTTGCACCTGCGCTCACATCACGTCACAAAATAAAATGTATAAAATAACAAATAAAATAACATGTGATAAAATAACGTGTTAAATGGGTGGAAATCCCTAGATCAATGTTTAAATTAACACTCACGCATTGACTCTGTCGGCTATGTTTTGCCATGCATGCTCACTTTCTTTTGCAGCTGTCGCTGTGTTACTTTTTTCCGCGGAATTTACATGTTATCGGCATATGCTGCCATCAGAATTTCGGCCTCAAGCGCTGTAAAATACATTGACCGCGCCTTCTTTCCCTCCGTCTCCATGGTGACTCGCTTAATCTGTGCTCCACTGATCAGGGCTTTATGTATCCTCGTCCGCGCGCTTCACTTGGGGTTAAAGCAACTCCGCGTTGACTGAACTACTTGTTATCAGCCTTTCTGAAACCGAATATTCCGAGTTGGACAGTTCGGGGTTACTCAACCCTGCGTATCGTTTTTCACTCTGAGTTTTCTAAACCGGCTTCCTGAAACAGGGCCCTGTCCACAGCCTCAAACAGTCAGACTCCAAACTCCGCCATGGCCAAGACCAAAGAGCTTTCGAAGGACACCAGGAAAAGTATTGTAGACCTGCACCAGACTGGGAAGAGTGAATCTACAATAGGCAAGCAGCTTGGTGTGAAAAAATCAACTGTGGGAGCAATCATCAGAAAATGGAAGACATACAAGACCACTGATAATCTCCCTCGATCTGGGGCTCCACGCAAGATCTCATCCTGTGGGGTCAAAATGATCATGAGAACGGTGAGCAAAGATCCCAGAACCACACGGGGGGACCTGGTGAATGACCTGCAGAGAGCTGGGACCAAAGTAACAAAGGTCACCATCAGTAACACACTACAACGGCAGGGAATCAAATCCCGCAGTGCCAGACGTGTTCCGCTGCTGAAGCCAGTGCATGTCCAGGCCCGTCTGAAGTTTGCCAGAGAGCACATGGATGATACAGCAGAGGATTGGGAGAATGTCATGTGGTCAGATGAAACCAAAGTAGAACTTTTTGGTATAAACTCAACTCGTCGTGTTTGGAGGAAGAAGAATACTGAGTTGCATCCCAAGAACACCATACCTACTGTGAAGCATGGGGGTGGAAACATCATGCTATGGGGCTGTTTTTCTGCCAAGGGGACAGGACGACTGATCCGTGTTAAGGACAGAATGAATTGGGCCATGTATCGTGAGATTTTGAGCCAAAACCTCCTTCCATCAGTGAGAACTTTGAAGATGAAACGAGGCTGGGTCTTCCAACATGACAATGATCCAAAACACACCGCCCGGGCAACAAAGGAGTGGCTCCGTAAGAAGCATTTGAAAGTCCTGGAGTGGCCTAGCCAGTCTCCAGACCTCAACCCCATAGAAAATCTGTGGCGGGAGTTGAAAGTCCGTGTTGCTCGGCGACAGCCCCAAAACATCACTGCTCTCGAGAAGATCTGCATGGAGGAATGGGCCAAAATACCAGCTACTGTGTGTGCAAACCTGGTAAAGACCTATAGTAAACGTTTGACCTCTGTTATTGCCAACAAAGCTTATGTTACAAAGTACTGAGTTGTATTTTTGTTATTGACCAAATACTTATTTTCCACCCTGATTTACGAATAAATTCTTTACAAATCCTACCATGTGGATTCATGGATTTTTTTCCACATTCTGTCTCTCACAGTTGAAGTGTACCTCTGGTGCAAATTACTGACCTCTGTCATCATTTTAGGTGGGGGAACTTGCACAATCGGTGGCTGACTAAATACTTTTTTGCCCCACTGTACCTGCTTGTAGTTTGATGGAGCAATTTACATTTTTGTACACTGTTTTAATTGCATTCTGAAAGTAAGGACCAAAGACAAATTTGTAAAAAGCCTGAAAAATAAAACCATGTTCAATCGTATCAAACGCTTTGCAGACATCTACGAATAAGATAAAGCTAGCATCCCTACACAAATCTGCATAATCAATTAGGTCAAAAACAAGTCTGATGTTGTTGGATATGTGTCTGTTAGCCATAAAGTCAGACTGAGTTTCCTCAATAATATAATTCAAAACAGCTTTCAGTATTTTGGCAAAGGTCTGAGCTAGGATTTTATAATCATTATTAAGGAGGCAAATTGGCCTCCAATTGTCAACATAAGTGGGATCTTTTTTTGGTTTTGGGATTAGGGTTAACAGAGCTTGTGGTAAAGTGGGGGGGGAGAGACTGATTTAAATGACTTTCAATGTATACATTAAGAAGAAATGGAGCCAGTTGATCTGCAAAAGTAATGTAAAATTCAGAGGTTAAGCCCTCGGTTCCTGGGGATTTATTACGTTTAAGCACTTCACTAATAGATATCGGCCTATCACAGAAACTCATCTGATCTTCTTTTACTGTTCACACATCAGGAATTTGTTCCATAAAGTTCAGAGCAGCACTCTAATCAAACTCTGACTTGTATAAATCTTTATAAAAATTGGAGCAATAGGTGGAGACTCTTCGGGGGTCATCAGTTATAATACCGTCAATATTAAGTCTCCGAACAGAACTAAGTTTAGAATTAGATTTCTCTCATTTAAAAAAGCAGGATGAATGTTGTTTACCTTCTTCTAACCATCTTCTCCTTGATCTCACAAAGGCTCCCTCTGCTTTCAGTTTATAGATATCATTTAACTTACTCTGTTGCAAAGCTAAGTCAGTTTTATCTTCTTCAGATAGGTACTCTTGTGGGATCTGAGTGAGAGCAGATATCCTAGTAATTACATTAATATCTTTATTTTTTCTTTGTTTTGCTGCAGATGAGCCATACTCTCTTAAATATTTACCGGCTTCAAATTTAAAGAGTTCCCAATTTTGACAGTAGAGATTACTGGTTAGGGCTTTATCCCAGAAATGTTCGATTAATGACAAAATATCTTCAGTCACTTTTTCATGTTTTAGAAGGGAGTTATTAAGTTTCCAGTAGCAGCTCCTGCAAATTTGGGCAGCATTAGTATTGAAAAAGACCTGAAGTGATACCGATTTGTGGTCCGTGAGTGGAGTTGGCATTATATTGGCTATAACATTATTCCTATTTAAGCAATCAGATATTAACCACGAGTCAATACGGGATTTAGAAGAGTTGGATTTGTTACTCCATGTAAATAGTCTGGCTTTAGGGTTTTTTAATTCTCCAAATGTCTATTAAATGAAATTTTTACATAAATGTATTTAAACAACAGGTCAGAGAATTATTTGAGCTAGGTGGCCATCTGTCTAGTGAAGGATCTGGAGCAATGTTAAAATCGCCTCCAACTAATAACAGGAGATTAGGGTATTTTGGATAACCAGAACAAAAACCGTGGCTCAGGGGGTTGGGAAGCGCATCTGTAACCGGAAGGTCGCCAGTTCGATCCCCGGGCTCTCTGTCCTGGTTGTTGTGTCCTTGGGCAAGACACTTTACCCTACTTGCCTACTGGTGTTGGCCAGAGGGGCCGATGGCGCGATATGGCAGCCTCGCTTCTGTCAGTCTGCCCTAGGGCAGCTGTGGCTACAACTGTAGCTGCTTCCACCAGTGTGTGAATGTGAGAGTGAATGAATAGTGGCATTGTAAAGCGCTTTGGGTGCCTTGAAAAAGCGCTATATAAATCCAATCCATTATAAAAAGCGTGTTTCAAGGGCATCCAATAAGAAGTCATTCTGAAACCATACACATTGGCAAGAAGAAGAAGTGTACCATCAATGTTGACAATCATTAATCAGAATCAGAATACTTTATTCATCCCGAGGGAAATTAGGGTTACAGCAGGCAGCACGCTAATGGCACATGCGCACTCACAAAGGAACCTTCTGACCAACTTTACACAAACATCACATTAGGCAGACATGTCAGAAAGGTAGGCTGATAGGAAAAAACAACGAAAATACACTACATGAGGTAAGAGGAGGAGAAAAAAAACTCCACTCAGACTGAGCTCCTAGTGGGAGAACAGTTTGATAACAGAAAAAACACCTCAGCACAAAAGCACATGACTATCAATACACCATAGAAACACAAGACAAGCAACAGGGGCGGGTTGTCATGGTCCTGGGTCTTTTGACCCAGCGTTTTAAGTTTGAGTTTATTTTGTTCATTAGGTTATCTAAGTTCATTTGGTTATTAGACTCCTTGTGTTTTCTTCCCCTGTATTTAAGCTTCCCCTCACCCTTCGTGTTTCATGCTGCGTGTCTTATGTTATCAAGTTTGTATTATTATGCCTAAGTGTTTCTAGTTATTATTTTCCCCTCGTGTTTCCAACCATGTTAAATCTCCCCTGCTCTTCATGCGTTTCATGTCTGTGTCTTACGTTGTCAAGTTCGGGTTGTCATGTCTATGTCTCATTATGTTTCCTGTTTTATTGTGAAGAGGTCTGGTGTTCTGTGTTCATCATGTTCAGTTTTACTCTCCCACTGTGACGTCATTATGTTCATGTATGCCAGCTGTTTCCTCATGTGTCTCCACTTCCCCTAATCACCTCCTGTGTATTTAAGTCCTCTGTTTTCAGTGTGTGATTGTCAGGTCGTCTGTTGTCCACGCCATGTTTCCTATGCCATGCTTCCAAGTTTCTTGTCTAGGTTTTTCTTATTGTTTGTTTAGATTTCCCAGTTTAGGTTTGTGTTAATTTTGCTTCAGTTTGCCTTGCCCTTTGTTTGTACCTTTTTTACCAGCCATATTAAACGGCTCGCTTTTTGTTAACATTCAAGTTTTGTTCCCTGTTCCTTGGAGTCTGCATTTTGGGTCCTTTTTCAATTCATACAGTCTGCCCTCGCCAGACTGTGACACGGGTAAAGGGTAAGAGAGAGCCGGTGTAGACAGCGCATCCGGTCCTGCAGCATCTGTGCTGGTCCAGTTGACTGCTATCTTCCCCGGTAGGGCACAAGCATCGAAGGCGTTGGAAAGGGAGGGGGGATGAGTGAGTGCTTATCAGTGTGTGTGTGTGCATGTCCATAGTTTAGCTGAGACAGTGTCCTTCGGTCTATCAGGCTAAGTAAACAGTCCTCCAGCCAATCCAGGTGTCCTTGCATGGGATGGGAAGAATAGCCGTAACACAGTCATTATCAGGGAGTGATTGTTCGGCTCCAGCCTTGGGCCTGCAGCTGGCGCCGTGATGGGGATCCGCAATGTTTATGTTGGTTTTGTTAATTTCCATGCGAGCAGCCCAGGAGAATTTTTCAGGCTGCTCTTTAACACTCCGACAGTGGCCTCTCGATCTCCCGTTGGAGAGTCGCGAGCCTCCCCATGATGGTATCAAACTTCTGTTCCATGGTGTTTTCGTTCTTTTGATTCTGAGACCTCACAACTGCAGTGATCCGTTCCGCGATGTTTTCCAACTGTCGCTCAGGGGTCTCATTTTGAGCAGGCCTCCCTCTGATGTTTCCCCTCATACGCTCAATGGTGTTGTTTTGAGCCTTCACAGCAGCTGCAAGCGTCTCCAAGGTGTTGACCATATTACGTTCGTTGTGAGAGGTTGCGCCTCGTTCCATTTCGATTCCAGCGGGCAGCCTTGGAATCAAAATGGAACGAGGACACAGTGTCCTTCTGAGTCCATTTCAGAGTGCATAAGGTTCCCATTAAATTTGTTCTTCAGAGTAATAACTCCTGCCGATCTTTCTGATCCATTTGAGAATCATAGTTCCTTGCCCCACCATGTTTTCCAAAAAGCAGTATCCTTAATAACAGAGTGATTCTTGAAAAAAACAAAACAAAGTCAGTATTCTGTTGATTTGCAAAAAGAAACAAAGCTTTTCTCTTAACAGTGTCTCTTAAACCCCTGACATTGAGAGAACAAAGTGATATAGACAGTGCGGCTTTAACACAAAATAATGAACAGTTTACTTCCCTTAATTAACATAGAACTGGTATTAACGTTTATCCTGAACCTCAAAATTATAAATAACTCAATTCAATTTTATTTATATAGCGCCAAATCACAACATAAGTCGCCTCAAGGCGCTTCATAGATACAGAGAAAAACCCAACAATCATATGACCCCCTATGAGCAAGCACTTTGGCAACAGTGGGAAGGAAAAACTCCCTTTTAACAGGAAGAAACCTCCGGCAGAACCAGGCTCAGGGAGGGGCGGCCATCTGCTGCGACCGATGTCAACTCCTTTGACACCTGTAACTTTATACCTCAAGGAGGGCATGAAACCTCCATCAACGCAGGTGCAGCTTGATCCTCAGGCTAAGTGAGCGTTGGGTGCACCTCTTTCCCTTCAATGATTACACGGACCCCGGCAAAGTGAGCTCCTTTTCCTTCTTTCCTTGCTGCATCAATAAGAGGCCAAAGCTTCTCTTGAATTGCTCTGTCTGCAGAGGACAGATCTGTCATGATCCTGGGCAGTGCCGTAGCTCCGCAAACGCACATAACGCACACTGCGTAGGGCACCAAATGGCCGGTAGGGCACCAAAAAAATCAGGGTCGTAAAAAAAAAAAGTAAACCATATTAATACTATAAATATCATATGCATTAATATGGTTAAACAATACAAAAGCAACATAAAACAATTTTCCCGAGAAAAGGGGTGAATCTGCTTTGTGCCCTGTCTCCAGTCTCCTCCTGGTGCCCCCCCACTCCCAGTGGTCTGTTCTATAATTGGTAAACACCTGTTTGAACATGGCCTCGAAACGGCAACAGGAGTCGGGAGCGGAGAAAAGAAAGAAGAGGAAGCATGATGAAACTCAGGCGTCGCTTGCCGGTAAGGCAATGTTTAAATAATAATAATAAAAAAAGTTCATTATTGTAGCCCTTGCTTGCACGCTCATGTCCGTCAACTCTGTGATAGCTCCTGTTAGCAGTGTTCATACTGTGTTAACAAATGTTGCAAATGATTGATGTTGGGTAGTTTGTTTACGTTGTGGATATGAATATAGAATGGACTACTAAAAGCAACTCATCATGGTCACTCAATTGACGGTTTTCAGATAACGTTAGCAATCGTGAGTCACGATTGCTAACGTTATCGTGATTCATGAGACTAGCATTTCCCTCCTCAGGTTGCTAGCTGGCTAACGTCATGCATGCTACTGATTAACCTTAACTTTGGGATAGGTCAGTGATGCAGTCAAGTATTATTATCAGATTAGACAAGATTACTTTGTATGTTGCTGCATTTCAGGATATCTATAAAGACGCATATCTTATTTATGCCATTGACGTCTGAACACATAAATAGTTCTCGTCTTTCTTTAGGTTCATAGATCAAGGGCGACATCTGTTGGTGAAACTGTAATATGAAACCTATATCTTCCAGTAATATAGATTTCCTACTTGCGCATTTATATCAAATTATGTACAGCATGTTTATATTGCCATTTGCCATTATGAAAATCTATACATGTAAAATATAGTTAGTAATTTTTAAATGTACCAGTGACTTACTTAATTTATTAGTCTTATAATGCAATCTTTCGTAGGCCTACTGTAGATTCAAAATTGTATTTCTGTAAAATCCCTGAATATTTTCTCTTGTATGCAGGGTCAATGCTTAAATATGTTCAAGGAGGATCTCAAGGACAGGATGAACCATCCAGTAGTAGTGCCATCCCTGGACATCAACCACCAGCCATTGTAGACCCTGCAACAATCCCTAGCCAAGAAGAACAAGAACCATCAACCACCAGTTCAGGTACAGTTCCATACACAAGTACCACTGAGAGTCCTGTCACTGAGAGACTATCAGAAAGTGACACTCTGGAGACATGTGTGCCCCCTTCAACCGATCCTGCTCTTTGGCCAGCTCACATTGTAGATGCTGATCGTGTTGAAATTGTGCGGAGAGGTCCTTTTAATGTCAGCTCTGATTTTAATTTTCCAAAGGGGCCTGATGGAAGAGCATTTCACACTAGCCTTAAGTTCAAAATTCTTCCCAATGGAGAAAAGGTTCACCGGAGCTGGTTAGTGTACTCACCGCAGAACAATGCTGTGTTCTGCTTTGCATGTAAGCTTTTCAGTGTGAAGGATATAAAGCTGAGTACAGAGGGCTTCAGTGACTGGTCGAACATCAACATCCGTTTGAGGGGTCATGAGTGTAGCCAAGACCACATACAGTGCATGCTTAAGTGGAGAGAACTGGACACACGGCTAAAGAAAAGCATGGCAATAGATCAACAGGAGTTGACCTTACTAGAGGCAGAAAGGAAAAAGTGGCGAGAGATTCTCAAACGATTACTCTCAATAACTCTCTCACTGGCTTCCAGAAATTTGTCTTTTAGGGGCTCTTCTGACTGTCTTTATGAGCCGGACAATGGCAACTTCTTGAAGGAAGTAGAGCTTATGGCAACATATGACCTTGTAATGGCAAATCACTTGGCCAACATAAAAGATGAAGGTTCCCACACACATTACCTCAGCCCTGAGACACAGAACGAACTAATTCAGATTATCTCTTCAGAAACATTCCGCGCCATTGTGAAGCAAATCCAGTTGGCAAAATACTTCTCCATCATTCTTGACTGTACTCCAGATGTGAGTCACACTGAACAAATGTCAGTCATAGTACGCATTGTTTGTTTCCAAGCACAACCAGATATTAAAGAATACTTTCTTGGCTATATAAATGTGGAGCAAACAACTGGCCTTAACCTGTCCAATGTTGTCCTTGACAAGTTGAAGGAGCTTGGCATTCCATTTGAAAACTGTCGAGGACAGGCCTATGACAATGGGGCCAACATGAAGGGGAAGAAGCAAGGTGTTCAGGCCAGACTGCTACAATTAAACCCGAGAGCATTGTTTGTGCCTTGTGGAGCTCACACGATGAATCTGGTCATAGCTGATGCTGCCAAGTCCTCTCCAGATGCAACTGGCTACTTTGGGTATTTGCAGAAGTTGTTCAATTTCTTTTCCAGTGCCACCCAGCGATGGGCCATTTTAACAAAACATGCGAAATTGACACTTAAATCTTGGAGTGACGTTAGATGGGAAAGCAGGCTTCAAAGTGTAACTGCTGTCCGGAGTCAGACAAAAGAAGTGAGGGATGCTCTCCTGGAGGCCAGAGAAGCTGTAAGTGATGCAGTCGCAAAGGTGGAGGCTCAAGTGCTTGCTGAGGAAGTAGCCTCATTTCGATTTTTGATTTGCTCCATCGTGTGGTGTGAACTTCTTACAATCACAAACCAGGTGAACAAGTTACTACAGTCCAGCTCCATGCAGCTCGATGTTGCTGTCAGGCTCATTGACACTGCCAAAAGTAACCTCTCTAAATACAGACAGTCTGGGTTTGATGAGGCTGTGTCAGCTGCCAAAGAACTCTGTGAGGCCCTGAACATAGAACCACAGTTGAAGGAGAAAAGGCTCAGGAGCACAAAAAGGCAGTTTGCATATGAAGCTGTTGATGAGCCCCTCCATGATGCCCTTAAAAAGCTTGAGGTCACATTTTTCAATTGTGTTGTGGACTCTGCTTTAATCTCCCTACAGGAGAGGTTTGAGACCATGAATCAAGTGAAGGAGAAATATGGAGTGCTGCTTGATTTCAGCAAAGTGAATGGGATGTCCAAGGAGGATTTAAAAAAACACTGCACTGAAGTACAGAAGACACTGACAGATAAGGGAGTAGCTGACATTGATGGACCTGAGATGATGCAGGAAATCATCAACCTTCCTCAGCTGCCACCACAGACGTCTGCTTTGGAAATGCTGTCATTTTTACATGACAATCAGCTTCAAGAGGTATATCCCAATCTGTGGATTGCTCTGCGTATTGCACTGACCCTGCCTGTCACAGTTGCCTCTGCTGAGCGAAGCTTTTCAAAGCTCAAACTCATTAAAACGTACCTGCGTTCATCAATGGGGCAGGAACGTTTAAGTGGTCTGGCTGTTATCAGCATCAATGGTGACGTGGCTCAAAGCTATCATATGATGACCTTATAGCTGATTTTGCAACCAGAAAATGCAGGCGTGTGCCTCTCTAGGCCCTAGAGAGGCACACCACGCCTGCATTTTCTGGTTGTCAGAGTATGCCCTAGAGTCTAGGGCATACTCTGACAACGAATTGTAAAAATGTTTAACATAGTTACTTAAGGAATGTGGCTTTTGTGTTCAAATTCTTATTTTTCTTATTTAAGTTTCTTATTTAAATTCTATTGTGAAACTATTTGTAAATATATTAATAATAATACTATTATATTATATATATTATTTTTTTATAAAAAAAATTACACATTATTGCCAGGCTCTTTGTTCTTGTTCCAATGTTCAATTTTTGTTTCAGTATTTATTTGTAACAGTATTTTTAACCTCCTTTAACCTTATTTATTTGTTTAACTGTCATGTTTGTTGTTATTTAATTAAACAAATTCCACTGAGAAATTCAAAAGTATTAATGTTTTGTTTTTTTTTCAGTGGCGGGGGGGGCACCATAAAGCATTTGTGCTTAGGGCACCCAAATGGCTAGCAACGGCCCTGATCCTGGGTCCTTTTGACCCAGCGTTTTGTGTTTTCTCTTCGTGATTGTGGTTCTGTTAATTCTCTGGTTAGTGTTTACTCTGTTCTGCCCGTGTGTTCCTGTATCTAGTCTGCGTTTCTTAGTTTGTGTCTTTTCTTGTGTAAATTCCTGTTTTATTGTGAAGGTCTGTGTCTTATGTGAGTGTTTTCAGTTTGCCTCCCTAGTCTCGTCATGTTAATCACTCCCAGCTGTGTTCCCACCTGTATGTACGTAATCGCCCTGTGTTCTCTGAGTGTATTTAAGTTGTGTCTTCTGTCATAGTACCGTATTTTCACGACCATAAGGCGCACTTAAAAGTCTTAGATTTTCTTCAAAAAGTGCGGCGCGCCCTATAGCGCGGTGCGCCCTATGTGTTGTAAGGAGGACGTAGTAGAGAACACCATGAGAACGTTAAAGGGTGAAGTGTGGGCGTTGATCGTATATACCGGGACAATCGCACATACCTGTATAAAAGAACAGGTATGTGCATTATGCAGGACATCGTTGTTTTAACAACCCTGAAAATGGCAAAGAGACACGCTTATGAAGCACAGTTTAAACTGAAGGCCATCAGCTACGCGGAGGAACATGGAAATCGAGCAGCGGCGAGAGAATTTAAGATTAACGAATCGATGGTTCGCAAATGGAGGAAGCTGGAAAACAAGCTCCGGCAGGTCAAGAAAACGCAGCTGAGTTTCCGCGGACATAAGGCGAGGTGGCCCGAGTTGGAGGAAAGACTCGAGCGGTGGATCATCGAGCAAAGAGCGAGCGGGAGAAGCGTTTCGACGGTCACCATTCGGCTAAAAGCAGTTTCACTAGCTGAAGAGATGAACATTGAACATTTCCAAGGAGGTCCGTCTTGGTGCTTTCGTTTTATGAAACGGTGCCATTTTTCCATCCGGACCAGGACTACGGTAGTGCAGCAACTTCCAGCGGATTATAAGGAAAAGCTGGCCATCTTCTGCTCCTACTGCAGCAAACACATCGGCGACAAACACATCCAGCCCAGCCACATCACAAACATGGACGAGGTCCCGCTCACTTTTGACATCCCGGTGAGTCACACTGTGGAGAAGAAGGGGACCAGCACGGTAGCGATACGCACAACGGGGTATGAAAAGTTTTCTTTTACTGTTGTGCTTGGCTGCCATGCTAATGGACAGAAACTGCCGCCTATGGTGATTTTTAAGCGAAAGACTTTGCCTAAAGAGAAGTTTCCAGCAGAAATCATCATTAAGGCAAATGAAAAGGGCTGGATGGATGAGGAAATGATGAAAGACTGGCTGAGGGAGGTGTATGAAAGGAGACCAGGTGGTTTTTTCCACGCAGTTTCACTAAGAGTGGAAGGCAGCGTCGGGCGAGTTACGCCACAATTTGCCAATGGATTGTAGATGCTTGGGCTAACATGTCTGCTGGCACAGTTGTTCGAGCTTTCGCAAAAGCCGGCATCGTTTCCGAGGAGCCGCACGGCACGGAAAGTGACTCTGACAGTGAAGAATGTGAACTTGGCATGTTTGATGGAGATTTAGCGCAGCTGTTCAATTCAGACACAGAGGATGAGGACTTCGATGGGTTTGATTGATGATAAAAATGTGAGTACCAAACTTTGTTTTGCTCCTGCTTTATTTTTAAATACGCACACTTGTATGCTTGTGTGTTGTTGATGATGACGATTACTGGTAATAAAAATGTGAGTACCAAACTCAGTTTTGCTCCTGCTTTATTTTTAAATATGCACACTTGTATGCTTGTGTGTTGTTGATGATGACGATTACCGGCAATAGAAATGTGAGTAAGGTACCGAATTCAGGTTTGCTCCCGCTTTATTTTTAAATACGCATACGGTACTTGTATGCGCCCTATGGTCCAGTGCGCCTTATGTGTGTGTTAAATACAGTAAGGGCACACATAACTAAGACTGCGCCTTTTAGCACAGTGCGCCTTATGGTCGTGAAAATACGGTAATTGCTGGTTCGTCTGTGTTATTTCCCTTCCACCCTTCTGTGTTGATTCTCTGGTCATTCTCCCTGCAAGTCAAGTTCGTATTCCGGTTAGTGTTTTATTTAGTTTTCCCAGTTTAGAGTTTTCACCGTTCTGTTCCTCGCCACCCTGTCTGTTGTACCTTTTGGTTGCAAATAAACTCACCCTCCACTTCAGCAGCCTGCAGTTTGGATCCATTATTATTCACACGGCTTGCCCCGGCAAACCGTGACAAGATCTTCAGTGAACCTCATGTAATTTTCTTTCAGAAAGGAGCAATTTTTAGCTTTCCTCCAGATCGGTCGCGAGCTGATCTTATCACAAATAGAATGATAACCAGCCTTGGTTTCTTCTGAATTTCGCTGTAGTGGCCCAGGGGATGAACTACATCAATGCTGTTTTTGAATCCTGCACTTGTTTCCCCGGCAACAGTGCAGCAGATGTCAAGTACTTTTCTGGTGATGTCTTCTTGCTTTTGCTCAGGGACACCTGAGAGCCTGAGATTTCATCTCCGATGGTATCGTTCAACTTCGTTGACCTTCAGTTCTACTTGAGACAATCTGCTGCTGTTTTTTCACAAGTAGATTTAATTGTTTGGGTGACATTCTTCAAAGATTCTACTTCCAAGAACATGGTCTCGATGTTAACAGTATTCTTGCTGATCATAGCCTCAAGCCTCCAAGCATTTCGTGATACACAGTCATATTTACATTATTTGTACAGTATGAATGATTTGCTTTGGTACCTGGTCAAACTTCAGTTCTCTGTCTGCCTGGCTCTGTTTCTCCAATTAGTGAGTTGGAGAAAGTTTCTCCAACATTTTCACTGTTTTTCGCTTCACGCTGCAAGTCACACTTGTGTTTACGCTGAGCAGAGACGGCAAACAGAGCCTTGCATTTTCGCCCCTCCCCCCTCTGCTCAGCGCTGAGCTGAGGGGGTGGGGCGGTAGTTACACTCGCAACAGCAGTAGCACACAACAAGAGCAGGAGGGAGAGGGAAAGAAAGCGAGCCGGGAGCAACAAGAGAGAACACCGTCTCATTGGAAAGGTATAGTAAAGAAAATGAGTGACACCAAGAAAAGAAGCAAAGTCTGGAACCATTTCAGTCTTACTGACAAAACAAAGGCAGAGTGTAGAGTCTACAAGAAAAGGATATCATATAGAGCTGGCTCCACAAACAACATGCATAGGCACCTCAGAACTGTCCACCCATCAGTGCAATGGGAAGATTAAACGCAGTCAGTTGAGTGTGACATTAATATTTGTCAATGACAACCTTTCCCTTAATTAAAGATCTGGGCTTGTCGCTGGGCGTGTTCCTTTTTGAAGGACATTTCTGTACCCTTTAGGCTTGGTACATTTTTGTACCTTATGAAGTTGTACCATCTGAAGTACAATCATGTACTTTCCTAAGACATAAATGTACCTTCAAACTATAGTACAGAAATGTTCCCTTGAAAAGGGTACAATAGGGTACCTATGAGGGTAAGCCCCAGCGACAACCTATTTCGTACCTAAAGAGACAAAAATGTACCCCAATAGTCCAAAATATTTGGTTATTTAACCATTTATTTTCGATAATAGAATCACATCAAAGCATTTAAACAACCACAGGAATACCTCCTTGATTACATTCGTATATTGCCATAGGACATGTCAAGAAAAATACATTCATTTAAAAAAAGTAAACAATCACATAAAGACATTAAACACCTGGGCCCTGTTTCAGAAAGCCGGTTTAGAAAACTCAGAGTGAAAAACGATACGCAGGGTTGAGTAACCCCGAACTGTCCAACTCGGAATATTCGGTTTCAGAAAGGCTGATAACAAGTAGTTCAGTCAACGCGGAGTTGCTTTAACCCCAAGTGAAGCGCGCGGACGAGGATACATAAAGCCCTGATCAGTGGAGCACAGATTAAGCGAGTCACCATGGAGACGGAGGGAAAGAAGGCGCGGTCAATGTATTTTACAGCGCTTGAGGCCGAAATTCTGATGGCAGCATATGCCGATAACATGCAAATTCCGCGGAAAAAAGTAACACAGCGACAGCTGCAAAAGAAAGTGAGCATGCATGGCAAAACATAGCCGACAGAGTCAATGCGTGAGTGTTAATTTAAACATTGATCTAGGGATTTCCACCCATTTAACACGTTATTTTATCATATGTTATTTTATTTGTTATTTTATACATTTTATTTTGTGACGTGATGTGAGCGCAGGTGCAACCCAAGAGGCCCCAAACGTTCCTGGCAGCAAGTAAAAATGAAATATAAAAATATAGTCCAAACAGGTAAGGTGTAATTGTATTATGAGCCATAGTGCTTGGTCTGTTTGTCTGATGTAAATCAATTGCAGTTAGAGGCTACATTAATTTTCTGTCTGTAAGCACTTATTGAAATTATCTGAGCACATTACAAGTACATATTTGCTTACTCTGTATGCTCAAATGTGACCCGTTATAGCCAACAGAAAAAAAGCGGAGGCCCGAAAAACAGGTGGGGGTCCACCACCACCACCACTCACAGAGGCTGAGCAGTTGGCCCTCAGCCAAAACAGTGGGCGCCCTGTGGCCGAAGGCATCTCTGCGGGGACATCCTCTGTGTCAATAACCCCGCAAGACACAAGTGCCTACAAAAGGGGTAAATTCAAAATAATACATGATGTGCATACATCCTTTCTTCACAGTCACCTTTGCAGTGCTACTCATTCATTTGATAAACTCTTTACCATAATGGATTATTTTGTAGTGAAGTTATTTTCCTACTGATCTTGCCTTCCCTCAGTCTTGGTTGTCTTTGAGAGCATAATGACAATGAAGTGTAAGGTGATTGGTATGTTTGTTAATTGCCATTTGGTCCCTTGTAAGTTATAAGTGACCTGTATAAACCTCATATTCTATCAGTTGATGGTGTACTGCATCTGGTGCAGCCTCCTGTTGAGCCAGACCAACATGCAGTTGTGAGTAATACTCCACAGATTATATGAGTTTACAGTAGAACAGCAATGTTGTTTATTTCTTTACTACAGGAAAATAATGAAGAAACATTGACAGCTGTTACAGAGGAGGAAGCAACAGAGACACTTTATGAGGTTTACATCTTTTAATACTTTGTGTACAGGAAACACAGGTGACCAATAAAGCCAGTTGAACAAAAAATCTGTTTATTCTTCTTTTAACATGTTGAGGTGATGGGTCAAAAGAAATGATTGTGACATATGGTGTCTCTGACTGCTCTTCCATCTTGTATGTCCGTGGGAGGGTCAGGATGTTCATGGTTTGGATCACTGCTGTTTGGTTCAGAAGGACAGTGTTCTCCTCTAATTGTGGCAATGTTGTGAAGAATCACACATGCCACAATAATGTCACATGCCCTTTCTGGGGTGACCCTGAGTCTTTGCAGGCACTGGAACCGGGCCTTAAGCATTCCGATAGTCATTTCAACTCTGGCTCTTGTCCTGCAATTAGCCAGATTATATCGCTGCTGTGGGCCCGGTTCAGGGTCAGAGTAAGGGGTAAGCAAATAGGGTAAACATGGATACCCCCTATCACCAAGCAAGTAGCCAGTGAACTCTCCTAAGACAGAAGGATACACTTCAGTTCAAATGTCCCTGAAGCAATTGGTCTTTATATATTTTAAAGTATTTTCAACTCACCATGTCCAAATTTTGTGCTCAGTGTACATTCACGGAATATTTGTGAGTCATGAACAGAGCCTGGCCACTTGGCTTCCACATTTGTGATAATGTTGGCAGCATCACATATGATCTTCACAGTGCAGAGAACACAAATTAGCATCCATTACTATAATGAAATAATTTGTTAGTTTGAAATGCTACAGGGAACTATGTACCTGTACATTAATGCTGTGGAAAGACTTCCTGTTCACATAGTCTCCTTCATTTACTGAAGGAGCAATGATTGGAATGTGAGTACCATCTATACAGCCAATCACGCCTGGGAACCCTGAAAATAAATGTAAAATTTAAGTAGTAGTTCAAGTATCACCACATCATAAATTAAGTTTTGGTCATCCTGATACCTGCAATTTTGTGGCATCCCTCTTTGATAAATCTTGTGGGTCTATGACCGGGGAACACCACAAACGAGTACAGGAGACGTTTCAGTGCAACTGTAACATTCCTGACTGCCCGACAGACGGTAGCCTTGGAAACGTGCTCAGCGTCACCAATATTATACAGAAAGCTCCCGTTTGCAAAAAACCGAAGTGCAATACAAATAATATGTACAGAACTGAGAGCATGTCCGCGATGTGTCACATGCGTAATATATGGCCTGAGGATGTTATCCAAATAAATTATAGATTGTGCTGAGAAACGGTAACGTTCGCACAGACAATCATCAGGAAATGATAAAATGTCCAAACGCGCTCTGATCACTCTTTCCCGGCGGAGAGCTCTGCGGAGAATTTGGGCTTCACGATCTACTGGCTCTTCAAGGAAGGGACACGCCATGTCTGACACTTCCTACTGTCAGGTTTCCGACAAAGGGGCGGAGACAGTCAGGGTTAGTTGTAGTAAACCTGCTAGGGGGCAGGTTAGCTTCACGGCGTGTGTCGTCATAGTGACTCACTCAGGCTTCAGCTGAACTCGCTTTGTGAAACCGAAAACCCAGAGTTTTCGTTAACTCAGGGTATACTTACTCAGTTTTTCCACTAAACCGGCTTCCTGAAACAGGGCCCAGAACACAATGTTTTGACGGATCACACATGGCGTTGAAAAGAGTGATACTTGGAAAAAGCTGCCTGGCAGTCATTTATTCCACAAGTGATGCTGAAATGAGGCTCATGTGCGTGTACTAACCCAACATGTGTAATCAACTTCCTCAGAGTAAATGTCCTTTTTGAACATTTGTGGAGTAGGGGCATATTTAATAGAGTTGGTTAAGTACCCTGGTGACACTTACTGGCAGGGGTTTGTCTCCCTGGTCTCCTATGTTGACAATGCAGTTCTGAAGAAAGACAAGTGTTTTCTTGAAGTATGCAGGGTAGGTCATGTTGAACACGAAGAAGGTGGAGTATGCTGAGATGTAGGCCTCATCCAGCGAGCAGCATGAGCAAACATCCACTCTTTCAACTGTGACAACACAGCGACACTGTCTTGAGAGGGCAGTTGTCCAACTTTTTTTTTTTTTTTTTTTTTTTTTTTGCCTGTCCCGTTTGGCTCTTTTGCCATCAGAATTGTTGTCTAAAGGCAAAGAAAGATGCCCAACGGATTTACTTTACCAAATTGACCATCCCAGCCTTGCCGTAATGGTCCATTTGATTCACCTTTTATTGTTTATTTTATTTTCACTTACTGAATACGGGACAGACTTGACTGGGGGAAAGAAGGGGAGAAAGAAAGAGGGAAAGAGAAACAGCTGAGAAGAGGGACGGGGGAGAAGGGCAAAAGACAAAAACCAACAGAATGAGCAGAAAAAAAAAAGAAAAAAATGCATATATCAATCACCTGGATCACCTGCTGAGAAAGAAAAAAGAAAACAAGCAGAAGAGAACAAGAGTAATAGAATAAACATCACAATGATATATGGGAATATGACAGTAAATACTAAATATTAAACATTATTGTGCAGCACATAAGATCAACAGAACACAGTGTGCTTTGAGGTAGGAGCCAAAAAGAGTGTAGTTTGTGGGTGTGATCACCCGTGTGTACACCTGTGAGCATGGACGCGCTTGTTTTTTTTTTTGTTTTTTTGTTTAAAAGGTTCCTTCATGTAATAATCTGCTAGAGGGTGTGGGGGGGCCACAGCCCCGTCCTCCAGGGCATGAAGCAGGTATGGAGGAGATCAAAACTCCAGACATCCAGAGGGCCCCAGAACACAAGAGACCAAGGAAGAAAAACAGAGGGGCAGCTGCGCCACTGTCCCAGAAAGAGCTGAGGAGAGTCCCAGATGAGGGCTCACTCAGCAGCCGCGGAGCAGAAGCCAGGGGGAGTTGCAGTGACGCGCCCGTGAGCTCCACCGGCAGCCAGCCGTGCCTGAGTGACCGAGGCCTGGGGCACCCCACCTCCGAAGTGGCCCGAGCGAGCCCCAGGCTCCAGGCCCCGATAAGCGGCCGCCAAGGAGTGAGCCGGTGTGTACCTGGACGCCCATCCCCGGACACAAAGAACCACCAACGCACCGATGTCTGAGGGAGTCCGCCACTGGCAGGGGAAGTGGTGGTAGGGGGTGATAGGCCTCCAAACCTTGGAGGGCCTGAGATGTCCCCAGAGAGGTGGCGCCTGACACCCAACCTGACATATAGACACAGAAATACAGGCACACACATATACAAACATCCATTCCCACCCTCATGCTCTCATAGGGCAGTTCGAATGAAGGATAAGAGTTGGGCAGTTGTCCAACTCTTATCCTTCATTCGAATGGTTGGGTATGGACTCATGGGAGTATTCTGCAGAAGAGGAAGAAAAACATTAGTATACAGTATGTTTAAGCAATATGTGCCAAGTGGGTTTTCAACAGATTCCTCAAATTACCTTCTTTTTTTTTGCTGCAAAACAAAACTGTCTATTCTGATAACCTGTAAACATGGCCCCTACTCCAAACAAAAAGCTTCTTGACCAATGACTGTTGTGGTAGTGTTTGATAAGCTGCTAAAGTTTGACATAATATTCAAGGGCAAAAGCAATCACCCCTGACAGTGACAGTACCTGTGAAGAAGAATTTCCCTAAGGGGACAATAAAGGTCTATCTATCTATATAAACACCAGACAAAACCCAAGAGCACAGCAGCACTGTGGATTAACAGCAGTGTTTCCCCTACATTCGCTTAGCTGTGATGCTGAACCGCAGCTGAATTCAGCTCCATGCCAACAACACCGAGAATGAAACTTGTGGCCAAAGGCTATGCATTGCATCATGCATTTACCTTTCCAAGGATGATGAAATCTTCTATCTTCTCCTTGAAGATGGATGGCAAGAGGAGAAGTGCCCCCTCGAAGTCAATTCCTAGGTCATACAGATGCAAATGCACTTCATTAGATTTTGATAGCATGCAAATTCCCATTAACATGCTCTTGACATGGCACTATGGTACATCAATTATCTTTGGAAGAGAGAGCAAATGAAGTGTCACACAATTTACTATTTGTATGAGGTCAAATTAGCACCTGTAATGTCTTCAGCCAGTGCATTCTCTCTTGCCTCCATGTAGACCTTCTTCAGTGGCAAATCCTTGGTCATTTGAAGAACATTTTGAAGAATAGCAGTGAAGTTTTTGCTAAAGCGGCGACAGATGTTGTCTTGGCAGGGATGCATTAAATCAACCTCATCACACAACTGGAAATGAAAAGAGCAGAATAGACAAAAGAATGACATTTTACACTGAGGATTTGAACTTTTGAAATGTTTAAAGACACAGACTGTGTCATGATAGCTGTGTGGCAGGCAGGATGAGGACCCAAAATGCAAACTCACAGACTCAGGGGATAAACTCAAAATCACAGCTTTAATGCTGGAAGGCAGATCACAAGAAATACAAAACTTAAACCGGGAACAATAACTAACACTTGCAGAGAGACACAGGGAAATCCACGCAGCTATGAGGGAGACTACGACACAGAACTGAGGGAGACGCAGACATAAATACACAGAGGGTTAACGAGGGAAGTGGGAGCACACGGGGAACACAGCTGACACAGATAATCATAACGACACAGGGCAGGAGTGAACACAACATGACGCATACTGACGAGAGACTGTCAAAGTAAAACAGGAAGTACACAGAGGTTCAGACAGGAGGAGAGAGAGCACGGGGAGAACACAGACATAACAGGCTGGGGAAAACATGGAATAAAACACGAAAGGGGACAAGGGCTCATGAATACATAGAGGGGCACACAGGGGGTGAGAGTCACAAAGGGAAAGCACACAGGGAACAACATAACAGGGCAACTCAGGAAACAGAACCTAAACAGGGAACTGAATACAAAAATACAAGAGAACTAAGAATACTGGGCCAACACGGCCCAGGACCATGACAGACTGGAGATAAATGTAAAGTGCTTTAACCCTTGAACAAAAATTCTAAAGATAATGAACAGATTGATTAATCAGTTAGTACAGAAAATAATAATCAGATTTAGAGACAAAAAAATCATTAGCTGTTTCCCCAATCATCTTAACAATTCTTACCCCTGCAGATGTCCCCAGGAATGGATATCTCTTTAATAGGTCCACAGTACACATTCCTTCAGCTACCTCTCGACGTCTCCATGCAAAGGTTTTTGTCATGCGGTCTTTCACCAGTGCTGTGTCAGGATGTAGCTTCTTGTGCTGATCATTTAGCACCTTGATATGATCATCAACGGAGGCTGCATCTTCCCCCACAAAGGACAAATTCTTTGTCAAAGCAGATATCAGTATTATCATAAGTAAACTCTGATACGTTAATGTTACTCGAAATGCGGTAATTTGTACACCAAATGCTTTGAAAAAAATGCTAAAATGTTGAATAGGAATTGCAAGTTGAGCTGACTTTTGTTAAATCAACTGTGAAGTTCCTTTTTCTATGTTAATGTTATCTGTTAACATGTTTCTTTCAATTAATGTTTACTTTTAGCTTTACAGTGAACATAATAAGACTACATATGTTACCTTAGCTCTTAGAGGCTGAGGGTGTGAGGACTTACGAGAGAGGGCTTCAGTCTCTTCAGACAGGAGCTGCTCGATTCCTCTGTGGTCCGATGTTTCTGCGTGCGTCCAAACTTTTCTTTAACCCGGTTCACTTCTTCGTTGCTGATTAGGGGAGCCCGTTCTGCTTTGAACTTTCTCTTGAGTTGGCTGTGCCAGGTGTCCTAGTTGTTTCAAATGTATATAAGTAGTTAATTATGCTTACTTTATATTAATATAATCTATAAAAGAAACAAAAAAGGAGAGGTACTCACATAACCATTTCTGTGTACATCTCTTAAGAAAGGATACTTCACAATCAGGGCTTTGATTACCTGGATGTAGTCTGAGTGGGTTGGGTACCTGTTTCAAACATAAGAAAAACAACCCACAGTACACTGATTACTCTTATCCTTTCCTGGGGGCTTTTCTGTTCTTCAATTCTTCTAATCATATTGTTATTACCATAAATAGTATGTTGTAGATCAAATCAATGTAGCTAAAGTTGATTTTAATTTTTTAAAAATGGGCGTGGACAAACAGCCACACCTCTCCCAATCTTCATTAATTAATTGACTGCAGTCCTGAATTATTAATTTACTCTTGAGCAAATTCGAAAATGAACACTTTGGATATCATAGTCCAGACAAGGTCTGGAGACACAGGATGTATGGTTTTACCACTATTGCCAGTTCATTGGAACCGTGTGTCACGCCAAACTCGAACGCTGGTCTCCAGATTGGGAGGCAGATGGGCTAAGCATTTGTTCTCTGCCTCTCTTACACCAGCAATATTAATATTAAGAAATTAATGTAATTATTCAGAAAGGAACCCTTACATTGTGTACTGTGACAGCATTTCATAAAGAGTCCCAATTATTTTGTTTCGGTACTTCTGTTCTTTCTGGACTGGTTCTTTGAGATCCAAGCGACTCTGGACATCTTGTGGGAATTTTGGAACGGAAATAACTGCAGGCAGTCTATGGCAAGAAGGTATAGAACTGCAATACAGTAGGAAAACAGCATTAACTAGCCATTTTGCAAGTGCTTAAATGCATATGCAAATTTAGACATTTATCGCAACCTACCTCTGGTTTGCTTGGGACACTGGACCTTCAACTGTACCTTCAAATGGGTCGACCGGTTGTAAAGTGATGATGACTTCCTTGTAGCGATTTGTGAAGTCTCTGAACTTCAGCTGCTTTTTGAAAGACTTGTCAAAAAGATATGCAACCATGGTCTCAGTGAGTCCACAGTCTACCGTCTCTCCATCTACATCGTTATCTGAAATATAAAGTACAGTATGAAATAAAAATAAAACCATTTTCAAATTTAGTTTTAAAGTGACATTATGGTCAATACATAATAATAATAATAATAATAATAATAATAATAATAATAATAATAATAATAATAAGCTATCATTGTGAATCTGTCTATATTCCCCAAAAGGAAGTTACAATTAATTCTCTTGATTAATTGTTAATATAAATTAACTGGTAATATAAAAATGTAAGTAAGTGTAAGTGTCCCTGCGCAGAGCTTACAGCTCTCATATTCGAAAATCCCACTAAGTAGGTGGAATGGTACAAATGTGTACCTTCCATTGTTTAAAATCCCTTTGAGCGGGAAACAAGTTAGATGCCATAAATTTTGCTTAGAAAACGATTTTGTTAATAGCTATATTTACATACTAGCATGTTTTGCGAAATTATTGATTTTTTTACATTGTTGTACACGGTTCGTCACTATTTATTGATAAAACACTCGAATACGGCGGGCAGATAGACGTTGAACATTCCACCAACAGTCTAAATAGTCCACATTTGTACCTTTCTTTGTTTAAAACTTAGCTAACTGCTAGCTTTCGCCCATGTTAAATCTAGCTCTTCGGACTTTTGCTAACTCTACTGTAAAATTACACGTTGTAATTTTTATAAAAACACAAAATCACACCCGACTTACCTCTAAATCTTTGCGCCTCGTCGTCTGACACATCAATGCCTTCTTCCATCAACCTTTTAAGGAGCTCCTTCGTCGATAACCCCCTGAGAGTCATTTTCTGCGTCAACGCTAGTCAGCGCGGAGGCGGAGCACTCATCGCTGCTGCCTTTTCGGACTTTGGGATTAATGCGCGTTGCGAACTTGACACATGAAAATACGACATTGTGGTATTAATGCGCAGTTGTTTAGAAACCGTTATGCTGTCTTGGCGAACTATATTTGTAACTTACAAAATGTAGTCACCGTAACATAAAAATCTGCTTGACATTTTAACTTCCAAAGAACCTCGGTTTAACTTGATGTTGCAAATTCCATAAAAACCTCACAATTAATGAACAATTCTAGGATGTAGTAAAAGCAAAAAAGTAAATGGCCAAACATAACAGTAAAATGATTTCACGTTTTTGAAAGATTTAAAACATTAAAAAATTATAACTGGAACTTAATAAAATGGAAATGGACCAGTTTTTTTTAACATCATTTGGTTGTGCCTGCATGTCATTGTGTGTGTGTGTTTTTTAATATAATTTAACATAACTTACACAAAGGTAGGTTACAGATATTCTTTGCATCATAGGATAATTTACGTACAGAGGAGAGGACCAACAGATTTGATTATAACATGTAGCTTTTATGAGCACACTCACATCTCATATGAATTTTACAATTAACCAGGCCGATCCAGATGTTCCCATGCTGACCCATTACCACATTCTGCCACTGTCACTGCAGTACAGGTCAAAATGGTACAGATTTGTACTTTATTTCAAATTGAACCTTTAAAGGGGCATTTCTGGACTTTTAAAGACCAGTATTGTACTTTTAAGGGAACATTTAAAAAAAATGTACCTATAGGTACAAAAATGTTCTTCTCTCGTACCTCTATTTCTGAGAGTGTAGAGACAAAGCATGTACACACTTCAAAACACGTACAAACTCTAAAACACAACAGAAGTGCTCCAGGATGCTACGGGCCGTGTTGAGCTTTCGTTACCTAGTGGCTACACAAGCCAGGAAGTACCAACAATCAGATTGGGTGTGTGGTAGTAACAGGTAAATGAAGTTGTTTTTTATATATATATATATATATATATTTTTCCTTATATATATATATATATATATATATATATATATATATATATATATATATATATATATAAGTAAGTTCAGTTAACGCTAGAAATGTGTTTTGGAGTTTGTACATGTTTCGTCTCTAGGGACCCCCATAGATATTTATATATAAACATACATTAAAAAAAAAACATGTTTTTTTACATTACTAATTCCTTTTGTGCATAATTTTATATTGTTGTTGATAATTAATTAATTAAAGCAACAAAACAACCTGAAGAGTCGGCTGGGAGCCGAAAGAGCCGGTTCTCTAAAAAGAGCCGGAAATCCCATCACTATCTCCAACAGCACACTCGCAGGCAGCAGCTCCCCCCGCCCCCTCGCTCAGTCGCTTTGTGTCTGAGTTCGGATCATACCAATATTAGGGTATTTACAGTTGTAAATTCCCACAGTGTGCACTATGTGCTTCGAATATTGTGTGTAGTTTTTGTCTTATACAGTTGTCAGTCAGGCATCTAACTATGAAAAATTGCACTCCAAAAGACCCCAGGCTTCTGAAAAAACAACCTGGGCTTAAGTCCAGTAAGCCCCCCCCCTCCTATTCCGCCACTGTGCTGCAGATGTTAGTAAATCTGACCCTAAATGTTCCTTCTTCTTTAACATTCAAACGTTGTAATGAAGGGATATTTTTAGCAGGCTGTTCTCGTTTATATGACTTCCATAAAACAACAGGGTTAAAACACATTGTGACGAAGTAAGATGTTTGTTTTGTAGTCCATCTTCTGCACAATGTAGTTTCAACAGGCGGACATCCGGTGTCACATTGTTACAGAGAGACGAGTGTAAGGCTGTTCCAATTCTCAGAACCGCTCCTCTCTTTCCCTGAGTACTTAGCAATTCTCCTTCCCAAGATGACGTTTTCTTCGAGGCCAAGGAAAAGAGTTTAGATATGCCCTAATTTTGAAATAACACCTCACGTGGTTACGTTGTTCAGCTGAGTCACGTGACCGCACAGCAACAAATCACAGCAGAGCCGGAAAAGGAGGCGGAGCAAAGTGTGTGTGCAGGAGAGGAGTCGAGCAGAGAGAGCTGCTTTTTCATGAAACGGGAGTAAAGTAGTAAACTTACAGGAACATATACCACTGCCAACGTTGGGATTAATTTCTGCATCGATCTGCACACCCTTGTCTCCTGGATCGTAGCTCAGATCAGCGTGAACCACGTGGGTCTCTGCTCCCTGATTTGTTTAGAAAGACTTCCACCTTCATCACGGAGTTTCTCTCGGTTTGTGGGCTCATAAAAGGTAAACACCGAGCTAACTTTAATGTGGGTTCAGTTTATGCTGTTGATAATAATAGATTGCTTGGTATACATTGGAGTTAGGCAGACTGTAGAGTTTGTGATTGCTTGCAACATTATAATATGGCGGTTTTTAGGGGATAAGAATACATATAGAAAAATATTCTTTAAATGTGAACAAAAGGATGGGGTGCAGGGCAGGAGAACAACCAAACCCCAGGACATGAATCCACGGGTACAAGCGTGGGGGAGGGAAACCAGCCTTTAGAATAGGACTTCATAGGACCGTCTCTGTCTTGTTTCTTTATGTTGTTGTGGGTTCTTAAGAATGACACCATTACTTGAAGATAAGGTATTTTATCGAACTGTGGTTCACATGTAAACAAAGCTTCGCCATCACAGTCTACCCCGAGGTAACTCCCTCTGCTCTCTAGCTCCCCCTACAGTCTAGGAGTGTTAACAACATAAAACATGATACTAGGCAAATAAGGATTTGCTGTTATCATTACATCTTCCTTTTTTTTCAACCATAAAATAACATACCTACTTTCACAAACATAAACAGTCTCTATTTGTTTTTTACTCGTTAAACCAGGCTTTGTCAAAGTAACGTTAACAACACAACTAGTTTTCAACAATTATGGTCCATTCAACACTAGTAAACAAACATAGTGAAACTTGCATAGATACTATGACATCATCTTCCAAACAACATGTCAACACATTACATCTGTTCAATCAGTCTCATAGGTGGCTTTACTTGTCTTACAGATCTTCTCAGTGTTTGTTCTTGTGTATGCATAGGTGTTTCAGGTGATAGTGTCTCATGTGTGTGTTGGGGTTGTTCAGCAGCCTCCAACCTCTGCTCCACTACTACTGGTCCCTTAAGAAGATCTCGGCGATTTCTTCTCAGCATAATTCCATCTTCTCTCTGAATGATGTATGATCGTGGTTGATCTTTCCTTAGAACAGTTGCTTTCTGTGCCCATGTGTTGGTTTTGTCTTTGAATCTCACTTGATCCCCAGCATGCAGTTCAGGTAGGTTTTTTGTTCCTCTGTCATAATAGAACTTCTGCTTTGCTTTTTGTTGCTCGTTAAACTTCTTCACGCTGTTTTCCTCTTTTGTTTTAAGCAGATTATCCTGAATGGGCAGGTTTGATCTCAGGCGTCGTCCCATAAGAAGCTGTGCTGGTGACATACCACACTCAAGTGGCATTGTGCGGTATACTAGCAGGCTTTGGTAGAAGTCAGCACCACTATCTCTCGCCTTACTCATCAGCCTCTTCACTGTTTGGACGGACTTTTCCACTAGTCCATTAGATTGTGGGTAGTGCGGGCTTGATGTTGTGTGAACAAAGTCCCATTCTTTGGCAAACTGTCCAAACCTAATATTGGAGAATTGTGGTCCATTGTCTGTGAACACTTCACTTGGCACACCGTGTCGTGCAAATACAGCTTTCATAGAGGTGATTACAGCCTCTGCTGTTGTTGTTTGCAGTCTACATACTTCTGGATACAAAGAGTAGTAGTCTGTGACCACAATATAGTGCCTCCAATATAGACACAAAGAGGTCAGCCCCCACTTTCTGATATGGTCGGTCTGGCACTGGGTGCGGCTTTAGTGGCTCGGCAGGATTGCTTGCTTGATATGTCAGACATGTTGAACAGTTCGACACTTCATTTGTCACATCCTGTTTAATCCGTGACCAGTACATCACCTCACGTGCTCTCCTTTTACATTTTTCCATGCCTAGATACCCTGCTTGTATCTTTTTGAGCATCTCTCCTCGCAGGCTCTTTGGGATGACAATTTTACTTCCCTTGAACACCACATCATCCACTACAGACAGTTCTGCTCTGCAGTTTCAATACTCTTGAATAACAGGTGAGCAGTTTTGCTTACAGCTGGGCCATCCATCTATGATGGTTTTGCGTAGTGTTTGTAACGTTCCATCTTTGCTTGTCTCCGTTCTGATGAGCTCCATCTTCCCTTCTGCAACAGGAAGTGCACTTGTGACCATGCTCACATATGCTCTTACATCATCATCCATCTTGGTGTTTGCTGGCTCATTCGGATCAATAGCTCGGGATAATGTGTCAGCTGTGTACATCAGCTTGCCAGGTGTGTACATCACGTTAAACGTGTAACGTTGCAGCCGGATCATCATTTTTTGGATTCTCAGTGGACAGTCATTTAGTGGTTTTTGGAACAATGCTATCAGTGGCTTGTGGTCAGTTTCAACACTGATGGCCTGCCCGGACACAAACTGGTGAAATCTCTCACAGGCGTACGTTATGCTGAGCAGTTCTTTTTCAATCTGTGCATATCTTGTCTCTGCGTCTGTCATGGATCGCGATGCATATGCAACAGGCTGCCACTCATCATACTTCTGCAGAAGAACAGCTCCAAGCCCACTCTGTGGTGCATCTGATGAGATCTTAATAGGTCTCATTGGATCATAAAACTTCAGAACTGGTTCCTTTGTAAGCAGATCTTTCAAGTCACGCCATGCTTTCTCATGTTCATGATTCCACTACCATTCGATTCTCTTTTCAGTTAGCTGTCTCAGTGGCGCCATTTTTTCTGAGAGATTGGGTATGAATTTTCCCATGTAGTTTATCATGCCATTAAATCTCTGCACATCTTTCTTGCATTGCGGCCTCGGCATGTTTTCAATTGCAGACACCTTTTGAGGATCTGGTCTGATGCCTTCACTGCTCAGGATATCTCCAACGAATGTCAGTTCCTTCGCCCCAAGCTGACATTTCTCTTTGTTCAGCTTCAGATTGGCTTTTCTGGTTGCTTCAAGAACATTTCTCAGTCTCATGTCATGTTCAGCTTTTGTGCTACCCCACACAATGATGTCATCCATTGACGTGTCTACTCCTTCCAATTGTTCATAGATCATGTGTATTGTCTTGTGATACACCTCAGGTGCTGAAGCAATGCCAAACGGCAGTCGCTGGAATCTACCTGCCAAATGGGCTGTTGAACGTACACAGTTTTGAACTTGCTTCGTCCAGCTTCAGTTGCCAAAATCCTGATGAAGCGTCTAGCTTGCTAAAGTACTTCGCTTTTGCAAACTGTGACATTATCTCTTCTCTTGTAGGTAGTTTGAAATGTTCTCTCTTTATTGCTCTATTCAGATCTCTAGGATCCATGCAAACTCTGAGCTTTCCAGTCTTTTTCTCCACAATAACAAGAGAACTCACCCACTTCGTTGGCTCATCGATCTTTTCAATCACTTCCAGCTTTTCCATCCTGTCCAACTCGGCTTTCAGTGGCTTTTGTAGAGCATTCTCTTAGGTATGCAGTAAGCCTCAAACTTCTCCATTATTTTATTCAGCTTCATTCCGTCACCATCAGTAAATGCGAAGTTATTATAGACTTCCAGTGCCTCATCACCCACTATATGCAAAAACACTGACGCTTGCTTTTTATCACTTGCCTCGTCAAGTCCAATTGCTGATAGGTACAACGTGAAACGTTGCTTAAATCTTCTCCAATTTTCAGCCACATTTCCAGTCAACTGAAGAATCGGTGGTGGGTGTAAGCCGTCCATGCTTACGTCGCTAGGTCTCTTTTCTCTCCCTCGGCGAGTTAGCTACACTACGTTCACTGCTAAGCTGATCCGTCGGTACTGCTATATTGTAGTCCGTTTCCTTTCTTCAAGTCCATCTTCTGACACCATGTCTTGTTTCTTTATGTTGTTGTGGGTTCTTAAGAATGACACCATTACTTGAAGAGAAGGTATTTTATCAAACTGTGGTTCACATGTAAACAAAGCTTCGCCATCACAGTCTACCCTGAGGTAACGCCATCTGCTCTCTAGCTCCCCCTACAGTCTAGGAGTATTAACAACATAAAACATGATACTAGGCAAATAAGGATTTGCTGTTATCATTACAGTCTCCAGATGCATCCAGGCCTGGCCGTTTTGACTGAGACCGGTGTTCCAGCTTAACTGGCGTGCATATTAACTGGCTTTGGTCGATCAGATGTGTGGCAGCACAGCCGGGGGTGGCATCACGGGCATCGGCAAAACAAAAAAAAAATGCTCGTACTCATGTTGCCCTGACGTCATGCCAGTAGATTTTGGGAATGGTGTACGCACCGATCGGTTTTCTACCACCCATTTGCTGGGAGTAAGGGCACCCTGTCAGTGTCACTGCCCGATCCGTACCGGAAACCCGATCGGTACCCCGCATGCGCGAAATGTGTCTACATCCGGTCGAAGCGTTTTACGATAGTTAGGGGTCAGAGTATCTGTTAAGATGTTAAGAATAATAAGTATCTCTTAACATGTTTCCAATGATGAAGCATTTCAATATAATGTAGACAAAAACGAAAAATAAAAAGATAGTTACGGATCAGGACTCTCCGATCCTTATTGCACATGTGCAAAGTCGGACCGTACAAATCGGGTCTACCCAATCCGTACCGCACATGTGCAGGGGTTTTCTTCTTCTTCTCTTCGTTTAATGGCAGTTTACTCCCCAGTGTACAAGGATACTGCCACCTGCTGACCGAGCGAATGAACCCTATTGTAAACTGAATTAGCGTCATTACAAACGTGTGTTAAATTTGATTTAGTGATAGTCGAGTGTGTGGAGAAGATTGATTGGAATAGTGATGATGATGTCCGCTTACACTGTCAATTGTCAGTAAACACTTAATCTGGCTGATGAACCTACACGTGAGATATTACAAAGTCTGCATTATTAACTCTGTAATTAGGCGCCATTCTTCTTATTTTACGGCGCTATTGTTCAATCGGGGGACGCTCTCTGTTGAGGAGAAAAGCATGAATTTGTTTGTAAACAGATTATCCATTGTTTAAATGTCCCGGTAGTCGAAAAGGAGGCAAATCAAATCAAATCACTTTTATTGTCACATTACATGTGCAGGTACATTGGTACAGTACATGTGAGTGAAATTCTTGTGTGCGAGCTTCACAAGCAACAGAGTTGTGCAAAATACAATAACGTAAACAAGCAAAATACAAGAATGGCTACATCTGAAACTAATAAATATATGTACAATATATAATAGTATATGCATTTCTGGATGTGTATACTAAATGTTTTTCTACGTGTGTGTGTGTGTGTGTGTATACACATATTTTACAAATTGAATAGAGTAAACAATAAAATAAAATATATAAAAATATACAGAGTTTAGACATGTGCAAAACAGTGGCATTACTGTACAGTATGGAGTGCATAATGTTAAGTTCCAGTAGTGAAGCTGAGGTGTCTATGACGTGTTCAGCAGTCTGATGGCCTGGTGGAAGAAGCTGTCTCTCAGTCTGCTGGTTCGGGACCGGATGCCGGTCGAAGCGTTTTACGATAGTTACAGGTCAGAGTATCTGTTAAGATGTTAAGAATAACAAGTATCTCTTAAAATGTTTCCGATAATGAAACATTTAATATAATGTAGACAAAAACAAAAAAATAAAAAGATAGTGACAGATCGGGACTCCCGATCCTTACTGCGCATGTGCAAAGTCGGACCGTACAAATCGGGTCTACCCGATCCGTACCGTGCATGTGCAGGGGTTTTCTTCTTCTTCTGTTCGTTTAATGGCAGTGTACTCCCCAGTGTACGAGGATACCGCCACCTGCTGACTGAGCAAATGAACCCTATTTTAAACTGAATTAGCGTCATTACAAACGTGTGCTAAATTTGATTTAGTGATAGTCAAGTGTGTTTATGCTTGTCTGTGTGGAGAGGATTGTTGGAAAAGTGATGATAATGTCCGCTATCACTGTCAATTGCCAGTAAACACTTCATCTGGCTGCTGAATCTTCACATGACATATTGTAAAGTCTGTATTATTAACTCTGTAATTAGGTGCCATTCTTCTTATTTTACGGCGCTGTTGTTCAATCGGCAAACGCTCTCTGTTGAGGAGAAAAGCAAAAATTTGTTGCGAATACGGATTATCCATTGTTTAAATGTCCCAGTAGTCGAAAAGGAGGCAGAGCTGCTGAGAAATGCTGGGAGCTTACTGGGCGCTAACCGTGTCATTTGAATATATTGAATGTTGTAATATTGGCAAAGAGAGGAAGTGACGTAAGATTTGCGCATGCGGGGTACCGATCGGGTTTCCGGTACGGATCGGGTAGTGACACACCCTCCTTTTGCGAGGTGTGCCTTCTGCTTGCGGCACAGGGAGGAGATGGTGGGAGATTCTTTGGCTGGCTGGTGCAGCGTCTAATAACTGACCCGTAAAATAATCCAAAATAAAAACAAACCAACAAACACGAAAACACCAGAGATTATGATACGGACTTATTTGTTGTTTTGATATCCCAGCTGGAGAAGAAGGGTCAGATGAGGCTGAAATATTTTCCATCAAAGCTTTATTACTAATGCGCATTGATCCCACTACATCAGAGGTGGGTCGAGTATCCAAAAAGTGTACTCAAGTAAGAGTAGCATTACTTTAAAATATTATTACTGAAGTAAAAGTGAAAAGTAGTCGTCAAAAAAGTTACTCAAGTAAGAGTAAAAAAGTAGCAGCGAGTAACTGTTTGAAATGTCCGATTTCTTTTTTAAATAAATGCTATCAGACAAACAAAAATAAATAAATATACACATTTTACCATTTTCAAAAGGAATATATGTAAAAAGTAGGGGTGCAACAATACACAAAATTCACGGTTTGGTTCGGTTCGATACTTTGGTGTCACGGTTCGATATTTTTTCGATACAAAAAAAAATGTTCATGCCTTTTTAATTTGTCATTTATTAAAATTATAAATATATATTTTAACTCAAAAGTACAGTTTTTAAATTTAACCCTAACCCTTGTGCGTGTTTTTTATTTTGACAGCGAATGCGCACCTGCGGACCACTTATGTGCAGCCCTGGTTATATAGCTCGTCATATTGCAGCCACAGAAATTATTTTGTCCATGAAACCATAAAGCTGCACTTTCTTTTTGCCTTATAGTCTGATTTGTCATAACTTTTCCGTTTTGTGGTAAGCTTTTCTTTGGCTGTCACTTCTTCACCCTGACCTGTCTTATTTGGCTCAGCAGAACTGAAATATAAATCCTGCTGCTTTTACACACGGACTCACATAAGCTCAGCGATTCTCTGCGCGATCAACCTCTCACATGTTTAAGCTTGCTGCGGGAGATTTCACTTGTCATGTTTGCATAGTAAGCTAACGATTAATAAGACGATGTCAGAGGAATTGGTGCACAAATTATCATCACTCACAGATCAGTGCTGTCGCTCTCTATACACAGTTCGCGCGATTGCAAAGTGAAAGCAAAAAAAAACAAGCGCAAATTCAAACGCGATTTCAATATGTCACATATTGACAGTGGCTCACCCATGCCAATGACATAATTACCCAGCTACATTTCAGAAAGAATGCAAAAGCATTGACATATATTTTTGCTTCCTACAATAGCCCGACGGGCAGGGCAGAGATAGATTTTGGTAGCCCGACTGGAAAAATCGCTAGCCCAGGACGTCGGGCTAGCGATATTGCGAGCCCTGTATCTGATTGAGGAATCACTCATCTTTGGAAAAGAGAGTTTATTACAGAGAAATGTCTCTTTCCAAAATAAAAGCTATACTATCCGCTTCTTCTGGGGTATATTCTCAGCAGCATATTAAACATATCAGGTCCCCATAAGGAGAATCATGTGCTAACGGCTGTCTAAATGACTCGGGTAAAGTTTGTAGCATGCATGCTTGTCTTTGCACTAGGATGATGTAAATGTGCAGTTATATTCGTTGTGTTCCCACTAGTGCTTTCAGGTTAATCTCGTTGAAATGACCTTAACGCCACAACATGGCAAATCTCCGTTAACGAGCTACCCCTGATCGCCCCGTGCATGGGGCTAGACGGCCAACACGTTAACGAGCTAACTGCGCTAACACACTAGTTCCCACCCATGTAATTAAGCATTGCATGGCACATCCAACATACTGTTTTACTTTAGTCCATGACTCGCTTACCTTCAGGGTCATACGTCACATGAAAACCAAAATAATTCCAAACGCCAGATCTGAATGAGGGTGGGGGAGGTCCATGTTGTAAGGAGAGCTTAACTTCTGTCTCGCTAGCTTGCCCTGCGCTCTTCCTTCTGATGATGCTGTCTGTGTGGAGCGCTCAGTGGATCTGCGCTTGACAGTGCAGCCTAGGCGGAGTAGTCGAACGCAGATTCACTGAGCGCTCAACACAGACAGCATTGTCAGAAGGAAAGTTGATGAAATAAATTACAAATCTTGTATTGTTCGATACATATGCGTACCGAACCGAAAGCACTGTATCGAACGGTTCAATATCGATATGAATATCGTTGCACCCCTAGTAAAAAGATCAACAAAATAAGGCACAATTCTAATTTCCCAGATTTCAGTTTTTCACAACATAAAGCTTTTTTCCACCAATACCTACAGTAAATAATATAGATATACAGGGAGTGCAGAATTATTAGGCAAGTTGTATTTTTGAGGAATAATTTTATTATTGAACAACAACCATGTTCTCAGTGAACCCAAAAAACTCATTAATATCAAAGCTGAATGTTTTTGGAAGTAGTTTTTAGTTTGTTTTTAGTTTTAGCTATTTTAGGGGGATATATGTGTGTGCAGGTGACTATTATTGTGAATAATTATTAGGCAACTTAACAAAAAACAAATATATACCCATTTCAATAATTTATTTTTACCAGTGAAACCAATATAACATCTCCACATTCACAAATATACATTTCTGACATTCAAAAACAAAATAAAAACAAATCAGCGACCAATATAGCCACCTTTCTTTGCAAGGACACTCAAAAGCCTGCCATCCATGGATTCTGTCAGTGTTTTGATCTGTTCACCATCAACATTGCGTGCAGCAGCAACCACAGCCTCCCAGACACTGTTCAGAGAGGTGTACTGTTTTCCCTCCTTGTAAATCTCACATTTGATGATGGACCACAGGTTCTCAATGGGGTTCAGATCAGGTGAACAAGGTGGCCATGTCATTAGTTTTTCTTCTTTTATACCCTTTCTTGCCAGCCACGCTGTGGAGTACTTGGACGCGTGTGATGGAGCATTGTCCTGCATGAAAATCATGTTTTTCTTGAAGGATGCAGACTTCTTCCTGTACCACTGCTTGAAGACGGTGTCTTCCAGAAACTGGCAGTAGGACTGGGAGTTGAGCTTGACTCCATCCTCAACCCGAAAAGGCCCCACAAGCTCATCTTTGATGATACCAGCCCAAACCAGTACTCCACCTCCACCTTGCTGGCGTCTGAGTCGGACTGGAGCTCTCTGCCCTTTACCAATCCAGCCACGGGCCCATCCATCTGGCCCATCAAGACTCACTCTCATTTCATCAGTCCATAAAACCTTAGAAAAATCAGTCTTGAGATATTTCTTGGCCCAGTCTTGACGTTTCAGCTTGTGTGTCTTGTTCAGTGGTGGTCGTCTTTCAGCCTTTCTTACCTTGGCCATGTCTCTGAGTATTGCACACCTTGTGCTTTTTGCACTCCAGTGATGTTGCAGCTCTGAAATATGGCCAAACTGGTGGCAAGTGGCATCTTGGCAGCTGCACGCTTGACTTTTCTCAGTTCATGGGCAGTTATTTTGCGCCTTGGTTTTTCCACGCGCTTCTCGTGACCCTGTTGACTATTTTGAATGAAACGCTTGATTGTTTGATGATCACGCTTCAGAAGCTTTGCAATTTTGAGACTGCTGCATCCCTCTGCAAGATACCTCACTATTTTTGACTTTTCTGAGCCTGTCAAGTCCTTCTTTTGACCCATTTTGCCAAAGGAAAGGACGTTGCCTAATAATTATGCACACCTGATATAGGGTGTTGATGTCATTAGACCACACCCCTTCTCATTACAGAGATGCACATCACCTAATATGCTTAATTGGTAGTAGGATTTTGGGCCTATACAGCTTGGAGTAAGACAACATGCATGAAGAGGATGATGTGGACAAAATACTCATTTGCCTAATGATTCTGCACTCCCTGTATAAACAGTGCAAATAATTTCCAGTGACAAGACATGCTGTAAACTTTTTTTTTAGCTTTTTATTTTGTACTTTTTCCAATTTTATAGTACATGCAAACAAAAATATGAAAAAGGAACACAAAAGAAACAAATTAAAAGGAATATATGCAGTAAACTATATATTCATTTTTGCTCCAAATGGCACAGCAGCCTCAGAGAAAACTTTAGAACGAGGCATCTTCAACATATGTTCATACAAGGCAGCTCAATTTACCATAAATTGTATGGGTGTGCATTTATTTTTGCATATTTAGCAAAAATGTGCCATTTCTTCACTCAGTGAGGTGATGGTTAAGCTTCAGCAGCAGTTTGCTCTCAAGGTTCTTTCTGTGAAGCTGTAACTGTTTAGCAGTGAACAGGAGTCCTGCATGACTAAGAAGTCCTTCATAAGCTCCAGATGCAGGAAGAGCTGTATTGATTTTGATCGACAGCTTCTTGATGTGAGGAAAGCCATGCAATAGATCCACACCTCCAGTGAATGGACATGAAAGGTATCTCTCCAGCTCCCCTGCCTCTGGTTTTCCTGACCCCATGGATCCATCATCTTAGTCGGTTAGGCTGCTGTTTGTGCTGGCCTCATCCAGCTCTGTGTCTAGGTGGTGTCTGATGAAGTGGAGACCTGTGGAAAGATATAACGTTTGCAAAAGAATTAGGTCTGGTCATTATAAGGAGAGCTACAGGCAGAAGATGGAGAACCAGCTTCAACAAAACAACGTTGGTGAAGTCTGGAGAGGCCTCAGAACCATCTCGGGCCACAAACAGCAGAACTCTCTGCCTGGGAGGGATGTGAGATGGGCAAATGAACTGAATCATTTCTTCAACAGATTTGATTCAGCCATGAGGCAGTCTGCAACATCGGCTGCAGACTCACCCACCCCCACTGCTGCTGTTCCACCTCAGACACTTCACACCTCCTCTATTCACCCTGCTCACTCCCCCCCACCCCCAACAACAGCATCCAATACACACTCAACACAAGGCTCCAGCCTGTCTCTCTCAACCACCCAGGTTAGGAGGGAACTGAGGAGGATTAATGGCAAGAAGGCAGCGGGTCCAGATGGCATCAGCTCGAGGGTCGTCAGGTCCTGCGCGGACCAACTGTGTGGGGTGATGGAGCACCTCTTCAACCTGAGCCTGAGGTTGGGAAGAGTCCCACAGCTCTGGAAAACCTCCTGTGTTGTACCAGTGCCAAAGACTTCACGCCCCAAGGACCTCAACAGCTACAGGCCGGTGGCTCTGACATCCCACCTGATGAAGACCCTGGAGCGGTTGGTCCTGGCTCAGCTTCGGCGCCTAACAAGCTCATCACTGGACCCACTTCAGTTTGCCTACCAGCCTGGCATTGGAGCGGATGATGCCGTCATTCACCTCCTACATCGTTCCCTCGCTCACCTGGAGACCGCTGGAAGCACTGTGAGAATCATGTTCTTTGATTTCTCCAGTGCCTTCAACACCATTCTTCCCTCGGTTCTAAAGGACAAGCTGGTGAACTCTGGAGTGGACCATCACCTCACTACCTGGATCCTGGACTACCTCACCGACCGACCACAGTATGTGAGAACTCAGGGCTGTGTGTCGGACAGGGTCGTCTGCAGTACGGGGGCCCCACAGGGAACGGTTCTGGCTCCGTTCCTCTTCACCATCTACACTGCAGACTTCTCCCACAATTCCACCCAGTGCTTCCTGCAGAAGTTCTCTGATGACTCTGCAATAGTCGGCCTCATCACTGATGGGGACGACAAGGAGTACAGAGGTCTTACCCAAGACTTTGTGGACTGGTGCCAGCTGAACTACCTCCAGATCAACGCCAGTAAAACCAAGGAACTGGTGGTAGACTTCCGCAGGCACAAGCATTCTCCACTGCAACCACTGAACATCCAAGGTATGGACATTGAGGCTGTGGACAGCTACAGGTACCTTGGTGTTCATCTGAACAATAGACTGGACTGGACTCATAACTCAGACGCCCTCTACAGGAAAGGGCAGAGCAGGCTGTACCTGCTGCGGAGACTCAGGTCGTTTGGAGTGGAGGGCCCACTCCTGAAGACCTTCTATGACTCTGTTGTGGCTTCTGCTATCTTTTATGGCGTGGTCTGCTGGGGCGGCAGCATCTCTGCTGGGGACAGGAAGAGACTGAACAGGGTGATCCGAAGGGCCAGCTCTGTTCTAGGATGCCCTCTGGACCCAGTGGAGGTGGTGAGTGACAGGAGAACGGCGGCTAAGCTGTCATCCCTGATGGACAACATCTCCCACCCCATGCAGCAGACTGTGACAGCACTGAGCAGCTCCTTCAGTGGGAGACTGCGGCACCCACGGTGTGGGACGGAGAGATTTCGCAGGTCTTTCCTCCCCACTGCTGTCAGACTCCATAATAAAGACTTTAACTAATCAAGCACACACATCCATACATATGCAATAATACTAAGTGCAATAATCCTTTCTGTCATCGTTGTATTTTTACTCAGTTGTATATAGTATTTGTATTTGTATTCTATTTTTATCTTATTGTATATTTATTTTATTTTATTCTACTGTATATAGTATTTTATTTTATTCTATTCTGTACAGTTGTGTACTGTATTTATTCTTATTGTTTTCTAATTTTTGCCTCATAACTTTTGCACTGTCCACTTCCTGCTGTGACAAAACAAATTTCCCACGTGTGGGACTAATAAAGGTTATCTTATCTTATCTTATCTTATCTTATCTTATCTTATCTTATAGTGCTGTATACACTGCAAAGCTGCGGATGTTTTTTTGGAGCTAGCCTCCAAAAGCTGGCCATACACTGTTCGATTTTTGGCCCATTTTGAGCCAATTTTTCAGTCGCGCAACCGTTCTGGGGATCGGTGTAGTATACATGGGGTAACGAAAAGCAGTTAACACCTCACGACCAGCTCCCAATCATCAATCGCAAGGGACAGCAAGGGACAGATTTAATATGATAAGCTTCGTGTTATGGTCGCACTGTCATGGTCCTGCGGCCATGACTCAGTGACTTTGTATTTGTGTTCTTTATTGCTATTACTTTCATTATTATTCGTGACTGTTTTGGGATGGTTTGTGTTTTGGGATTTTAGATACTGGGTTCTGGGTTTGTGCTCCCTCTATTGGTCCCTGGTGTTAGTGTTCCCCTGTCTCGTCAGGTTAATCAGGTCCAGCTGTTTTCCCCCACCTGTGTGTGATTTCCCAGTGTCTCTCTGTGTACTTATAGTGTGTGTTTTCCTCTGTTCCTCGTCGCGTCGTCTGTGTTCATTCTCTGTGAAATCCCCTGCGTGCTCTCCCTGCTGTTCTCCCTTCATGTCAGGTTTGCTACTCCGTGGTGTAGCTTTTCCCAGTTTAGTTCATCCTTAGTTCTGTTTTGCCATCTCCACTTTATGTTTGGTATTGTTAATAAATCGCCCTCACGTCTGAATAAGTACTGCATTTGAGTCCTCCTTCCACTCTTCACACTGCCGCTGCCCCGAGCCGTGACACGCACAGTTTGAGCACTCAGGTCGCATCAGAGCATCAGGCCGTATAGTGTGAGACCCTGCATCGTGATCTATGAACTTCTAACCCCTGAGATTTAATTGTACAGATTGAGCAGGAGCTGAATAACGCAACTGAAAATAAATCGCACAGTGTTTGCCCAGCTTAATGCAGACTGTTTAAACTAAACAAGCTGCTGTTTCACATAATAAACCCTGTCAGCCGCAGTATTGCCTTCTGTTTTAACAGTTAAAGCAGTAGAGACGAGCTGTTTGCATGTACGTGGAACTCTAGCGTCATTAACCAGGCAAGCTGTTAGCTTATAGCTCACGCTAGCTAACCAGCGAGCAGTTAAAAAGACAGCCGAAGCTGCACAAAACACCCACAAACTTATCTCACTACAACGTAGCGCCGAAAATATGACAGCTGCTGTAACATAAGACATCCAGCTAACCACAGCTAAAAAGATATTTACAGAAAACGTACCGTTTCCTCAGGTTACATGAGTTGAGTTATTTCACGCTGAAAAGTTGGTTTGTTTTGGCTCTCACTGAAGAGACCGACACTGAAGACATAGCTGTTCTTTTGTACTGGTTTTAAGTGAAACCTTTTTTGTATGTGAGGAAAAGGCTGTTAATCCTCTTCAGCTCTAGAGTAGACTCTGCCATGTTTTCATGTTTTTTCTTTCCGTGTGTCCGCTACTTTGAAACGCTTGGGCCGCTCTGCCCGCCACAGTTTCAAACTGGTCATGTGACTGCATGGCCACATCTCATTGGTAAAAACGTTACCGGAAACTCCACTGGCGGCATGTTATCTAATGTGTTAAACTATTTTATTTTATTTTTTTAAAGTAACGAGTCGAATTTTGCAAATGTAGCGGAGTAAAAGTACTGTTTCTTCTTGACAAATGTACTCAAGTAAAAGTAAAAAGTATCGTGCAAAAAAGGTACTTTAAAAGTAAATTTTTTTTCAAAAACTTACTCAAGTAAATGTCCATCCATCTATTCGCTTCCCCTTGTCCTTTTCAGGGTCGCGGGGGGCGCTGGAGCCTATCCCAGCTGTCATTGGGCGAGAGGCAGGGTACACCCTGGACAGGTCGCCAGTCTGTCGCAGGGCTAACACATAGGGACAGACAACCATTCACACTCACATTCACTCGCACATTCACACCTAGTGGCAATTTGGATTATCCAATTAACCTGTCCCCACAAGTTGCATGTCTTTGGACGGTGGGAGGAAGCCGGAGTACCCGGAGAGAACCCACGCAAACACGGGGAGAACATGCAAACTCCACACAGAAAGACCCCGGCCTGATGGTGGAATTGAACTCAGGACCTTCTTGCTGTGCGGCAACAGTGCTAACCACCGTGCCACCGTGCTGCCCCTCAAGTAAATGTAACGGAGTAAATGTAACTCGTTACTACCCACCTCTGCACTACATGCAGTCACAACAAACACCAAGTGGATCTGAGGAGTACTTCTCAAAGACACCTTTATCCACAGGTTTCTGTAAGAGCGTACGTAGGCTGCCATAACAGACCACTACTTTCGTTGTCCGGTTTTATACTTCCGGTTACTCAAAGCGAAAGCCAGCGTTCAGTCGTTGCTAAGAACAAAATCAGTTACTTTGTGCTGTAATAAGCCATCTGCTGCGACCGGTTGGGGTGAGAGAAGGAAGACAGGATAAAAGACATGCTGTGGAAGAGAGGCAGAGGTTAATAACAGATATGATTCAATGCAGAGAGGTGTCACGGTTTGCAAGCCGTGTGGAGTTGTAGAGAGGACCAAAAAGGCGGCAGCTCTGGTGCAGGTGAGTATTTATTTACAGGAGTGGGTACAAACGGCAATGGTGGGAAAACATGAACCCGGAAACCTAAACTGGGTAAAACTAACAAAACCAACCAGAAACAAAGATGCAGGGAGATCCGGGGAAATACACATGGAGAGATGCAGGGAGACCGAGGGGAAACAACACAGACGAACCAGCAACTACCATGACAGAAGACACAACTTAAATACACTCAGAGAACACAGGGAGATTACACACAGGTAGGGAACACAGCTGGGAGTGATTAACGTGACGAGACTAGGGAGGCAAACTGAAAACACTCACATAAGACGCAGGCCTTCACAATAAAACAGGAAACACATACACGCAATGACATAACACACCAACTTAACACAGACTGGGGGACACAGAACATAGGAACATGCACCATGAAACAGAAGACTACAAACACGCAAGGTAACCAAAACCACAGAATACTAATAAACTAAACATAAACACAGAGTCGCAGACTCCGGACCATGACAGGACCCCCCCCCCCCCCCCCCCCCCCCTCAAAGGCTGGCTCCAGACAGCCCAACAAGAAACAAAACAGCCAGAAAAAACAGAAAACAACCCGAGCAGGGCGGGCGGCGGGGGTCCAGGACGGAGGGCTCGAGGCAAAACAAAACAGGAGCACCAGAAGGTCAAAAGACAAAAAGAAAAACAAAACACGAGTCCAAAACCAAAAGAAAAGAAGCACACCAGAGCACAGGAAAACAGAGTCCAAAACAGAAGAGGTCAGGGGGCCGGCCAGCACAGGAGTCCAAACAGTTCAGGGGGCCGACCGTGCGGACGGCAACGGTGGCGACGTGGACACAGTTCAGGAGGCCGACTGTGCGGAAGGCAACGGCGACGACGACAGCACTGGTCCGGAGGCCGACCGTGCGGAAGGCAACGGCGACGACGACAGCACTGGTCCGGAGGCCGGCCGTGTGGAAGGCAACGGCGGCCACTCAGGCGGAGGGTCCGGGGGCCGGCCGTGCAGAAGGCAACGGCGGCCACTCAGGCGAAGAGGGTCCGGGGGCCGGCCGTGCGGATGGCAACGGCGGCCACTCAGGCGAAGAGGGTCCGGGGGCCGCCCACGACGGCGATGGCGCCTGGCCAGTGGCCTGGCCAGCGGCCTAGAAAGCGGCCGTTTAGCTGCAGACCCAAACGTGGCAAGGCCAGGCGACGCTGAAGGCGGAGACACGGAGGCTGGGCCAGGCGTGGATGATGAGGCTGCAGCTGGACCAGGCGTGGATGACGGCTCTGAAGCTGGACCAGACGAGGCTGACGGCTCTGAAGCTGGACCAGACGACGGCATGGGTGATGCTGGAGCCGGACCAGGCGAAGATGACGCTGCAGCTAGGGCTGGGCGATATGACCCAAAATTCATATCTCAATATTTTTTACCTGGATGGCGATATAAGATATATATCTCGATATATATATTTTTAAAGCCATAAGTTAAGAACAAAAAAGAGAGTTCTTAGTCACACTGTGTCCCAGATGTCACACGGGCACTTTTATTTACATACAGCGTAGATGTACATGAAGAAATTACTCAAAAATAAATTATCAGCATTTATTAAATGGTCCATAAATAAAAGAAAACAATGTTGTTTTTGTGCATAACAAAAAGCTCACAATTGTGCAGTCAAAATGTAAACTAATAGACGCTGAGCGTAATAACAAAGAGACAGATTTCACAGCTGCACCACGTCTCTGAACAGGTGCCATTTGTGGTCCTTATACACACACAGTACGTATCACTCCGCGAGGCTCCTCCTCGGTAGCCGTAGTCCTCCGACAATCCATCAAGCGGTGCAGCTCCGTAGCTTAGCAAAGTCATATTAAAACATTTTTTGACAGATTGCTGAGCGCTGTGTACCACATAAAATCGGTTCGCGGTCAGTAAGCACAACCAGAATTCATACATAAGGTGCACTGTCGATTTTTGAGAAAATGAAAGGATTTTAGGCCGTGCAGCACCTCCGGGCTGCATGTCGTTAGCGCGGTTAGCTCGCTAACACGTTGACGCCGTCCAGCCCCACGCACGGGGCGATGCGCGGTAACTCGCTAACGGAGATTTTCCGCTTTCATCTTGTCATTGCCTGCAGGTGAAGCTATGGGAGAGGCGGAGTTGTGTTCAGTGAAGGAGAGGCGAGGCCGAGTAACGCAGCGTAGAGACAAAAGTGGACGAAAGAGAGGCAAACCTACGGCTCCACAAGTATAATTATAACGTAACATAGACTATAACGATATAAACGATATTGTCACATCTTATATCTCGTATGAAAATATATCGATATTTTTAAAAAACTTGATATATCGCCCAGCCCTAGCTGCAGCTGGCGGCTGGACGGGCTCCTCGGGCCCTCCAGCTGACGAGGTAGGAAGCTGGACTGGCTCCTCGGGCCCTCCAGCTGATGAGGCAGGAAGCTGGCTAGGTTCCCCTGAACCTCCAGCCGACGAGTCTTGGGGCTGGACGGGCTCCTCGGGCCCTCCAGCTGACGAGGCAGGAAGCAGGCTAGGTTCCCCTGAACCTCCAGCCGACGAGTCTTGGGGCTGGACGGGCTCCTCGGGCCCTCCAGCTGACGAGGCAGGAAGCTGGACGGGCTCCTTGGACCCTCCAGCGGAAATAGGAGACGAAGGCCGGAGCGGTCCCTCGGACCCTCCAGCGGAGACAGGAGACGAAGGCCGGAGTGGCCCCTCGGACCCTCCAGCGGAAACAGGAGACGAAGGCCGGAGCGGTCCCTCGGACCCTCCAGCGGAGACTAGAGACGAAGGCCGGAGCGGTCCTACGGACCCTCCAGCAGATGTCATCGCTAAGCCAGCAGTCATGGAGGCCACTAGCTGACACAAAGGCGACTGGCAATGCCCTGAGCACTGGCTCTGCCCAGACAACGCTGACATGGTGCAGTTCTCAGGTGGCTGCTTAAACTTCAGGGGTCCAGAATCAGCTGAGGACTGAGACCTAGCCTCTGGGGAAGCCCTGGAGCGCAGAATGGTGCCTGAAGCAGCTAAAGCGTGAGAAACACCCTGACTGGAACTTAAACTTTCTCCCTGCATGGAGTGAGTGTGTGAGACCAGTAACACTGGAGCTAAATCATACTAAATCAAGATGGCGCCGAGTATGGCAGCCTCGTCGCGAGCTCCCCCAAGCAACGGCTTTCTTCTGTGTTTAATTTTACTTTTCCTTTATTTTTTCACGAGCAGCACTTGTCTCCTTGTGTACGACCGACAAACCTTACTGGACATAAAAGACGGTCTTTCTTATAACTTTCCGGAGTTCAAGTTTTGCTACACGGACGCTCCGTTTGCAGACCCCCCATTCATCTCACCTGAGACGCCTTTGTTCTCTGGCCCTGGAGGCCGCAAACGCCGACGCAGAGGGAGAAGATCTGGCGTTCTGGTTCGACTGAGACGGCGCACTTACAGACCACCATTACCCAGCTTATTACTGGCTAATGTGCAGTCTCTGGAGAACAAGCTGTGCGAGCTTCGGGCACGGATCTCATTCCAGCGAGAGATGCGGGACTGCTGCGTGATCTGCCTCACAGAAACCTGGCTATCGGACAAAGTACCGGACTCCGCAATACAACTGCCGGGGTTCTCCGTGCACCGCGCGGACAGGTCACAGGATCTTACTGGGAAAAGCAGAGGCGGTGGTGTGTGTTTCATGATCAACAACAGCTGGTGTGATTATGCGAACGTGCACCCGGTCAAATCCTTCTGCTCACCGGACCTGGAGTACCTGATGATTAAGTGCCGGCCATTCTGGCTACCGAGGGAATTTACAGCAGTGATTATTACGGCTGTTTACATTCCCCCACAAGCCGACACTGACCCTGCACTCAGGGAACTGTACAGCGCGATCAGTAGTGAGGAAACCGCACACCCAGAGGCAGCGTTTATCACAGCCGGAGACTTTAATAAGGGAAACCTGAAGAAAGTCTCACCAAAACTCCATCAACACATCCTTTTTAACACACGTGGAAACAGGCTACTCGACCACTGTTACACCTCTTTCCGGGATGCGTACAAAGCCCTCCCCCGTGCCCCATTCGGCCAATCAGATCACTGCTCCATCCTGCTCCTGCCCGCCTACAGGCAGAAGCTGAAACAGGAAGCTCCAACCCGGAGGGCGGTGCACTGTTGGACGGACCAATCGGAGTCTGCGCTGCGGGACTGTTTTGATCACGCGGACTGGGAAATGTTTCACGTGGCCGCCAGAGACATTGATGAATACACAGACTCAGTCTGTGGATTTATCAGGAAATGCGTGGAAGATGTCGTCCCATCCAGAACAGTTAAATCCTTCCCAAATCAAAAACCCTGGATTAACGGATATGTTCGCGTGGCACGGAACACCGCCTTTGCCTCCGCGAACACATCGGACTACAAACACGCACATTACCAACTCCGGAAGACGATCAAAGCAGCCAAACGTGAGTACAGGGACAGGGTGGAGCAACAGTTTGACAACCCTCGGAGTATGTGGCAGGGACTAAACACGATCGCAGACTTTAGAGGGAAAACCAGCACACCGCAGACCACGGCCTCTCTGTGTGAGGATCTAAACGTATTCTACGCTAGATTCGACACAGCGAACACCATGAGACCGGACAGTGTGCGCACCGCGGATGACGTCAGTGCGCACACTGTGTCTGAGGAGGATGTGCGGAAGTGCTTCAGGAAGGTGAACGCGCGCAAAGCTACTGGTCCGGACAGGATTCCCGGCCGCGTCCTCAGGTCATGCGCGGCTCAGCTGGCTGGAGTGTTCACACACATCTTCAACCTTTCCCTCTCTCTGTCTGTAGTCCCAGCCTGCTTCAAAATGGCCACCATCGTCCCTGTACCCAAATCCTCCACCATCTCCTCATTGAACGACTGGCGACCTGTAGCCCTGACCCCCATCGTAAGCAAATGCTTCGAGAAGCTGGTCAGGGACTTCATCTGCTCTTCACTACCCGACTCACTGGACCCTCTACAGTTTGCATACCGCCACAACAGGTCCACTGATGATGCCATAGCCCTGACACTACACACTGCCCTGTCACACCAGGAGAAGAGAGACACGTATGTGAGAATGCTGTTTGTAGATTACAGCTCAGCATTCAATACCATCGTTCCCTCGAAGCTGGACAGGAAACTGCAGGATCTAGGACTGAGCAGCTCCCTCTGCAGCTGGATCCTTAGCTTCCTGTCTGACAGACGCCAGGTGGTCAGACTGGGCAGCATCACCTCATCCCCCATCACACTGAACACTGGTGCTCCACAGGGGTGTGTACTGAGCCCTCTCCTGTACTCACTCTACACCTACGACTGCACAGCCACTAACAGCTCCAACATCATTGTGAAGTTTGCGGACGACACTACAGTGGTGGGTCTTATCACCAACGGTGATGAGACGGCTTACAGGGAGGAGGTCAGCGCCCTGACCCACTGGTGTCAAGACAACCATCTCACCCTCAACGTCGCAAAGACAAAGGAGTTGATAGTGGACTTCCGGAGGTGCAGAGAAGTACACACCCCCATCACCATCAACGGCGCTGCTGTGGAGAGAGTGAGCAGCTTCCGGTTCCTTGGAGTACATCTGGCTGAGGATCTTACGTGGTCAGTACACACAAACAAAACAGTGAAGAAGGCGCAGCAGCGCCTCTTCTGTCTCAGGAGACTGAAAAGATTCGGCATGAGCCCCCGCATCCTCAGGACCTTCTATCACTGTGCCATTGAGAGCATCCTCACTGGATGCATCACCACCTGGTATGGCAACAGCACCGCCTACAACTGCAAAGCTCTCCAGCGAGTAGTGCGGTGCTCTGAACGGATAATTGGAGGTGAGCTTCCCTCCCTCCAAGACATCTACAGGAAGCGCTGCCTGAGGAAAGCGGGGAGGATCATCAAGGACTCCAGTCACCCCAGCCATAAACTGTTCAGACTGCTTCCATCAGGAAGGAGGTTCTGCAGCATCCGGTCCCGAACCAGCAGACTGAGAGACAGCTTCTTCCACCAGGCCATCAGACTGCTGAACACGTCATAGACACCTCACCTCCACTACTGGAACTTCAACATTATGCACTCCACACTGTATATAAATGCCACTTGTTTTGCACATATTCAACTCTGTATATTTTATATATTTTATTATTATTATTATTATTATTATTATTATTATTTTATTTATTTTTTTTACTATTTAATTTGTAAAAATGTGTATACACACACACACACACACACACACACACACACACACACACACACACACGTAGGAAAATATTTAGTATACACATCCAGAAATGCATACACTATTATATATTGTACATATATTTATTAGTTTCAGGTTGGCCATTCTTGTATTTTGCTCGTTTGTGTTGTTGTGTTTGCACATCTCTGTTGCTTGTGGGGCTCGCACACAAGAATTTCACTCGCATGTGCTGTGCCAGTGTGCCTGCACATGTGATGTGACAATAAAAGTGATTTGATTTGATTTGATTTGAGCTACGGGGGCCTGAGCTACAGGTGGCAATGGAGCTACGGGGGCCTGAACTGAGGGTGACACTGGAAACTGAACTGAGGGTGACGCTGGAAACTGAACTGAGGGTGACGCTGGAAACTGAGCTGAGAGTGGCTGCTGAGCAGGTGATATGCTGTTCACAATATCATCTGCCGCACAGAACACCGCCCCTGAATGAACAGTCACACAGTCCGAAAATGGAAAAAAGTCCTCACTCACCACAGCCGGCGCATTAGAAGCCCGAACGTCCGGCTGTGGGGTGGCGCGCTGGCGGTGCGATCTGCGTTTCCTCCCCGCAGACGGCTCCGACGGGCCGGGCAAGATCACATCCGGCGAGTCGGGCAGCGAGGCAGGAGTGGCTGAGAGGAGGTGAGGTGTGTGCCGGAGAAAAGTCTGCATTGTCGGAGGAAGCGAGCTTAGAAGCCATGGCAGGCCAGAAAAGAGCCGTTGTAGCCGACTTTCTTGGTGCGGAGAAGCTCCTCTGGAGGGTTCTCAAGCCACAGCCCGAGGAGAATCTCCACGTTATACGTAACGTCGTCCCGGAGTTCCTCGGACGGATGTACTGCCGCTGGGTCCATGGTGGCTGGTTCGTACTGTCACGGTTTGCCGGGGCAAGCCGTGTGGAGTTGTAGAAAGGACCAAAAAGGCGGCAGCTCTGGTGCAGGTGAGTATTTATTTACAGGAGTGGGTACTAACAGCAATGGTGGGAAAACATGAACCCGGAAACCTAAACTGGGTAAAACTAACAAAACCAACCAGAAACTAACAAAACCAACCAGAAACAAAGATGCAGAGAGATCCGGGGAAATACACATGGAGAGATGCAGGGAGACCGAGCGGAAACAACACAGACGACATAAGATGCAGACCTTCACAATAAAACAGGAAACACATACACGCAATGACATAACACACCAGCTTAACACAGACTGGGGGACACAGAACATAGGAACATGAACCATGAAACAGAAGAGTACAAACACCCAAGGTAACCAAAACCACAGAATACTAATAAACTAAACATAAACACGGAGTCGCAGACTCCGGACCATGACAAGAGGTCTATTATTACATAGTGAGTGAGAAAGGTGACTGGAAAGGAAAAACTCAATGCTTCATGTGAATCCCCCGGCAGCCTACGTCTATTACAGCATAACTAAGGGAGGATTCAGGGTCACCTGGTCCAGCCCTAACTATATGCTTTAGCAAAAAATAAAGTTTTAAGCCTAATCTTGAAAGTAGAGATAGTGTCTGTCTCCTGAATCCAAACTGGAAGCTGGTTCCACAGAAGAGGGGCCTGAAAACTGAAGGCTCTCCCTCCCATTCTACTTTTAAATACTCTAGGAACAACAAGTAGGCCTGCAGAGCGAGAGCGAAGTGCTCTAATAGGGTGATATGGTACTACAAGGTCATTAAGATAAGATGGGGCCTGATTATTTAAGACCTTGTATGTGAGGAGCAGGATTTTGAATTCAATTCTGGATTTAACAGGAAGCCAATGAAGGGAAGCCAAAACAGGAGAAATATGCTCTCTCTTTCTAGTCCCTGTCAGTACTCTTGCTGCAGCATTTTGGATTAGCTGAAGGCTTTTCAGTGAGTTTTTTGGACATCCTTATAATAATGAATTACAGTAGTCCAGCCTGGAAGTAATAAATGCATGAACTAGTTTTTTAGCGTCACTCTGAGACAGGATATTTCTAATTTTAGAGATGTTGCGCAAATAGAAGAAAGCAGTTTTACATACACTCAACAAAAATATAAACGCAACACCTTTGTTACTGCTCCCATTCCCCATGGGATGGACGTAGAGACCTAAAATTCATTCCAGATACACAATATAACCATCCCTCCCAAACAGTGGTCACAAATCAGTCCAAATGTGTGGTAGTGGGCACATCTGCTATATTGAGATAATCCATCCCACCTCACAGGTGTGCCACATCAGGATGCTGATCTGACATCATGAATAGTGCACAGGTGTACCTCAGACTGCCCACAACAAAAGGCCACCCTGGAATGTGCAGTTTTTTGCGCCATTGGGGGTCTGGGGACCCAGAACCGGTCAGTATCTGGTGTGACCACCATTTGCCTCATGCAGTGCAACACATCGTCGCATGGAGTCTATCAGATTGTCAATTGTGGCCTGTGGAATGTTGGTCCACTCCACTTCAATGGCTGTGCGAGGTTGTTGGATATTCGTGGGAACTGGTACACGCTGTCGTATACGCCGGTCAAGCACATCCCGAACATGCTCAATGGGTGACATTTCTGGTGAGTATGCTGGCCATGCAAGAACTGGGACATTCTCAGCTGCCCTCTGCCCTGAACAATGTGAACCATGATTCATCCGTGAAGCGCACACCTCTCCAACGTGCCAGACGCCATCGAATGTGAGCATTTGCCCACACAAGTCTGTTACGGCGACGAGCTGGAGTCAGGTCAAGACCCCGATGAGGATGACGTGCATGCAGTTGAGCGTCCCTGAGACGGTTTCTGACAGTTTGTGCAGAAATTGTTTGGTTGTGCAAACCAATTGTTCCAGCAGCTGTCTGGGTGGCTGGTCTCAGACGATCTTGGAGGTGAACCTGCTGGATGTGGAGGTCCTGGGCTGGTGTGGTTACACGAGGTCTGCGGTTGTGAGGCCGGTTGGATGTGCTGCCATATTCTCTGAAACGCCTGTGGAGACGGCTTATGGTTGAGAAATGAACATTCAATGCACGGGCAACAGATCTGGTTGACATTCCTGCTGTCAGCATGCCAATTGCACGCTACCTCATTGCTTGTGGCATCTGTGGCATTTTGCTGTGAGACAAAACTGCACATTCCAGGGTGGCCTTTTGTTGTGGGCAGTCTGAGGTACACCTGTGCACTACTCATGATGTCAGATCAACATCCTGATGTGGCACACCTGTGAGGTGGGATGGATTATCTCAATATAGCAGATGTGCCCACTACCACACATTTGGACTGATTTGTGACCACTGTTTGGGAGGGATGGTTATATTGTGTATCTGGAATGAATTTTAGGTCTCTACGTCCATCCCATGGGGAATGGGAGCAGTAACAAAGGTGTTGCGTTTATATTTTTGTTGAGTGTATTTGTTTAATATGTGCGTTGAAGGACATATCCTGGTCAAAAATGACTCCAAGGTTCCTCACAGTGTTACTGGAGGCCAAGGTAATGCCATCCAGAGTAAGAATCTGGTTAGATACCATATTTCTAAGCTTTTCAGGGCCGAGTACAAAAACCTCAGTTTTATCTGAATTAAGAAGCAGAAAGTTAGCGGCCATCCAGGTCTTTATGTCTTTAAGACATGCCTGCAGTTTAACTCATTGGTGTGTGTTATCTGGCTTCATGGACAGATAGAGCTGGGTGTCATCTGCATAGCAGTGAAAATTTATGCTATGTCTTCTAATGATACTGCCTAATGGAAGCATGTATAATGTAAACAGAATTGGTCCTAGCACTGAACCCTGTGGAACTCCATAATTAATCTCAGTGTGTGACGAGGACTCTCCATTTACATGCACAAATTGGAGTCTATTAGATAGATATGATACAAACCACTGCAGTGCAGTACCTGTAATACCTACAGCATGTTCTAATCGCTCTAATAGGATATTATGGTCAACAGTATCGAATGCTGCACTAAGGTCTAGCAGGACAAGCACAGAGATGAGTCCACTGTCAGAGGCCATAAGAAGATCATTTGTAACCTTCACTAAAGCTGTTTCTGTGCTGTGATGAGCTCTGAAACCTGACTGAAACTCTTCAAATAAACCATTCCTCTGCAGATGATCTGTTAGCTGTTTGACAACTACTCTTTCAAGGATTTTTGATATGAATGGAAGGTTGGAGATTGGCCTATAATTAGCTAAGTCTGCTGGGTCTAGAGATGGCTTTTTGAGTAAAGGTTTAACTACAGCCAGCTTGAAGGCCTGTGGTACATAGCCGATTATTAGAGATAGGTTGATCATATTTAAGATCGAACAATTAATTAATGGCAGGACTTCTTTGAGCAGTTTTGTAGGAATGGGGTCTAAAAGACACGTTGATGGTTTGGAGGAAGTAATTATTGAAGTTAACTCAGAAAGATCAATTGGAGAAAAAGAGTCTAACTTAACATCAATGGTACTAAGAGTAGCTGTAGATAATATTACATCTGTGGGATGATTATTGGTAATTTTTTCTCTAATGATAAAAATTTTATTTGTGAAGAAGTTCATGAAGTCATTACTAGTTAATGTTAAAGGGATGGTTGGCTCAAAAGAGCTCTGACTTTTTGTCAGCCTGGCTACAGTGCTGAAGAGAAACCTGGGGTTGTTTTTATTTTCTTCAATCAGTGATGAATAGTAAGATGTTCTGGCTTTGCGGAGGGCTTTCTTATAAAGCAGCAAACTATTTCTCCAGGCTAAATGATGATCCTCTAAATTTGTGACACGCCATTTCCTCTCCAGATTATGAGTCATCTGCTTTAGGGTACGTGTTTGAGAATTATACCACGGAGTCAGGTACTTCTGATTAGAAACCCTAGTTTTCACTGGAGCTACAGTATCCAGAGTCGTACGTAGTGAGGAGGTGAAATTATTAACAAGATAATCGACCTCTGTAGCGTTCAGATAGCTGCTCTGCTCTGTGTTGGTACAGGGCATTGAAGATGATAACAGTGGGTGGATTATATTCTTAAACTTAGTTACAGCGCTTTCAGAAAGACATCTACTTTGATAAAGTCTACTCTCCACCGCTGTGTAATCAATTATTGTAAATGTAAATGTTATCAGGAAATGATCAGACAGGAGAGGGTTTTCAGGAAACACTGTTAAATGTTCAGTTTCTATGCCATATGTTAAAACAAGATCTGGAGTGTGATTAAAGTGGTGGGTGGGTTCTTTTACATTTTGAGAGAAACCAATTGAGTCTAATAACAGATTAAATGCCATGTTGAGGCTGTCATTTTTAGCATCTACATGGATGTTAAAATCACCCACAATAATTATTTTATCTGAGCTCAGAACTAAATTAGATATAAAGTCTGAGAAATCAGACAGAAACGCTGTGTAAGGCCCAGGTGGACAATAGATGATAACAAGTAAGACTGGTTTCTGAGTTTCACAGCACGGGTGGACAATGTTAAGCATCAGGCTTTCAAATGAATTAAAAGTCTGTCTTGGTCTTTCATTAATTAATAGGCTGGTGTGAAAAATTGCTGCCACACCGCCCCCTCGGCCTGTGCTTCGAGATTTCTGGTAGTTAGAATGACTCGGGGGTGTTGATTCATTTAAACTAACATAATCATCCTGCTGCAACCCGGTTTCTGTAAGAAAGAGTAAATAAAATTTGTATAATCAATTCAATAATCAAAATAATCAATTATTAAGTCATGTACTAACAGAGACTTGGAGGAGAGAGACCTAATATTTAATAATCCACATTTCACTGTTTTACTCTTTGGTTCAGATGTGGATACCGTATTGTTCTTTCTTTGTAATTGTTTATGTTTAAGTTGTTTGTTGCTGGATTTTAGTTTGTCTTTTGTCTTTTTGGAAGCTGACACAGTCTCTATGGAGATGGGTTTTTGGGGGGGTAGCAAGAGGAGAGAAGCTGCAGACAGGCGTGTAAGACTGCAACTCTGCTTCCTGGTCCCAACTCTGGATAGTCATATTTTGGGGGGTTTAATAAATTTGTCCATATTTGTAGAAATGAGAGCTGCTCCATCCAAAGTGGGATGGATGCTGTCTCTCCTAACAAGACCAGGTTTCCTCCAGAAGGTTTGCCAATTATCTATGAAGCCCACATCGTTTCTGGGACACCAATCAGACAGCCAGCAATTTAAGGAGAACATGCGGCTAAACATGTCACTCCTGGTTTGATTGGGGAGGGGACCAGAGAAAACTACAGAGTCCGACATTGTTTTGGCAAAGTTGCACACCGATTCAATATTGATTTTAGTGACCTCCGATTGGCGTAACCGGGTGTCATTACTGCCGACGTGAATTATGATTTTACTGAATTTACGTTTACCCTTAGCCAGCAGTTTTAAATTTCCTTCAATGTCGCCTGCTCTGGCCCCTGGAAGACAATTGACTATGGTTGCCGGTGTCTCTAGCTTCACATGTCTGAGAACAGAATCACCAATTACCAGAGTTTGACTCCCGGCGGGTGTGTCGCCGAGTGGGGAAAAACGGTTAGACACATGAACGGGTTGGTGGTGTACCTGGGGCTTCTGTTTAGGACTATGCTTCCTCCTCACCGTCACCCAGCTGCCCTTTTTCCCCAGCTGCTTGGGGTCTGCCGGGGGAACAGCTAGCGGGGCCTACGCTGTCTTCGGCTGAAAAAAGAATGTATTTAAAAGTTGTTAATTAAATTGCTAAGCAAATAAGCTACTCAGAAACACCACTGTGTTGGAGCAGGAACAGGAAGTGATACTCTACCGCAGAGCGAGCGAACACCAAGTGACAGCGCCACCAAGAGTGCAGGAAGGTCCCAGCATTGTTACTTCAAGGAAACTGAAAAACGAATTAGAAACATTTTGCCTTGAGCATCAACAACTTAGAAAGGCCTGTCCGTGCCCACCGCCCTACGCACTGCACTCTATGCCGAGGAAGGAGGATGGGAAACTAGCGTGGCTGGCAGCTTTAAGACTCAAACACCCTCCAAAGAGAATTTATGTTTGCTCCTTTCGTTTTATCGATAAAAAGCCCACAGAGCAACACCCCGACCCGGAGTTTTATCTGGGCTATGACCACCAAAGAAAAGAAAGAAAGAAAAGAAGAAAGCTATTGGGGCTCAAGAGTTGGGAGTTCGCCTTGTAATCGGAAGGTTGCCGGTTTGAGCCCCGGCTTGGACAGTCTCGGTCGTTGTGTCCTATGGCAAGACACTTCACCTACCGCCTACTGGTGTTGGCCAGAAGGGCCGATGGCACGATATGGCAGCCTCGCTTCTGTCAGTCTGCCCCAGGACAGCTGTGGCTACAACTGTAGCTTGCCTCCACCAGTGTGTGAATGTGTGTGTGAATGGGTTGATGACTGGGTGTGTAAAGGGGTCCCTAGGGGGGACTACTAAAAGTGCTATACAAATACAGGCCATTTACCATTTACTCACTTGGACCACTTTGAGTGTGACAGCTTCCAGTAACACGAACAAAAACACAGAATCTGTACCCGGTGTTGTGCCAAAAAGTGATTGTCTGCCAAAAACTGATTTCCGGTATTTGCCAAAAAGTGTTTACTCGTTTTTAAACTGCTATAAGTAACTTGTTGGGCTATAATATGTGAAACATATGTCAAATGCATCCCTAATGGATGACACAAAGTCATACTGAGCCACAAACAACATTCGTGTAACAAGGTAGAAGGCGCAATCAGCTTTTGGCAGCGACTTTTATATAACCTTTATTTATGCAGTTAAAAAAATGTCATTAACATTAAAAATGTCTTCTGTAAGAGTAAGTTGGCCAAGAGGACAGCAGAAATGGCAGCAAATATTACAATAGTTCTGAAAAAATATGTTAAGTGGGATAAAGGACCGGATTGGTTATAATGTAAGTACAATAACACAGAGTTGTAAAGATACTTGAAAAAACAGATAATTTTTGAGTTCTATATACAACCCCTTTGTAAATGCTGTTCACCGAAGTCTATTTACCAACATACGTAAAGATATTACACATAAAAAATACACAGAAACTAGGGCTGCTCGATTATGGCAAAAATGATAATCACGATTATTTTCACTGAAATTGAGATCTCGATTATTTGACGATATTTATTTAACCCTTTAAGACCTACTATAGAACCAAGTCCGCCAGAGCTTATATTATATTTTTACATGCTGTAGTGCCATTTGTGGGAGCATTTCAAGTTGCTATACAACTGTTATAGCCCATATTTTAATAATATGTATGCATTAAGTCCATAGTAACTACATTAATTGCAAAAAAGTGCAATAAACTACAAAAAAAATTGAAAATCGTTTTTTGTATATTTTACATATATTTCTACTTGGAGAAATTTAAGAGGCTTATCCCTCAAAGCTTTAAATACAAAAAAGTTGCAAAAAATAGTTTACAATAACAGGAAACTTATTTTGAGTGTCTTCATAGTTTTATTTTGGAGATACACCAATTTTTATATACTGCAGGAAAAACAACAAAACAATCCTATGATGCAAATTTGCAAAGAAAACAGCAGGTGCATTAAAATAAACTATTTCCAGCAGTGCAGTTCGAGTTCTAAGCATCCCAGAAACTATTCAGAAAAATCAAACATGACCAGTATAGGCTTTTAAGGCCTACAAGTAAAAAACTACAATTTCTGCGAAAATGACGTCACTTCCGGTTTCGGCCAGGAAATGGCGGACATGTGATAGTTCGCGCTGACCTCTGTTTCACTGTGGGAAGTGTTACGAACAGCTGATCGGATCGGCAAAGCGTGTTTCTGGAATATTATGTTTTTGTTCCTGCAAGCGCTTTTTATGCAATTTTTGCAAAGCTTTATGTGGAAGGCAACCGTGACCGAGGGCAAGCTGATGGCACAACATGTAAGTACAACTCCTCCGGTTTCATATGCAAAACAAATTTTTGCGCTAGCTTACACGGTTCAGGGTTCTTCAGGGATTTAAAAAATAGTTACACAAAACGGAGCGTGCTGCTCTGACCGGCTTTAAAGGGTTAACAATGACTTTAAAAAATAATATAAAATAGTGTGCAACACCACTGAAGTTTTTTTTTACCTGTCTTTTCAGCCAACGGCAGTCACTCTCCTCTCCAAATAACTTCTGCTTAGCTTTCCGAGCTTCCCTCGGGTGCTCTTAATCAGCGGTCTCCAACCTTTTATGCGCCACGGACCGGTTTATGCCCGACAATATTTTCACGGACCGGCCTTTAAGGTGTCGCGGATAAATGAGGGAGGGGCTAATAATCGGCTCAGTCATTTTTAATGATCGTTGAAAGCCCAGATCGTAATCGTGATTAAAATTAGATTAATTGAGCAGCCCTAACGGAAACATTGGAAGTCAGTTTTAGGCAGGCGATCATCTTTTGGCACAACACCGGTAAGTGAAAGTCTAAATGTGGTTTGCCACAGTTTCACATTTTAATCACACAAATTAATCACGAAAATACTTTTTCTAAATAATAGCCTATGGTGAATGGCGTTAGTATCAGCACTAGCTGGTTATTAGCAGCAAAGTCTCAATTTTAATGAAAGTTTACACCCATGGTTAGTAATTAACACCAGCCACATGCTGCCAAAACTATATATGGCTTCATTTAATTGTCCCAGAGAGATTAGCCCCAAGGGCTGTAAAGGCCTTAGGTTTGTGTTTATGCAGAACATGTTAACAGAGTTATTAGAGGCAATTATTTTATCATTCATTTAAAGCGCTTGCAACTGCATGAAAACTCAGGTAAAAATTTTAAAGGCAACCTTTGCAAAAATACCAACATTTGTGACTTTTTTTAGAATGAAAAAATGGTTTATGATATTGCACTGTAAATGAAACATGCTCACTAGGTGTTCAGATCACAAGTGTGGCAGTCTTGAGCCCTGTGCAAAACATTGTAAGTTGCACTTGCATGTAATAGCCTCTGCTGCCAGTTTTCTGCAGCTGCAGCTCTCCATCTACCAGTTTGATATCGCTGCATTTCTGGGTAAGCTACTCCGTGATTGAAGAATAAGTTGGCACAGGACATTTTATTTCTTGAAGCACATCTGAGTCAATGACCCCGTCAGGACTCGCAGAGAGCCATGGCTCCTGGATGCTGATAACACTACCCATGTGAAGGATGTTCATACCCTGTTCTTTCAGCTGATGACAAGCTCTTCATTTTATTTACCATAGTTTGTTTCATAATTCCCACGAAAAGAAGGGTACATGTGCTCAGATAAAAATTTGTCATTTTTTGTGGTGGCACGTACTGGAACTTTTTTTAGCAGAGCTTGCTGTAAGTCTGAGTTTCCTACAGTTGTGCCACAAATCAGATGCACTTTGCTCTTTTGTTTCTTCTTGTAATTGTTCTGCTTGCTTTTCAGAAACTTGAATATATGCCTGGTAGAATGCCCTGCATGGAATACAGCTTAGTTTGTAAGTGCTTATGTGCTTGGTGTGGCTGAAAGAATTACTCATCAACTTAACTGTTGCGGTGAGGACCTGCAGATGGCGAGGCACTGTAACACTTTCCAATCAATGTGTTCTTGAGGAGGAAAAGTGGCTCCACTTGTGCTTTGCTAACGCTGTCAATAAAGTCTTGATGTGTAAGGTGATATGGTGTGTTAGGGAGAGTTTGTGTCACTGCAGTCCGGGAGTTCACATCGTACTGCTGCTCTGCCCTGTGATGTCTGAAGTTTATCTGGCTTAGACGTTTAGGTTCAAGGTTCTTTGCTGTCCCTGCATTCCACCTGCGTTGCTCATCTGTACATGCAAGCCTGGCCTTTCCACTGATCACAGAATTCTGCACCTGTAACAAACATTAATAGTTAGTACTACTAATCCAAAATACTCAAAGCTTCATAAAACTGAAACAAACATTTATTTTTAGCTCCATTCTGCTGCTGATACATACTTTAGGTTTCTGAATATTAAACTTGTTGTTGCCTTTCATAGTGTGTAACTTGAAGGTAGGGCTGGGCCGTTCACAGTAATGCATTGTTAGACAACAATAAGAAAATGAAATATCGCGATAGAATATGGGTAAAACGCGCATGCACAGTGCCTTTGTGTTCATACACACATGGCCGAAAAAGCACGGCGGCAGCATTGAATGAGAACCGGAGGAAAGCGGATTGTTGAGTGAAACGGATGAATCAGAATTGGTTTGTAAAAATGGTGCCACTTGACTGGTTTTGTGTTTGTCAGTCAGATACACAACAAAGCACTTTTTTTTTTGTAGAACATACAAGCGGGCCATCGTTATTCCCGGATTTGTCCGACTAAGGTGCTCGCAAATCTGGGAATAATCTGGGTCCTAAACCATTTCAGGTCCCAAAGTTAAACAAACACTGCGGCATCACTGAGAGTTTAAAACTGTCTAAATTCTTTCATCTTTAATAAAAAGATCAGCATTGGTGCTTTACCAGGTGTAACTATGAAGTTTAACATCCAGGCATTCATGAAAACAGAATTTATTACATTTAATGCGGTAAACGAGTTAGCAGGAGGTTAGCTTGCTAGTTTTGCTAGTTACCCAAGCATGATATAGCATGTTCTGACTGCGAGATTTCTGAATAAATTCTAACATACAGCTGTTGTGTGATTTTTGAAATGTTTTTTGAAAACCTCATTACCATCCACGGGGAGCTAGGATGGTAATGAGGTGCTTGGAAATGTTGTAGTTGGCTGAGTTTATACTGCTACCAATGAGTCTGAGCGGGACTCCTTTGTGGAACTATGTAATATTGACATATATACAGGGTGTAGCATCCCCTGGCTAAAGGCGGTGACATACAGGACAGTCAGTGGCTTTTTACCTTTCAAGTTCTTGTATGCAACTGATGACTTTCTATTTGTAGTTGCTTCTGGGGTTTTACCTTGAAGCTTTATAGGTACTGTTGTCACTGAGGAGTGTAGTAATGTTTATTTGCTCTGCTTCTTTTTGTCAGGGATAAAATACGTCTAAATAGTTTTTGTGTCCCAGCTGAGTAACAGGAGGACAAGAGTCTGGTGGTGCAGCATAGGAACAATTTCAGCCATTTGGACTCAGCTCAGCCACTACAGAGGAAACAATGACTTCAATACAGAAGGTGAGAAAAGTATCACAGTTACACTGTTATTGAAACTGTGTGCACAGCTGGTTGGTTTTTAAAACACGTTAACAGCAGCTTTATCTTTTCCATCCTGGGCTCCTCCATATATACAGACTCTACATTCACAACCAAAAACCACTGAAGTTAGAAGAAAATACAAAGATCATATTTTATCAGCACATATTGAAACAACAATATCATCTGTTGAACTCAAAACTTTTTATGAAGTAAAAGATTTTCTCCACTTATCAGTATTTCTTCAATAATGTCATTTTCATTACAACTCTCATTGCACATCATTGTAATGTGACACTATCACCAGAAGGTGTTGGAAATACACCAACAATGTGTTTGTTGTCACATTAAATTCCACTAATGGAGGGAGTTACAGTTTGTTCCACGACTGCATTTCACTCACTGCCTCTGTTTGTATCTCTGTCACTGCAGGACCAACGTGAGGCGGAAAAACAGTGCTCTCAGGAGGCCGACAAACCTCACAGAAGAAAGGGAGAGAAAACATACAGCTGTGATGAGTGTGGGAAGGAATTTACTCGGAATGACAGCCTAAAAATACACCAACTCATCCACAGTGGAGTTAAACCTTACAGCTGTGGTGAGTGTGGAAAATCTTTTACTCAGGCTGGAAGCTTAAAAAAACACCAACTCATCCACAGTGGACTTAAACCTTACAGTTGTGACTTGTGTGGAAAGTCTTTTAACCGGGCTGGAAGCTTAAAATTACACCAACTCGTCCACAGTGGAGTTAAACCTTACAGCTGTGATGAGTGTGGGAAGGATTTTACCTGGTCTGAAAGCCTAAAAAGACACCAACTCATCCACCGTGGAGTTAAAGCGTACAGCTGTGACTTGTGTGGAAAGTCTTTCACCGAGGCTGGAGGCTTAAAAAAACACCAACTCATCCACAGTGGAGTTAAAGCGTACAGCTGTTACTTGTGTGGAAAGTCTTTTTCACGGGCTGGAGGCTTGAAGACGCACCAACTCATCCACAGTGGAGTTAAACCTTACAGCTGTGACTTGTGTGGAAAGTCTTTTACCCAGGCTGGAGGCTTACAAAGACACCGACTCATCCACAGTGGCGTTAAAGCATACAGCTGTGACTTGTGTGGAAAGACTTTTACCCAAGCTAAAGACTTAAAATCACATCATGTCATCCACAGTGGAGTAAAACCGTACAGCTGTAACTTGTGTGGAAATTCTTTTAGACGGGCTGGAGGCTTAAAAAAACACCAACTCATTCACAGTGGAGTTAAAGAGTACATCTGTGGCTTGTGTGGTAAAGCTTTTGCTCAAAATGGCCACTTGCAGAAGCATCTAGTTACCCACTCTGGAATTAAGGCGTACAGCTGCGACTTTTGTGGAAAAACTTTCAACGACAAACACAACCGAAATAGTCACCTACGGATTCACACTGGAAATGATGTTTACTGCTGTGATCAGTGTGGGAAACTGTTTGCAACAGACTCACAGTTAAAACAACACATGTTTATCCACACTGAGGAGAGACCTTATAAATGTGACCTGTGTGAGAAGACTTTTAAATCTCCACATCACCTGAATAAACACCAACAGATCCACACCAGAAAGTAACTCTACAAGTGCAGTTACTGTGAGATATGTATTGATTTTTTTTATCCTGTAATTCTAACCTGATTATTTGGAACAAGTCTCATCAGTAAACTCCACAGAGTTCAGATGGAATCTGTAGTTTTTATTAGAGATGGCACGATACCACTTTATGTCCGATACCGATATCATAAATTTGGATATCTGCCGATACCGATTTGAATCCGATATAGTGTTTTTTAATCAACAAAACTGTTTTTTAAATATCTTGCTGCATTTTGTATAAGTTCATACTCAAGTTTAAAACAACAACTACACTAAAGCTATTCTGTTATACCTCAATGCAAAAAAAAATATTTCATAGTTCAGCAATACTGATCAATCTAATAAACTTAAACCTACACCATCCTCCCTATTCTGGTATTTTAAAGAGTACTTAGCATAAATATTAAGCAACCTAACTAATAGGGTTCCAACTCCCAGCAACAACAAAAATAAATAAATAAAAAATAGGGAACCACCCCTCACGCGCCACCTCATGATGCTTAATCGACGTAATCAACCTTAATTTGATGCAGTGTGAAAAAAAATGCACAGAAATCAATTATTTTTCAAGAAATATTAAATAGATTCAACATCTTTCTTCAACAAAATTGCAGACTGCACAGATGGTACCTTCCCAAAGGAAAAAGTACTATAGCTTATGAGGGTATATTAGACTTAATAGTTACTATATACAGTAATTGACTTCTATTCATTTTACATCAAATTAAAACTTTGGGTGTCAGATAATTATTTATTAAAAGCTAGACATTTTAAATGAGAATAAGAAAGAAAAATATGTCTTTGTGCCCCCTTTTCCCTGTTAATGCCCTATCGGCCCCCCTGGCTAAACTTTGCTAGATCCGCCCCTGCACAGTTACCAGCGTCAGCTACGTAGAAAAAGATCCTGGTGTAGAAAGTAATATTAAATAAATTCTAACAACAGCTGATCAAGCTTAAACGTGCTGCTGTTGTTCAGCCGCTGGTTTCCTCCTTCTGGTGCAAAGTCGGCCAAAATCAAACAAGAGAGACGGACTCGCGACAGAAAAGCCGATCAGCTGATCATTAAGCAGTTTCATGATTGAAGTAGCAGCAAGAAGAGGCAGTCGCTCCATATATCGTTTGTTAAGCTTAACGCAGGAATGCTTTACAAACATTCAGAGATGGACTTACACACTTGCTTTACTTCTCTCGGGGATAACTTTGTCGGAGATGAAATGCCGGGTTGCTAGCAAAGCTCCAAATGCTATCCAGACCACTGACAGGTCCCGCATGCCACAGCCGCTGTATCACGTGATGCATACTGCTCCGACGTGCTAACGTTCTGAGGTGAGTTACGGCGTGTCGCAAGTTTTGTGAGGTGCTTTCGTGATATTTAATGGATCGGATTACATTTTTTATTTTTCTCCGATATCCGATCCAGTAATTTAGGTCAGTATCGGACCGATACCGATACGTAATATCGGATCGGTCCATCTCTAGTTTTTATTATGAAAACTGTGGTGGTGGGAAAGAGTTTCTCTGTGACCTTTGTGGAAAAACTTCCAATCATCAACGGGACCTAAAACCACATCAACGTAGACACACTGGAGACAAAATGAACTACTGCAAAGAATGTGGAAGAGGCTTCCACACACCAAGTACATTAAAAATACACGAACTCTTCCACATTGGGGTCAAAAAGCACACCTGTGACTAGTGTGGGTCATCCTTCACCACTGCACGTGAGCTTAAAGAACAATCATAAGTGAATCCACACAAGAGAGACACCATGCAAGTGCAGACACTGTGACAAAAGCTTCTCAGAATCAGGTCATCGTAACAAACATGAACGTACACACATGGAAGTGAACTTCAGCTGTGACCAGTGTGACAAGAGCTTCAGGAATCTCAGTTCATACTCCGAACACAAACGATCCCACACTGTAAATAAACTGTTTCACTGTTACCAATGTGCAAAAACCTTCACTTCATTATCTGCTCTGTGCAAACATCAGCCTGATCATGCAGGACTGAAATCACTGGATCACAATGACTCTGAAGAGAGAGAAAGATCCTCTTCTGGTTTCAGAGTTGGACTTGAGATCAGGCTCCACAGAGTTCAGATGGAACGTGTAGTTTTTATTATGAAATCCTGATAATGTTAAAGCATTAGTTATATTTGATTAACTCTGTGTAAAGTTTGTCTTATTAAATAGTTTGGTGTGAAAAACAAAGAATTGGTCTCAGAACAAGTAGTTTGTTTCCGATTCAAACTAATTTAACTGTTTTCAGTGGTACATGTGGAGGTTTGTCAGAGGAGGAGACTCACACTGAACAGAGAGTATGTTTAAAATGCTTTGTGACTAACATCTCACACATTCCAATAAAGCTGTTGTTCCTTCATTGCAACAGCAGTTTGCAGATGTGTTGTGCACCTTTTTGAAATGCAGCCTGGCATGAAAGTGTGTCCATGGCCTAACAGGTTGCCTGAGCAGAAGAGACAAATTGTGAAAAAAGGAATTGGCTGAAATGGTGAAAATGCTGTTATCATAGGATGAAGTGAGGATTTGTTCCTCAGTGTTTGGTCTCCTATGCTTATCTGTTTGCCAGATGAGTTGTCCCAGGTTTTGAGAGGGGCCGGTTGTGTTTAAGGTACTTCAAGGTAATTAAGAAGTGAGCACATAGTTTTATACGGTTCTTTGATGATTATCACAAAGTGAACAAGGTCTCATGGTTTGATGCTTATCCCATGCCAAAGGTTGACCTGGACTTTATAAGCACTCCTTGGTTGTTTATGATGCTGGATTTAACCAATGCCTACTGGCAGATTCCCTTGTCTGCACAGTCCAAAGACAAAAACTGGTGATGGCCAGAGGGGCCGATGGCGTGTAATGGCAGCCTCGCAGTCAGTCTGCCGCAGGGCAGCTGTGGCTACAACTGTAGCTTACCTCCACCAGTGTGTGAATCTCAAAAGCACTGTATAAATGCATTTATTATTATTATTATTATTATCCATCCATCCATCCATTCGCTTATCCTTTTCAGGGTCGCGGGGGGCGCTGCAGCCTATCCCAGCTGTCATAGGGCGAGAGGCGGGGTACACCCTGGACAGGTCGCCAGTCTGTCGCAGGGCCAACACACAGGGACAGACAACCATTCGCACTCACATTCACTCGCACATTCACACCTAATGGCAATTTGGATTTTCCAATTAACCTATCCCCACAAGCTGCATGTCTTTGGACGGTGGGAGGAAGCCGGAGTACCCGGAGGGAACCCACGCAAACACGGGGAGAACATGCAAACTCCACACAGAAAGACCCCGGCCTGATGTTGGAATTGAACTCAGGACCTTCTTGCTGTGCGGCAACAGTGCTAACTATCGTGCCACCGTGCTGCCTCTATTATTATTATCATCAAAAACGTCTTTCTCCACTCTTTATGGTTTGTACCAATTTGTCACACTTCCGTTTGGCTTGTTTGAAGCCGCGGCCATTTTCCAGCACGTGCTGGAGTGACAGCTGCGTCCTCACACTGCATATGCTGTTTCCTACCTCGATGATGTTGTCATTCATAGTGATTCATAGTGGTGGAGCATGTGCAGTGGTTGGTCACGGTCCCAGAGAACCTTAGGCAGGCAGGGCTGATGGCAAACCCAAAGAAGTGTATGGTTGGATGGAGGGAGGTACAGTATTTGGGTACAATTTGGGAGCTGGGCATGTGCATCCACACATGGATAAAACAGCAGCAATCACATCCTACCTATGTCCCAAGGCAAAAAAGAACATCCTGATAATAACCAATTGCAATAGTCCAGACTTGAAGTAATAAATGCATGAACGAGTTTTTCAGCATCACTCAGACAGGATATTTCTACTCTTAATAATATTGCAGAAATGGAAGAAAGTAAAGATTCATCGATTTGCTTCTGCTTATCCTTTTTGGGATCGCGAGGGCACTGGAGCCAATCCCAGCAGTCATAGGCCGAGAGACAAGAGTCTTTAATACTTGCTTAATATTTCCATTGATGAATGAATCTTGATTAAAGATTCCTCATAATGTTAATGGAGGCCAAGGTACTGCATCCAGAAGATGATAAAATCCTTATTTTGTTGATAAAATTGGCACAGAGTTTCTGCCATGCATTACCAAAGATTCACATCAAACTTATCCCATTCTTGGCTGCTTTAATGAAGATTTTTTTATTGTCACAGTTTGATACTGATGATTTCTTGTGAACACTCCTTTAGTTTGATCCCAGTGACAGTATCAATCAACGCAGTGACAGTATCTTCCTCGCTGGCTCCATATCTCTTTATAGAGTAATCAGTGGTTTGCTGTCTCTCACCATCAAAACACTACATAAATCCCACGTTTGACTTTCTTATAAATCACTGAATCAGTTACTTTCTAAATGAAGCTTCGAATGTCACTGATCACCTTCCTCTGGTTATACGAATCAAGCCTCGACACAGTGCTTCTGAAGCAATGTGTTGTTTTTTCCGACACACACACTGGAGCCTCAGGTTCAAGTTGGCCATCACTATTGTTGGCCACATGTCAGCAAAGTTATGTGACATCAGTGATGTTTATACTTTCTGCGTTAACTTGGTTTTAAAGCCTTGACTTTAAAATAGACACTGTTCAAAAGTTGATCTTAATCTTACAGAGAATATAATGATATTATGGATAATTAAAGTCAGTCATATATCCACAAACACATTAAGCTGAAAGTCAGTGAATGCTGCTCGGTTTGCAGTCCTGAATATCATGGCACAAGCAGGATTCACTGCACTGTTAATGTTAGCTATGTTATATTGCTGCCTCTGTTCGGTGGTCTCAAGCCAAACAAACTTTAACGTGTGTTTGAACGAGCTGATGGTTCACTCGTTAAGCTGAAAGAAAGATGCTTTAATCACAGGAGTCACACATGCAGGGCTGTAGACAGGGAGGATTGCCCTCCTTACAGACAATATTGATTTGTAAATGAATAACTAACGATTTTGTCAGCACAAAGTTGTGTATTTGGAGCACAATTCTACAAGAAAGATAAGTTAGTTCACAAATGCTTGTGGTTAAAGTGCTTTGGCACTCTTTGGCAAAACCAGAGTGTGCATGGGTGTATGACTGGATGTGTAAAGCGCTTTGGGGTCCTTAGGGACTAGTAAAGCGCAATACAAAATACAGGCCATTTACCATTTACCAATATTGTTGTTAAACTTAGTCATCATCTTGGCCTCTTCCCGTTTGCTGCTGCCTGCCATTAGTACTTGTACAGTACACCGTTATTCCCATCACTCCCTTACAGTAAATGTTTGCTGTGTCTTTCTGAGATGTATTGATAGAAACTGTTAGAGTAAATAGTTAAACATTTGTCATTTTTATATTTACCATTTGTCCATTGTTTTAACTCTGTGAAAGGAATTCTTTCTTTCCTCCCATCCCCAGATTCTCGAGGTTCTGGGTGCGAGGTTGAAGTGTTTTATCACAGGAACATCCTTTTGAAGGTCTGTTTGATGTTTGGTAGAACTTCCCACCCTTTGTATGGTTTGACTGTGTTATCTATGGTAAACCATACATTGGGTGTGGGGGAGACTACCCTCTTTATGACCAAGGATGTTGTTCCTGCTTTTAGGTTTTATGACCCTTTGATCAGCAGGAACAAACACACACACACACACACACACACACACACACACACACACACACACACACACACACACACACACACACACACACACACACAGTCCTTGTCTATGTAACCAAAGGGGGTTGCAGGGGGAGGTGTTTTGTAAACCATTGTTTGAAGTTTGTCAATAAAAGGCAGCGAGAGGAGGCCACCATTGTGGTCATTTGTCGTGCTGGACACAGATGAGAGGCCTCCCTTGTGCAAGAAATCGATCGAACACTGTTGCCTTGTTTTTCTTTCATGGGAATAAGTCCTGGATACAGCGGGGTCTGAGTTTAGACCCAACAGAAACCTTTGCAGAGACAACAACAAAGTATAAACAGTGTTCTCACGGGTTTTGATAAAAAAACAAATATATACTTTTAGCTCTTAATTCTGCTTCAGTTTGTTTCCTGTAACCTTGAACTTCACTTGTTAAGTTTGCAGATGGTGAGCTTAAGTTGCCAGAATGTAAATTTACTACAAAAAATACAAGTGTGTACTTGTGTGAGTGTTTTTACTGAGGAAGCTCAACAAAGCCAGTCCTTTGTATTACTTGACCTGACAAAACCAACAAACCCAGGCGAGAGGTAAAGGGTATCACAACAGCAGTTATGTTTTCTCTTATTTTGTTCTAAAACAGGAGACATTAAAGTCACTTTAGCAAAATGTATTTAAATAGTTAAAGGTTATTGGCAATAACCTACAAATACGACTGACCTCTGTTCTAATTTGAGCCCTGCTAGCTGAAAATCACCATATTTGAATCAATCAACAAAATGCAGTGAATGAACAAACACTGATGTACACTTTCTTCCTGGTATATGTATGATTTCTATACATTTTACATCAAATAAAAAAGAAAAGTATTTCTTTGTGGCCCCTTTCCCTGTTAATGCCCTACCTGGCCCCCTGGCAAAACTTTCCTAGACCCACCCCTGCACATTTACCAGCTGTCAGCTACGTAGAAAAGGATCCTGGTGTTATTTGTCTCTCAGAAACCTGTTCAGCTCTGATGATTCAGTAAGGACATCTCCTGGTTCCATCTTTATCTTTCCGTCTCACCACATATCAAACCAATATCATCAACAGCAGCTTTTACAATTGTGGCTCCAGCAAACATCAGCTGATCAAGCTGCATAAACGTGTTGCTGTTGTTTAGCGCGACATCCGCTGGTTTCCTCTTTCGAGCGCAAACTGGGCGATAAACAAACAAGAGAGAAAAGCCAATCAGGTGATAACTGATCAGTTTCATGATTGAAGTAGCAACAGGAGAGGGGGGGAGAGAATAAGAGAAGAGGCAGCTGACGGCATAAAGATGCAGAATAACTCCAGCATTGTGTCTTTTTCCATTCTAACTGAAGTCCTGGACAAACTGTTCCTTTTCGCCTCAACACGAAACGACTAATATTTTCTCTGAATACGAGACAATTCAGTTTTTTACAGGACGGTTGGCAACTCTACTAACTAACCTTAATGAATAAAGTTCACTATCAATAACATCATAGCACCCGCCCAGCTGTATATAAACTTAGTCATGCTAACTAGCACGCAGTTATTGTAACTGACAGTAAAACATCAGCACAACGAAAATAAACTATACCTTAACTTGGTTTATATCTGACCCAGATAGACTGCAGGTCATAACTTCTTACCTGAAGTTTAGTTCACCTGACACTAGGAGCTGCCGCCTCTGGTGTCTCCTCCTGCCTTCCCCTTTTCAATGACTGTAGCAAACATTAACGACAACAGCGCCTCCTCCCATTGTGTAAAAATGAAGCCAAAATATCCCGCTTGTGGAGGCTGCCATCTTACATTTTTGGAGCCAGAGTCTCCGCATTAGTGTCTTGAGGTGGAGCGACTGTGCACGCCCACCCACGCACTGGACGTGACCGCAAATACACCCCCCTACACTTTTTACATAGCCCGGCTGCTCCAGTTTATTTGCTGATGGGTTTACCGTGACTGATGACTCGTTCAATTAAGGTAAATACAACCATGTAACTGTTATGAAAAAGACACACACCTTATCATCTCATGGTTCTAAAACATCCAAAATCACTGTTATTAATTTGTTTGCTAGATTAGCCACTAGCATACGCAATGGGTTGGAGGCTTGTTGCTAGCTAGTTAGCTTTGCTACACATCTGTTACTCTAGTAGTCTGTATGATTAAACTATTCAGCACTCCTTATGTTTTTTTATCCATTTTTAGACAGCGATGAGATCAGCTGCACACTCCACAGAGGCCCAGAGTTAATATCAAAAATATAATGCTGTCCTTTGAGATTTTAACATAAGGATGTGAGTGTAATGGATCTGAAACTGTTTAAATCTTCAGAGCCCTCTACATCCTGGTAACATGTAAACTTTAAAAACAGCAGCAGCTTTCAGTGGTGTAGTCTAATTTGTTCTTTTCATTTAATAATAGAGTCCATATTATATGAATAGCTACATTCACGCTGGGGAGAAACTAGTGAGGGAGACCATGAGGACTAAGCTGGGTTTCCTGGGTCCAGAGGTTTGGAGAAACTTCTTCCCTTTCTTTCATCACAGCTATCCTGTGCCAGATGTTCTGTTGACCCACTGAGAGAGGCTTTATTTAAGAAACACCAGGAAGACTGAAGCTCATGGCATTGATCAAGTAGGACTCATGATCTTCACCAGCAGCTCCCTCACCGGGAAATCTTCAGCACTCCTCTGTAGGCCCACCCCAGAAGATGGATAAACCCAGCATTTCATGAACACTCTGGTTACTCTGGTACGAATACCTCTTAGTCTGTTATTTACCATAAAGTGATTATCTGCAAAAAAACTGAAAGAATTCCAGATCACAAGTTTGTAGTTCAACATACAAGTGACAACCTTTGACCTTCATCAGATTTTATTTAACTGTGTCAGAGAAAATCAGCTTGTGCTCTTCCTGCAGCTGAGTACATCAAGTGTTTAAAACAGAAGCTGTGCAGGTCTGAGATCAGCAGCTTTGTGAAACACCAAACTGAGATCCTGTTGATGCTGATATATAGTGACAAAGTTAAATGGGCGATGAATGAACTTTGTCTTTAACTTTATCAGTAAAACAGCTGCAGCTTTCACTGACAGCACATGTGGTACTTTAACCTTTGTACTGTTTTCATCAGTTAATTTTGCTGTTAACATGTGAGCATGTTGGATGATCTGTCTGCTGTCACTGGGTGGTGTCAGGTTAGGGCTGTGTGCAGGCAGGAACGGAAGTAGAAGGACCCAATGTGCAGACACTCGGAGGCGGAAAGTAACTCAAAACTCAGCTTTTATTGCTAGATGGCAAAACGTAACAAAAATCCAAATAAACTTACATGACCAGGCAGACGGCACACACAGCATAAATGAGAGTAGATCACGACACAGACACAAAGAAACACAGGGCTTAAATACACAGAGGGAGCAATCAGGGAATGGGTAACAGGAGGGAAACACAGCTGGGGCAAATCAGGCCTAACGAGACAAGGGGAAGCAAAACCAGACACAATAACATCAGACATGGACTTTCAAAGTAAAACAGGAAACATAACACAGACTCAGGCAGGCACTATAACAAATGGAACAGAGACGTGGGACCAGGACAGACACTGACTGGACGTGGGGATATAGCAGACAGGGGAGACAGCAACTATGGAACACAGACAGAAAACCAGAACACTAAAACTCTAACCAAACCCCACCCAGAGAACCTAAACTAAGAATAATCCTAAAACCCATAAAGCAAAGCTAGAATATATAGGGAGTGCAGAATTATTAGGCAAGTTGTATTTTTGAGGAATAATTTTATTATTGAACAACAACCATGTTCTCAATGAACCCAAAAAACTCATTAATATCAAAGCTGAATGTTTTTGGAAGTAGTTTTTAGTTTTAGATATTTTAGGGGGATATCTGTGTGTGCAGGTGACTATTACTGTGCATAATTATTAGGCAACTTAACAAAAAACGAATATATACCCATTTCAATTATTTATTTTTACCAGTGAAACCAATATAACATCTCCACATTCACAAATATACATTTCTGACATTCAAAAACAAAATAAAAACAAATCAGCGACCAATATAGCCACATTTCTTTGCAAGGACACTCAAAAGCCTGCCATCCATGGATTCTGTCAGTGTTTTGATCTGTTCACCATCAACATTGCGTGCAGCAGCAACCACAGCCTCCCAGACACTGTTCAGAGAGGTGTACTGTTTTCCCTCCTTGTAAATCTCACATTTGATGATGGACCACAGGTTCTCAATGGGGTTCAGATCAGGTGAACAAGGTGGCCATGTCATTAGTTTTTCTTCTTTTATACCCTTTCTTGCCAGCCACGCTGTGGAGTACTTGGACGCGTGTGATGGAGCATTGTCCTGCATGAAAATCATGTTTTTCTTGAAGGATGCAGACTTCTTCCTGTACCACTGCTTGAAGAAGGTGTCTTCCAGAAACTGGCAGTAGGACTGGGAGTTGAGCTTGACTCCATCCTCAACCCGAAAAGGCCCCACAAGCTCATCTTTGATGATACCAGCCCAAACCAGTACTCCACCTCCACCTTGCTGGCGTCTGAGTCGGACTGGAGCTCTCTGCCCTTTACCAATCCAGCCACGGGCCCATCCATCTGGCCCATCAAGACTCACTCTCATTTCATCAGTCCATAAAACCTTAGAAAAATCAGTCTTGAGATATTTCTTGGCCCAGTCTTGACGTTTCAGCTTGTGTGTCTTGTTCAGTGGTGGTCGTCTTTCAGCCTTTCTTACCTTGGCCATGTCTCTGAGTATTGCACACCTTGTGGTTTTGGGCACTCCAGTGATGTTGCAGCTCTGAAATATGGCCAAACTGTTGGCAAGTGGCATCTTGGCAGCTGCACGCTTGACTTTTCTCAGTTCATGGGCAGTTATTTTGCGCCTTGGTTTTTCCACACGCTTCTTGCGACCCTGTTGACTATTTTGAATGAAACGCTTGATTGTTCGATGATCACGCTGCAGAAGCTTTGCAATTTTGAGACTGCTGCATCCCTCTGCAAGATATCTCACTATTTTTGACTTTTCTGAGCCTGTCAAGTCCTTCTTTTGACCCATTTTGCCAAAGGAAAGGACGTTGCCTAATAATTATGCACACCTGATATAGGGTGTTGATGTCATTAGACCACACCCCTTCTCATTACAGAGATGTACATCACCTAATATGCTTAATTGGTAGTAGGCTTTCGAGCCTATACAGCTTGGAGTAAGACAACATGCATGAAGAGGATGATGTGGACAAAATACTCATTTGCCTAATAATTCTGCACTCCCTGTAATGAAATAACAAAAATCAAAGAACCAAAAACACAAAACACTGGGTTGACGACCCATGGACCCTAACAGGTGGTGCTGAGGTCTGAATATGAGGGCAGCTCCTGTAATCACCAAGAGGACAGAACCATCACAAACTCAAATATAAAGTTTCTCTCAAATCTGAAATAAAAAACAAACAAACAAAAAAAAAAACACTGATCCTTCTCTGTCCTCACCCACCCAGGATCTGAAGCTCTTCTCTTACATTTTTTTCAGTTCCACAGTTTTCTCTTGATGTCCATAGTTATTGATGAGGAGTTACTAAAGTACAAGCTTTTTTTTTTAAATGGTGTTACTGTCTTTAAAGATTTGGCAAGGGACTGAAAACATGCTGCTGTTTGAAGATACTTAATAATCAGTTCTGCACAGGAGCTGAAGCAGAGTGCAGCCTGTTGCATTAAAAGTACAATAGTTGTAATAAAAGTACAGTAACGATAATTAGTGACTGAGCAACCCGGGGCGTTTCGCTTGATTTCTTTAGTCAGGGTAACTGTGTTTTCACACCGAATGCGATAGACACGACCAAAAACGCGGCAGACGCCCCTAACTTGACGCGGGCAAATTTGCACCTCGACGCTGTGTGATACCTGTGCTAATATATGCTAAACTGTCCGTTTATACACTGCTAACATGGATGTGGTATGCTAACAGTGAATATCTCATCATCAAAAGGTCTCATCAAGTCCTGATTTAATTCGATTTATGTTATGTTATCAGTGCTAGCATATTCTATCTTGATATGCTATGTCTTATCACAGGTTAACTTTTCAAAAAATATTAACAATGATTTAAGCAAGGAAAGGGCTATATGTCAACATACAACTCTTTATTTCTATTAATGTCTTACTTCATTCCTACCTGATTGACATGTGTAGGAATTATGAGTGATTGGCTCACTGTAGGGGTAAAAGTTGCTACAAATCAAATTATGACATGTTAAAGTTAAAACAAAACACAACTGACTGTTTTATATTATATCTAATATATATCATGTAATTATACTTATAATTACAAAATGTTTTATATAAGGTTTATGTTTTGTAATTTAAACCTGACATCACAAAAGTATTTTGGACTTTGAATAATGTATTTTGTAACTGCAGTACACATAATACTAATTTTGAACAATTTTGTCCAGGTTCATTGCCACCGGGGGCTCCTTTATGACCATCGCATTCAGTTTCAGAGTTGGTGTGTCCACAGTGAGCCAGATCATCCCCCAGGTAGCAACGGCTATCTGGGACTGTCTAGTGGCCCGGTGGCCCGGTGGCGCCAGTGTCCGGCAGCCTCGCCTCTGTCAGTGCGCCCCAGGGCAGCTGTGGCTACAACGTAGCTTGCCATTGCCAGTGTGTGAATGTGTGTGTGAATGGGTGAATGACTGAATGTAGTGTAAAGCGCTTTGGGGTCCTTAGGGACTGAGTAAAAGCGCTACACAAAAGCAGGCCATAATAGACCTACACCTTAGTTCACAGATTCACTTTGTCTAAGGTGTATTTCTGGGATTTTGCACAACCCAGGATTCAGATCATGAATACATAATGGGTTTGGATTTACAACATTATGAATGAAATGTGCTCTATTTGGAAGCAGCAGGTCTCCCTCCCCTTTCGACGGGTTGTGTGTGAGACTTTAAATCATAAAACTGAAAATTATAAATTGTGTATGTTTATTGTCTTACTCTTCTTATATTTATTGTTTGTTTACTTGCACTGCTGTAACTGGAGCCTCGTCGTCTCTTCTCTCTGTATACTCTCTGTATACTATAGCGGAGACGACAAAGTTTACTTTGACTTAAGCAGCAATTAAGCGCACCAAGGGCTCTCTCGCTCACTTTTCACGTTTCAAAAAAACATTGGTGTAAGTCTGTATCATAATCTCTGGTGTTTTTGTGTTTGTTGTTTTGTTTTTATTTTGTTTTATTTTGCGAGTTGGTAATTAGATGCTGCTCCAGCCAGCAAGTGAATCCCCCGCCGACCTGCCCTCTCCTCCCTTTGCCGCAAGCAGCAGGCGCACCTCGCAAATGGAGGGCGCCCTTACTCCCAGCAAATGGGCGATAGAAAACCGATCGGTGCCTATGCCATTCTGAGCCATGAGCTGGCTGATGTCGGGGCAGCATGAGTACGCGCATTTTTTTTTCCCGCCGATGCCTGTGATGCCGCCCCAGGCTACCGCCCGTGTCACCCGTATCAAAAGCCGCTACTGCTGGATGTGAAGCACGTCCACACAAAGGCACCCCATATATCATATAGGAGACACACACATTGATATACACTAAATATTTATTTCATTTCTTTTTTTGTGGTGCCCAAATTTATGCACCTGCTTGATTTTGTTTAAACAATTATTGCACACGTTCTGTAATTCCAATAAACTTCATTTCACATCTCAAATATCACTGTGTGTGACTCCTATATGATATATTTAACTGACATTTTTATTGTAACAACCAATTATTTATACAGGAAAATAATGGCCATGAACAAGGTTGCCCAAACTTTTGCATCCCACTTTATTAGCATATTTTGTCATTAGAATAATATGAAATAAATTCTACATGTGTCAAGTTGTGTGCCAATTTCAAATAATATTAAAATTCTCAAACAGAAAAACATTAAACATAAATATATAAAATATAACTATTTACAGAGAGACAGGAATAAAAAGGACCAGCTTAAAGTGGAAGAGCCTCAGGGAGAAGGAAGAGAAAAATAACACCATTGTTTCTGCACTGGAGAGCCTGCTGCCTCATCAGAAAACTACTGATTGCTCGGGTCCAATGTTTCCAAATTTAACACAGCTGTGCTGTTTTCAAAAACGAATTTATTAATTTGAAATTTCACTAATACTCTCATCTCGGCATGCTCTCCAGAGCAGGAACAAGGCTGACGAGGAAATGCTCCGTTGGAGAAGGTGTGGTCTCTTCAGGGACTCCAGGATGGCCAGCTCCATCGCCGATGGACCGTCCTGAGACCCATCACTCATCCGCCTCGGAGCTGTCCTCCTCTGTGGGCCTGTAAAACACAGCACAAAACAACACAAAGAAATGAGAAGGCTGCTACTATGTTTCCATTTTCAACATTGAAAAAAAAAACCCAGGACATAATCAGAATGGTTGTAGATATTTAGTGAAGGTAATCACAAGGGAATCCAACAGAGTAAATAGTTATCACTGCTTGCTGTACATCTGATGCTACAATTACATACCTGTGGGTGGAGCAGCAGGAGTGGAGGGACCAGGGACTGGGGCGCCAGGAGAAGCAACAAGTGATGGTTCTGCTGCAGAATCACTTGGCTCTGTCAAGACAATATTAAATGTTAACAGGTAGAAAACAGTAGTCATAGAGAAAGTATATACAGTGGTCCCTCATTTATTGCAGCAGGGGTTCTCAGAATAACTAGCCCCTTGCCACGCACGTTATACTCTTTTTTTTCCAAACACTCCTGAACATTAGTCACAGTTCTCACAAGTTGATTCTCAAAGTGCAAACCTTTGTAGATTTTAAAACGTAAAAGTATTATTATGCCACGTTTTTTCTTTGTCTGCCGGCCACTTGTGTGCGCCTTTTCCCTCGCAGTGCAGGTGTCTATTTCCGAATGAGGGTCATAGTTATGGGTGTTTTTGTGCTGTTTTTTCTATTGGACGTGATGGTTATCAAAACAAAACATGATCAATTTGGCAAGCGCAGGAGACACGACACGAAGGAGATTTGTCAATCAGGCTGCAGAATGCAATGTGCATTGTTGAAAGCTGTACTGTGCAATAAAAAAAATCAGCGAAAAAAAAAAAAGATAAAATATATTCCTAAAATATATTCCTATATGACAACATTTTATTCCTGTCTTGGTACAGAAAGCAGCAGGTGTTGTACAGCTCCGGGTGGTTTGCTACGGCGTTGATGAGCCTTTCCTCCATTTTGAATGAAGTATGAAGGGCTTTGGCTGCACCTGCCCATTTGACCTAGGTCAGAGCCACGTCACCAGGCTCCTGATTGGTTGTTGTGGCGCGAATTGACGCTGGAGTTCAGATTTTTCCAACTCGAGAGGTAGACGCGATACGCACGAATGAACAAAATGCAACACAAAAACTGACGCGCGTATTTTTATTTGCACGTCAAACGTGCTACTTTGACATGTGTTTGATGCGATTTCGCAACGCAAATCTGCTTCTGAATTTTCGCGGGACCCGCAATCGCATGTCTTCAAGCTTCTTCATTGACTTTACATGTAAACCTGACGCTATGGTGACGTCTATCGCGTTCAGTGTGAACACACTGTAACTTCATTCGCCTGCACGGATTAGCTAAACGAGCTTTACAAAACAAGTTTCCCCGACAGCCGAGTGCTCATCTTAGCTAGCTAGGTTTCAGGACCTAGCTAAGGACAGTAGTTACAGAGTAGCTTAAAAACACATTTACCTTGCCGAAAAAGTGTAGCGGGGCCTCGGGTCCTTCTGTCGGGTAATCCAGTTTACTGAAGAACACCTCAGTAGTGCTGTGCGAATCATGAACGAATCGTTCAATACTCGAGAATCACTTTACTGACTCGTGAATCATGATTCACAAGCCCAGCTGACTCACTGACTCATCCCTGTTGCTGTTAGCAAACGAATTTCATTAGTAGAAATATATCTAGCTCATAATTAAAATTGTGGGGGGAAAACAACCTCCAGCATCTTAACAAAAATATTTCTTCTCTGAACTGGAAGAAAAAACCCTGAGTAGAAGCTCACATCAAGACTGTCATGGTCCGTGGTCCTGTGTGTGTGGAATTGTCATGGTCCTGGGTCGTGCGACCCAGTGTTTTGTGTTTTAGCCTATTTTGATGTTTATTCTTTGTTTAGGGTCACTAAGGCAGTCCAGCCATTTGTACATATTACCCGTGTATTAAGTCTCCCTTGCCCTTCGTGTGTTTATGTCTGCGTGTCTTATATTGTCAAGTCCATGCTGTCGGTTATGTCATCTCCCCTGTACTACGTCTCCCCGGTTCATGTGTCTTGTCTAATCTCCATGTTTCCTGTTTTACTTTGAAAGTCTGTATTCACGGTCAGTGTATTCAGTTTCACTCCTTCTGTCCTGTCGTTAAGTTCATGTGTGTCAGCTGTGTTCCCATGTGTGGCCACTTCCCCTGATCATCCCTCATGTGTATTTAGTCTCTGTGTTTCATACAGTCTGTCTCGCGTCGTCTGTGTTACCACCTCCTGTGTTCTGTACCTCCAGCCATAGTCTTTCCTTAGTTTTGTCCAGTTTAGGTTTTCTGTTGAGTACTACACGTATGCTGCCCTCATTCTGTTTTTGTTCTTTTCATCAGCCATAATAAAAGGCTCGTTTTGGTTGGAATCCACTCCTGCATCCTCGTTGTGGGTCCACCACACACCTTTCCGCACGGTCTGCCTCCGCAGACCTTGACAGGAATGTGGTCCTGTGTGTGTGTGGAATGTGTGATGCGCTACCCGCGCATCACACATTCCACACACACACAGGACCACAGCCCCAGGCTTGGCCATCACCGGCACACCTGCTCTCCATCGGGGTGATTACCTGAAGAGCTACTTAACCCGGCGCTGAAAGCAAAGTTATGCAGCATTTTAGCCACACTATTGCCCTATCAAATCAGTGAGCTGGAATTTTTTTTCTTCTAAACATGAACTACTGTTACAGCAACAGACATTAATATTACTGGTGCCCCACACAACAACTCAATGTCCACTATGTGAAGGAGCAAAACACATGCCTTCTCCTCTCATTAACTGAGATAAACTGCTGGCATATTTGTTTCACATCTATACTGTCCAGTCTCACCTGGTGGACATGGCAACATGTTATTCATGGTTACATACAATTTTAGACTGATGTGGGCTAAAGCCTAGAACATACTTGTCAACCTTGAGACCTTAGAATTAGGGAGACATTTAAATGTCACCGTTATTATTGTCCAATTTCAGAGGCTGCGTCCACCTGAGGACCAGGTGTTGTGCCAAAAAGTGAGTGTCTGCCAAAAACTGATTGCTTGTATTTAAACTGCTATAAATAACTTGTTGGTCTATAATATGTGAAAAATATGTCAAATTTATCCCTTATGAATTTTACCAAGTCATCTTGAGCAACAAACAACATTCGTGTAACAAGGTAGACGCCGCAATCAGTTTTTGGCAGTGACTTTTAAATGGTAAATGGACGGATTCATATATAGTGCTTTTCTACTCTCCTGGAGTACTCAAAGCGCTCTATACAATAATGCCTCATTCACCCATTCATACAAGCACTTCTAAAGTCAAGTGCAAACTAAACTACATTCACACTCCGATGAACGCATCGGAGGGCAACTTGAGATTAGTATCTTGCCCAAGGATATTTGACATGTAGACTGGGGAAGCAAAGGATCAAACCACAAACCTTCCCATCAGTAGCTGATCTGCTCTACCACCTGAGCCACAGCCACAGCCACCACACTTTTATGTATCCTGTATTTATGCAGTTAAAAAAATATATTGTTTACTTAACTCTTAAGAGAGACACTTTTAATCTGGCCAAGAGGACAGCTGAGATTGCAACAAATGCAAAAAATAGTTCTGTAAACATGTTTTTTTCCCCTCTTTATTTATAAAGTTTTGCATATGTAATTTGACATATCAGGCCCAATACAGCAAGTACCAACCGATATAAAGACATATATCAAAACAAATTAGGCCATTAAAATTCGGATGATAACAATAAAACAGAAAAAAGAAAGAGAAAAAAAAAACAACAACCCACACACAGAAAACAACAACAAAAAACAAACAAAATAAAAAAATTATTAAAAAATCAACTCCCTCCCAAAACCATAACAAAAGGGAACCCCATGGTTCAAAAGTTTAGTCTGTTGTAAGTGTTTTCAATGAGTTAAAGTAAATGATAAAAGGCTGCCACATCTGTGAGAACTTATTAACATTTCCTCTGAGTCTAAATTTTATTTTCTCCATTTTAAAAAGAACATAACATCTTCCATCTGTAAACATGTTTTAAGCGGACAAAAGGAAGCTGATTGATTATAATGTAAGTACAATAACACAGATATTTGAAGTTTACTCAGCTACATTCTCGCCTGAAAATATGTTAAAAGTTTATTTTGTGACCGGAAAAGAGTAATAAGAGTAATATCAAAACTAAGTAGCTGTAGTAGTAGTAGTAGCTATTGATTGAAACTGGAATTGGCTGGGCCAAGCTGGGATATGGTTTTTCAATTTTGTTGTCCGGGTGGAATTCAGGAGAAAATGGGGAGAATGGTGTGGCTGTGGGAGATTTTCGGGAAGGGCACTGAAATTCGGGATTCTCACAGAAAAATCGGGAGGGTTCACATGTATGGCCTAGCATAGCCTGTAACGTTTTTATGACGGACACATTTTATGAGTGAAACTTGACTTTAAGTGACTTACAGGTTTCTTTTTGAAAAATACTTTCTTATATCCAGGTTCTACCTTTTTGCTGCCATCCTCCTCTCCTCCCTGCAGGTCCTCGCAGTGCAGGCTTGCCGCTGCTAAAACTAAACGGAGCTCCCTGTAAGGCGCAGCCAATCACATTGTCCATATTTGTCACATGAGGTAGGACTCCAGTAGAGAACATAATTTAACTCTTTCTGCACCGCTGGGTGAATGAGACGTTGATTGATCGCTGTTTTTTTCTTCTTCTTTCTATCGTTTTTGTTTTAATTTACTGTCTTTACTTGAGAAGATCAAATTATTGGTGGGGACATGTCCCTTCCATCCATGCCAAATGTACGCCCTTGCGTTACACCCCAATTTAACATCACCGCACTAGAAATTAGAATCAGACTTATGGGAAAGGAGACCCCTTGGACATAAATCAGCGTGATGAGAACTATTGAAAAGAAAAGAAAAATTATCTAAGGAGAATTAATTAATTTCCATCTGCTAAATTCATGGGCTGCATCTTCCTGAGGCCGCATTTGTAGACCGATTACGTCACAGCGATGCGCCGAAGACTGTCCAAATTCGTAGACAGAAACTCCTTTTCCCCAAATTTGAAGGGTGGGTCGGGTGTGTCCTTCGTGGCCTACCATATCCCAGAATTCATAGCGCGGCCCAGCCAAACTCCAGTTTCCAATAATGGCGGCCGCTACTAAGTTTTAAAATTACTGTTACTAATCTTTCTGGGTCACAAAATAAACTTTTAACATATTTTCAGGCAAGAAAGTAGCTGTGTAAACATCAAATATCTGCTCGGTTTATCAAGATATCGCATATTTGCAAAAGTGCTTCGACGTTTTCGGAGCATCTGCTACCCACCAGCCCAACAATAACCTAAAAATGTTATTGTTGGGCTTTTTTCAGTGTTTTATTTGTTCGTGAGTAAATCGGTTTGGCTGAGATTAAAGTTATTAGATTAGATTAGATAAAATAAAAATTTATTCATCCCCCAGGATTTTCATACAGCTGAATAAACGTCAAGCAGAAAACTGATTAAACAGAAGTGTGAGACGGTTGAGAATTTACGCCAGTGTCCTGTTATATTTTAGATAGCAAGGAGCAGATGGCCGAGTTTATTAAACTCCACCGAGATAGCGGTGACGCTAATCAGAAGGCTAGACCGTCCAATTTCCCCAGCCGTTTACTTCCGGCCTACCCGACCTTCTGAGGACCCGGCCCACGTAGACCGCGAAGGCCGGGTCCTCAGGAGGATGCAGCCCATGAATTTGGACACATGCTCTATCGTCATTGATCTCTCCTCCTCCTGCCTCCCCTTTCCCTCATCCAACTCCTGGCCTCTGTGGAAGCTCCGCCACTATCAGCACCAAACAACGGGGTTATTTTTACACATCGGCCAGCATCTGGCCAATCCACCACCTTTCATTGTTTATACCATTAAAGAAAAACGAAAAATAACCATCGGCCCACCGGGCAAATGCCCGATGGCAAGTCCAGCTATGACTTCAGTCTTTCTGTCACTGAATTTTAAAAAGTTAAGAGTCTCTTTAGTAAATACAGCAGCAACGATCAAAAGACGTGTTTGAGCTGCTGCAGATGTTAGTAAATCTGACCCTAAATGTTCCTTTTTCTTTAACATTCAAACGTTGTAATGAAGGGATATTTTAACAGGCTATTCTCGTTTATATGACTTCCATAAAACAACAGGGTTAGAACACATTGTGACGAAGTAAGATGTTTGTTTTGTAGTCCATCTTCAGCACAATGTAGTTTCAACAGGCGGACATCCGGTGTCACATTGTTACAGAGAGACGAGTGTAAGGCTGTTCCAATTCTCAGCACCGCTCCTCTCTTTCCCTGAGTCCTTAGCAATTCTCCTTCCCACGATGACGTTTTCTTCGAGGCCAAGGAAAAGAGTTTGGGAAAAGGAGATAGGCCCTAATTTTGAAATTTTAAATAACACCCACGTGGTTACGTTGTCCAGCTGAGTCACGTGGCCGCACAGCAACAAATCACAGCAGAGCCGGAAAAGGAGGCGGAGCAAAGTGTGTGTGCAGGAGAGGAGTCGAGCAGAGAGAGCTGCTTTTTCCATGAAACGGGAGTAAAGTAGTAAACGTACAGGAACATATACCACTAACAACGTTTGGATCGATATCTGCATCGATCAGCACACCCTTGTCTCCTGGATCGTAGCTCAGATCAGCGTGAACCACGTGGGTCTCTGCTCCCTGATCTGTTTCTTAAGACTTCCAGCTTCATCACGGAGTTTCTCTCGGTTTGTGGGCTCATCTAAAGGTAAGCACCGAGCTAAATTTAATGTGGGTTCAGTTTATGTTGAGTTTAGCTCTGTTGAGAAATAATAGATTGCTTGCTATGCATTGGAGTTAGACAAAATGTAGAGTTTGTGATTGCTTGCAACGTTAGAATATGGCGGTTGCTAGGGGGTAAGAACAAAAGGATGGGGTGCAGGGCAGGAGAACAACCAACCCCCAGGACAGGAAGCCACGGGTACAAGCGTGGGGGAGGGCAATCAGTCATTGAAATAGGACTTCATAGGACGATCTCCAGATGCATCCAGGGCTGGCCTGGGATAAAAAAAATCGACCCGGGCATTTTGACTGAGACCAGTGTTCCAGTTTAACTGGCGTCGCAGATTAACTGGCTTTGGACGAACAAATGTGTGGCAGCACGGGCAGGGCTGGACTGGCCATCGGGCATACCCAGCATTTGCCCAGTGGGCCGCCCTTGTTTTTTCGTTTTTATGGGCCGATGGGGTTTTATTTCCTTTCTCTTTTTTACGGTATAAATGAACGGTGGGGGATTGGCCAGTTGGTTATGATCAACTGAATTGGGCTGGACCAATTACAGCCGAGGAAGTCGAACTAAAGTTGAGGTGAAAAGCAAGGCGGTTTGTCCCGTACTACTTCAGCTAGAAAGCTGCTAATTCAGTTATGAAACTGATCAGTGACCAGCTGATCGGCTTTTCTCTGCGCCAGAAAGAGAAAACCAGCGAGGTCGCATTAAACAACAGCAGCACGTTTAACCCTTGGATGCATAACCTACCAATACCTACACTCTTCCACGAGTGGGGTCAAAAATAACCCCAAATAAAATCAATGCATTTTGCTATAAACTCGGTTGTTATTCTTCAAAATCTTTAAAACGAAGAGTTGTAATATTTTCATATTTGAGGTATTCCTCATAAAACATGTTTGTGACATGAGTCCCGTTTCATTTTTATTTATTTTTTCATTAATTTTAAGAAATTGGAGTTTTTGTATCACTTCTATCACTTTTGTATGCTTGCTCTGCATATACTGCAGAAGCTGGGTCTTCCCTCTGAAAGGCACAAGTTGTTCATCCGCTGTAACACAATCACTGAGCATGAATTTCTGCCTGCAGTTGACCAGGAACAGGCCCCATACAGTGGGGCAAAAAAGTATTTAGTCAGCCACCGATTGTGCAAGTACCCCCACCTAAAATGATGACAGAGGTCAGTAATTTGCACCAGAGGTACACTTCAACTGTGAGAGACAGAATGTGAAAAAAAAAATCCATGAATCCACATGGTAGGATTTGTAAAGAATTTATTCGTAAATCAGGGTGGAAAATAAGTATTTGGTCAATAACAAAAATACAAGTCAATACTTTGTAACATAACCTTTGTTGGCAATAACAGAGGTCAAACGTTTACTATAGGTCTTTACCAGGTTTGCACACACAGTAGCTGGTATTTTGGCCCATTCCTCCATGCAGATCTTCTCGAGAGCAGTGATGTTTTGGGGCTGTCGCCGAGCAACACGGACTTTCAACTCCCGCCACAGATTTTCTATGGGGTTGAGGTCTGGAGACTGGCTAGGCCACTCCAGGACTTTCAAATGCTTCTTACGGAGCCACTCCTTTGTTGCCCGGGCGGTGTGTTTTGGATCATTGTCATGTTGGAAGACCCAGCCTCGTTTCATCTTCAAAGTTCTCACTGATGGAAGGAGGTTTTGGCTCAAAATCTCACGATACATGGCCCCATTCATTCTGTCCTTAACACGGATCAGTCGTCCTGTCCCCTTGGCAGAAAAACAGCCCCATAGCATGATGTTTCCACCCCCATGCTTCACAGTAGGTATGGTGTTCTTGGGATGCAACTCAGTATTCTTCTTCCTCCAAACACGACGAGTTGAGTTTATACCAAAAAGTTCTACTTTGGTTTCATCTGACCACATGACATTCTCCCAATCCTCTGCTGTATCATCCATGTGCTCTCTGGCAAACTTCAGACGGGCCTGGACATGCACTGGCTTCAGCAGCGGAACACGTCTGGCACTGCGGGATTTGATTCCCTGCCGTTGTAGTGTGTTACTGATGGTGACCTTTGTTCCTTTGGTCCCAGCTCTCTGCAGGTCATTCACCAGGTCCCCCCGTGTGGTTCTGGGATCTTTGCTCACCGTTCTCATGATCATTTTGACCCCACGGGATGAGATCTTGCGTGGAGCCCCAGATCGAGGGAGATTATCAGTGGTCTTGTATGTCTTCCATTTTCTGATGATTGCTCCCACAGTTGATTTTTTTCACACCAAGCTGCTTGCCTATTGTAGATTCACTCTTCCCAGTCTGGTGCAGGTCTACAATACTTTTCCTGGTGTCCTTCGAAAGCTCTTTGGTCTTGGCCATGGCGGAGTTTGGAGTCTGACTGTTTGAGGCTGTGGACAGGTGTCTTTTATACAGATGATGAGTTCAAACAGGTGCCATTCATACAGGTAACGAGTGGGGGACAGAAAAGCTTCTTACAGAAGACGTTACAGGTCTGTGAGAGCCAGAGATTTCCCTTGTTTGAGGTGACCAAATACTTATTTTCCACCCTAATTTACGAATAAATTCTTTACAAATCCTACCATGTGAATTCATGGATTTTTTTTTCACATTCTGTCTCTCACAGTTGAAGTGTACCTCTGGTGCAAATTACTGACCTCTGTCATCATTTTAGGTGGGGGAACTTGCACAATCGGTGGCTGACTAAATACTTTTTTGCCCCACTGTATGTAGAAAGGAAAGCTGCCACGTGGTTTGTTTTCAGTCGGTAGGCTCTGGTCCTCTTGTCATCAAAGTGCAAGACGGACGAACATCTTCAAATCTTTGAAGCCAGCTTATGTTTGATTACATTTTTCCACTGTTTTCCCCTGTCTGTGGCTACTCTTTGTGCCTCCATGTTTGTGCATGTCAGCACCTCTTCTATTATATTATCAGACATGAACATCTTCCATACATCTATTGGGGAGACAGTACTAAACCCAGGTGCAAGCCCTGGCTGACTAATTCAGAATATTGTGGCTAGAGCAGTAAGAGGAGCTCATTCTGTTGGACTCAATATCCATTTCCTCTTCAGAGGACTCATCTGAGGACTCCTCTGTGTCTGACTGGCCTTGTTCAGTGGGGGGGACAATAGTCTGGGTCCTCTATATCTGAGATGGCCGAGTCAATGCCTCCGATGGGCTCTTCATCCCATCCATCTTGGATCATTTGTAGGGAAAGGTCCACAGGGATGCTAGCTGGCCTCATAGCAGCCATGTTACTTTAAATGTAAAAAAATATATATATCATAAAGGACAATGTTTGAAATGCACAGAAAACTATAAACAGGGCTGCACTTAAATGGTCCGCAGGTGCGCATTCGGTGTCAAAATAAAAGACGCATACCAGATAAGAAGTTGGAATGCTCGTTTGCGTACATAAGATGTTCTGGAGGAGGACAGACATTTGGTCAGAACTCTTAAAGATGTTGAAGAAGCAAGCTCTGTAGGCAATTACTTTGGTGTTCCTCCACCGCAAAAGAAGCGCATATTCTCAGAATTTCTGGGAATACTTTTTTTTTTACAGCCAATGTGCACTTGCAGACCATTAATGTGCAGCCCTAGCTATAAATCATATATGTTATTGTGTAAAAATTAATTCCTGATCCTTTAGAAGTGTAAGTCAGAGTTGCTTAGAATGAAAGTTTCCATAGGAACTGCTTGGGGTCATTTTTGACCCCACTTGTGGAAGAGTGGGGTAGTGATACAAAAACAGCCTTTTCTTTAAATTAATGAAAAAAAAATGCAAATGGCCTCATGTTACAAACAGATTTTATGAGGAATACCTGGAATATGAATATATTACAACTTTTCATTTGAAAGATTTTGAAGAAAAACAACCCGTGGGGGTGCATCTAAGGGTTAAGCTTGATCAGCTGTTGTTAGAATTTATTTAATATTACTTTCTAGTATCAGTTGATGTTTGCTGGCGCCACAGCTGTAAAAGCTGGTCATGACATCGGTTTGGATATGTGGTGAGAGGGAAACATGAAGCTGAAACCAGGAGATGTCCTTACTGAATCATCAGAGCTGAACAGGTGATGGAGAAACAGGTTTACCTTTTAGGTGACATCAGGGCTCGCAAAATTTCAAAATCCCTGGTAGCCCTTCGGGCAGGGACTCTTCCATTTTTGGTAGCCCAGAATAAATTTAAGTAGCCCGAATAAAAAAGAGAGCAATTTTTTGATTGATGTTTTGTTTCCTGTTTTGTTTCCTTTACAATATTATACATTAAAGTATAATATTGTAACAGAAACATTAATCAAAACATTTTTGAAACCCAAATTACAACATTGTATAAAAATTACAATCATCACCTATGAACTTGTAAGAACTGTAGAACATTAATCAGTCTGTGTCAGATCCTGAATTTGAAATTTCCACTGAAGTCACGGGTAAGAGGCAAGTGGAACCAAGATCTAGGCCATTTGCTTTTGTGAAGTTTGCAAAGACTGCTAAATCGTGCCAGTGGTAGTTCACTCTTTCCAACATAGTACGCTGTTCTAAACAGATTTTTCAGGTTTATTTTTAGCATGTTATTTGCAATTGGTGTTTGTTCTGGGAAAGATATTGCAGACTGTGCAATAATGGATTTCTTGCATTTCTCATGGGTTCTAATGGGGGCCTTTCTTAAAATTACTGGTCCCAGTAACAAAGGCGCTTGTCGACTCAGAAATCAAGGAAAAACCAACAACACACCCGGCAGAACATTATGTTATTTACACGGGTGCACATAAGTGGTCCGCATGTGCACATTCGCTAAGACGTGCACCAGATAAGAAGTTGCAACGCACGTTTGCGTCCATATAAAAGGCAGTGTTTTTGTCCGCTAGAGTGGGATTTTCAGGGCACATTCTGCACCACATCTCTGTGCGTTCATCATTTGTTTGAAGCCAGCTCACCTCCTGGAACCAATTTTCCGAGAATACGTGCTTCTTTTGTGGTTCGGACTCTTTCTGAAATTTCTTTGGAGGTGGAGGTAGGGCTGTTCGATATAACGATATATATCGGATGACGATATAAAAACGTCTATCGTTTCATTTTACGCTATCGTTAGCGATATCGTTTAGGTGGACTGCTGGACTCCTGGCACCAGCTTTGGGGAGTCTTACCACATAAAATCATTTCAAGGTCAGTAAACACAATCAGAATTCATACATAAGGGATTATAAGGGGCACATTCGATTTTCAGAAAAATCAAAGGATTGATTTCAGTGTTGTGTTGTATTTTCCAAAAAACACGGTAATAACGACGGTCCGCTAGCACACTCTACCAAAAATAGTGCTTTGTTGTGTATCTAATGGACGAAAGCTAAACCAGTTCCACACCAGTGAAGTTGCAACATTTTTACAAACCAATTCTGGTTCATCCGTTTCATTCAACAATCCGCTTTCGCCCTTCTCATCCTCCGTCACCGCTGTGCTTTTTCCAGCGATGTGAATATGAAAACAAAGGCAATGCGCATGCATGTTTTACCCATATTTTATCGCAGTATTTCATTTTTTTTTTTTATCGCTGCCCAACATTATACCGGTATTACCGTGAACGGTATGATATGACCATTAATGTGCATGGAAACTTTCATTCTAAGCAACTCTGACTTACACTTCTAAAGGATCAGGAATTGATTTTTACACAGTAACATATATGATTTATAGCTAGGGCTGCACATTAATGGTCTGCAGGTGCACATTGGCTGTCAAAAAAAAAGTATTCCCAGAAATTCTGAGAATATGCGCTTCTTTTGCGGTGGAGGAACACCAAAGTAATTGCTTACAGAGCTTGCTTCTTCACTTTTAAAAGTTTACTCTTTGGGTGCCCCACATCAACCATTCGCTGTTTTTCTTACCACTGTGCTATGAATTTTGTAATAGGTTGAATATGACCCATCCTTCAAATGCAGGTAAATGAAGGACGGATTTTCGGCCACATTTGGAGCAGGCTTTGAATTTGGAAACCCTTCATCACGTGACATAATCGGCCTTCAAATCCCGCTTTCAAAGCTGCAGACTCTGGGGATGTCCAAATTCATGGGCTGCATCCTCTTGAGGCTGCATTTGAAGTACATTTGTAGGATGTGTCCTCAAGAGGACGCATCCTATGGATTTTGACACCTCTTCTGAATTGGAATACAGCCATAGAGTGGGGGGCAGGATCTGGCTGAGGCAGCTCTTACTCCTCATTTAAAGACAGGCAGACCTCCACTGTCATTCTTGTGAGATTTAAGGCGACACAAAATGCTTGGAGAACAAAACTCAATTTCTGTCCTTTAACCCTTTAAGACCTACCATAGAACCAAGTCCGCCAGAGCTTATATTATATTTTTACCTGCTGTGGAGCCATTTTTGGGAGCATTTCAAGTTGCTATACATCAATACAACCATTATAGCCCAGATTTTAATAATATGTATTCATTAAGTGCATAGTAATTACATAAATTGCAAAAAAGTGCAATAAACTACAAAAAAAATTGAAAATCATTTTTCTTTTTTAACATATATTTCTAGTTAGAGAAATTTAAGAGGCTTATCCCTCAAAACTGTAAATACAAAAAAGTTGCACAAAATAGTTTCCCAACAGGAAATTTATTTTGAGTGTCTTCATAGTTTTATTTTTGAAATACACCAATTTTTATACACTGCAGGAAAAACGAAAATAAATATTATACTGCAAATTTGCAAAAAAGCAGCATATGCATCAAAATAAACTATTTCCAGCAGTGCAATATGAGTCCTAAGCATCCCAGAAACGACACAGAAAGTCATAAAGTCAAAGATAACTTTTAAAAAGACGAGTATAGGCTCTGAGGGCCTGATAGTAAAAAAGATTACATTTCCGCGAAAATGACGTCACTTCCGGTTTCGGGCAGGTAATGGCGGAAATGCAAAAGTTCGCGCTGACGTCTATTCCAACGTAGGAAGTGTTATGAACAGCTGATCGGACCGACACAGCGTGTTTCTGGAATATTATGTTTTTGTTCCTGCAAGCGCTTTTTATGCAGTTTTTGCAAAGCTTTATGTGGAAGGAAACCGTGACCTAGGACAAGCTGATGGCATAAGATGTAAGTACAACTCCTCCGGTTTCATATGCAAAAAAAAATTTTGCGCTAGCTTACGTGGTTGCAGTGCTACTGGGATTTAAAAATAGTTACGCAAAACAGAGCGTGCCCGCTCCGATCGGCTGTAAAGGGTTAAACAGGGGTTAACAAAACACTAAGAATCATAGTGGTGTTTCCACTTCCATTGCAAATTCTTTGCAGTCTCTCTCCTAGTTCGTTAAAACGTCCTACATGTGTGAGTCACTGAAGCACATGTCGCGGTTCCCCCTTTTGTGCAAACTCAGGATGGCCAGTCACCACGTGCCTGTGATTCATCAAAACTCACCTGAGAAATCCTGCTCATCAAGGCCGAACTGTTATGGAAATTTTAGAAAACTCGCTGCAACATACCCTGTGAGCTGGGTTTGAAGTGTGTTTAATAAACACATTACAATTTGGGTGGGAACATCCCAGTCAACACAAGGATCATCTCTGAAGTTTTGCCGCCACCCTCACAGACACTCTCAAACAAAGAACATTCCACAGGACATCACGTATCCCTATACCTTCAGTCCAGCTCATCCTTGACCTCAGAGAAAAATTACAACCACCTGTCACCTCCCTTAAAGTAGGCTGTCTGGAGATCTTCCAGTCTACGATGGGTCCACTGTGAAGGTGCAATAACATGGGGCCCACTTGTGATAACATTCTATGTGAATCCATACAACTGATGAACACTAAAGTGAGGAAATAATATTACTATTACTAATGTGATATGATTAAAACATAGGAAAAGAAATCTGCCACCACATCATGAAAATAACATACCGGTGGTAAATACACATAGAAATGAACAATTACAATATTAAGTCTGCATAGCCCACAAGTTCATGCGACCCTAGGATGTCGCTGTCATCTTCCTGTTCCTGAAAAAAACATACATACATCAACCCTTTCCTTGTCTGCTTGGAGTAGGTACAATCTTGCATATCAGTGTCAAGTCAGTTAACCATTTGTTCCCATTATCAGTCCAGTCAGTCCCCGTATGTTTATTGGTGAAAGCACAACTTCTTCTGTCGACTTAAGTTTCTACTGCCAGTAGTGATGTGTCGTCGCAAACGAAATGAATCTCAGAGCCGGATCTTTGAAGTGAGCGTCACGAGCTGTAGGGTTTATTTTCTTTCTCTCACCTTCTCTGTCGCACTTTTTTCCGCTTCGCTCCACACGCGAGCCTTGTGCTTTGCGCTGGGAAGAGGGGGGAGGGGCAGTAGTTACGCTCGCAGTAGCACATGAAGAGAGCAAGACAGAAAGAGAGCCAGGGACAACAACATCACTTTAGAAAGGTATAGGAATCAACCACAACAATTTTCAGTTGCGGATGATAAAGGATTCAGAAAGTTTATTCATACATTTTATGTGGAGTGAATAAATAAAAGTATATTTACGGTGGTCCCTAGAGACAAAGCACGTATAAACCCTGAGGCACACACAAACTCCAAAACACGTACAAAACACAACAGAAGTGCTCCAGGATGCTAGGCGCAGTGTAATTACATTAGTAATTCCTTTTGTGCATAATTTTATATTGTTGTTAATAATAAATTAATTAAAGCAACAAAACAACCTCAAGAGCTGGCTAGGAGGCGAAAGAGCCAGCTCTTTTTAGTGAGCCAAGACGAAAGAGCCGGTTCTCTAAAAAGAGCCGGAAATCCCATCACTAACTGCCAGCAACATGACATCATTTCAAAAAAGAAAAAAGATGAATTCAGAATGGATTACCTTGCTGATTCCTTTTAGACAAGGGACTTAGGACTTACTATCTAATCGTGTCCCACATAGGTGACTTTCTCCAGAGCCCATTGTAAGGTGGAGAAGCTCACTTTACCATCGTTTTTAAAGCAACAGTTTTGTATAGCACTTTTAGTTCCAATCATGCAGGCCTGCTTGAAGGAGAGCAGATTTTCAAACCTAACTTTCAGTGCACTCCTCAAACATAAATAAAATAAAATAAAATTCTACAAAATGTAAAAATATGAAAGCCTAGTTTTAGGATTTTTCACTTCCACTTGGTAACAAAAATGCAAGTTTCATCCCATGTAACACGGTGTATGTCATGGTAAAACTTCCCCTACACATCAGGAACAAGAAACTAAGAATCTACTAGTCTCACTCATTTAATCCCTCTGCTGCATTCTGTTCACCCCTGCTATAATTCAATCATCTTTCCTAATATAATATTAGTCCACTAGTTCATATATTGCTTCTCATCCCTCTAAGTGAACCATGAAATCAGAAACACAGGCTTAAAATACTATCTGGTCTTCTTGAGCTTCATTACATGCGTGTATGTGTTAGTAGGATTAATACATTTTGTGCTCCTTGAAGGTTAAAATATCAATACTACACTCTCAATATCAGGAGAGCAAATCAATATGTCCTTCTTGTTTCAGAAACATCTAAAGTCAGGTTCAGCTAAATCCTAAGCGTTTGCGAGTTCACCAAGTGGATGTAAAGGTGTTGTTAACACCTTCAACAGGTGATGTGATGTGTGCCACTTCTATGATTTTTGTTATTTAATGAATCATTTCAATGTAAGCAGCTATCTCCTGGAAGTTTTCAGTCTTTTGAATATGTGGCTTTACAGCTGAAGGCCCCATCCAAAGTTGTGTTTCTTAATGTTTACAGGCCTCCCAAATACTGCACAGACTTTTTTAATGACCTCAGTGAACTGCTGTCTGTGATCTGTGTTGATTTCGACTGTGTAATTATTGTTGGGGATTTTAACATCCATGTGGACAACCCTCAAGACAAAGGGACTAAAGACCTGAGTAACACTCTGGGCAACTTTGGGCTGACTCAGCATGTAACAGAGGCCACACATAATAGAGGACACACTCTTGATCTACTGATCTCCAAGGGCCTGAGCATTTCAAACATTACTGTGTCTGATGTGGGCTTATCTGATCATTACTGTGTTTTCTTTGAAAGTAAAATCTCAGCCCACACAAATATATCAACAGCAGTGATCACAAAACGGTGTATAACTGAAGACAGTAGTGAGATCTTTAACCAGGTCTTCCCATTAACACCTGACCTGTCCAAAGGTTCAGTCAATGAGCTCGTCAATAGCTTTAATGCAAAAATGTTAAATGTAATGGACACTATTGCCCCCATTAAGGTGAAGGTTATCTCTGGAAGGAAAAAGTCTCCATGGAGAAACTCCACACTAGTGAAAAATGAAAAAAGAGAGTGTAGGAAAGCTGAGCACAGATGGAGAAAAACAAACCTCCAGGTTCATTATGACATCTATAAAGAGAAACTTCACAATTATAATTTACAACTGAGGAGTGCAAGAAGGTCCTACTTCTCTGACATCATCACTAAAAACAGCCATAATGCTCGGGTCTTATTTTCTACAGTTGACAGGCTAACAAACCCTCCTGTGCCAGTGGCAGCTGAACTTCATTCAACCATGGCCTGCAATGACTTTGCCAAATTCTTCACAGACAAAATCCAAAAGATTAGACAAGCAGTTGGTACATCAACAGCAGATCCAGGATATGTACTGTGTCCACCGAAAAACTGTTTAAACACCATCAAACAGTTTCACCCGATTAACAGCAAAGACCTGGAGGACATCTTAGGTCAACTGAACTCCTCCTCTTGCTGTTTAGATGTCCTGCCAACAAGTTTTTTCAAAAAGGTCTCAAAGACTTTAGAGTCAGACCTGTTACAGATCGTCAACTTTTCCTTAATGTCAGGTGTGTTTCCAGAACCACTAAAAACTGCTGTATATTCAAACCTATACTAAAAAAGGACAATCTTGACAAGACACAAATGAAAAACTACAGGCCGATCTCAAATCTCCCATTTTTAAGTAAGATCATTGAAAAAGCAGTTTCTCAACAGCTCAATTACTTCTTAAAACAGAATAACTGCTACGATGCCTTCCAGTCAGGTTTTAGACAGAACCACAGCACTGAAACCGCTCTGACAAAAGTGTTTAATGACATATGTCTGAACACAGACAGTGGAAAAATGTCAGTCCTAGTTTTACTGGATCTCAGTGCAGCATTTGATACAGTTGATCACAACATATTACTCAAACGACTGGAGAACTGGGCAGGTCTTTCAGGAACTGTAACAAACTGGTTCAAAACATACTTAGAAAACAGGAAATACTTTGTATCAATAGGTAACTTCACATCCGAGCAGACAAGTATCACATGTGGAGTTCCCCAAGGTTCCATCTTGGGACCCCCTCTGTTTAACATTTACATGCTCCCACTGGCACAGATTATAAAGAACAACAAAATAAACTACCACAGCTATGCAGATGACACACAAATATATATCACAATGTCACCAGGAGACCGAGGCACTGTACAGGCTCTTGGTAAATGCATTGAGGAAATTAATGACTGGTTGTGCCACAATTTCCTCCAACTAAACAAAAACAAAACTGAGGTAATAGTCTTTGGCGCCAAAGAAAAATGATTACAGGTCACCAGAGAACTTCAATCTATACACCTAAAAACCACCAACCAGGTGAGAAATTTGGGTGTAGTGATGGATGCAGACCTAAACTTAGAAAAACACATTAAGACAATAACAAAATCAGCTTACTATCACCTCAAGAATATTTCAAGGATAAAAGATCTGATGTCTCAACAGGACCTGGAAAAACTAGTCCATGCATTCATCTTTAGTAGGCTTGATTACTGTAACAGCATCTTTACAGGTCTACCTAAAAAATCAGTCAGACAACTACAGCTCATTCAGAACTCTGCTGCTCGAGTCCTCACTAAGACCAAAAAAGTGGACCACATCAGTCCAGCTCTGAGGTCTTTACACTGGCTGCCTGTCCGTCAGAGGATAGACTTTAAAGTTCTGATGCTGGCCTATAAAGCTCTGAATGGTTTAGGACCAAAATACATCAGTGACCTCCTGACCCAGTATGAACCTTCCAGATCCCTCAGGTCATCTGGATCCGGTCTTTTATCAGTTCCCAGAGTCAGAACCAGACACGGAGAAGCTGCATTCAGCTTTTATGCTCCTTATATCTGGAACAAACTCCCAGAAAGCCTCAGATCAGCTGAAACACTCAGTTTATTTAAATCCAGGTTGAAGACTCACCTATTCTCAGCTGCATTTGAATAAAGCACCAAATCCACACTTTTAAGCTTAAATTTCAAAACTTACACTAACTACAGATTTTATCTACTGTTCTGATTTTATCTCTTTTGATTTTATATACTGTTTTGTTTGTTTGTTAAGCTTAAATTTCAAAACTTACATTAACTACTGATTTTATCTACTGTTCTGATTTTATCTGTTTTGATTTTATATACTGTTTTGTTTGTTTGTTTGTTTGTTTGTTAAGTGGGTTTAGAGCTCTGGGTAGCTCCCCAGCTGGGTCTAGACTGGGTCTAGAGAGTATTTTAAATTCAGGGAATTTAAAATAGAAAGTAGCTCGTCCACAGAAGGACTGGTAGCTCCCCTTACGATAAGGGTTCAGATCGCGCGAACAGGTGTGAAATGTGTGTGTTTAGTTAGTTTGTTTGTTTGCTTGTTTTAATCAATTTTAAATCATGCTTTTTATTTGTTTTTGTTTCTAATGTCTCTGTAAAGCACTTTGAATCACCTTGTTGTTGAATTGTGCTATACAAATAAATTTGCCTTGCCTTGCCTTACCTTAGCCCCATATGGAGGACCACAACAGCCACGCACACCAAAATAAAGAATTCTGTGCTTAAATAATGAATTGTAGAATACATTCTCCATTTGTGAAATACTTTTTGAATTCCACATTAACAAAGTGATTTTTTAAATGTTTTTTAAAAACCTCATTACCATCCTAGGGGAGCTAGGATGGTAATGAGGTGCTTGGAAATGTTGTAGTTGGCTGAGTTTATACTGCTACAACATTTCCAAGCTGGACTCCTTTGTGGAACTATGGTAATCCATATATACAGGGTGTCGCATCCCCTGGGTAAAGGCGGTGGAACTATGGAAGTCCATATATACAGGGTGTCGCATCCCCTGGGTAAAGGCGGTGACATACAGGACAGTCAGTGGCTTTTTACCTTTCAGGTTCTTGTAGGCAACTGATGACTTTCTTTTTGTAGTTGCTTCTGGGGTTTTACCTTGAAGCTTCATGGGTATTTTTTGTCACTGAGGAGTGTAGTAATTTTTATTTGCTCTGCTTCTTTTTGTCAGGGATAAAATACGTCTATATAGTTTTTGTGTCCCAGCTGAGTAACAGGAGGAGAAGGGTCTGGTGGTGCAGCAGAGGAACAATTTCAGCCATTTGGACTCAGCTCAGCCACTACAGAGGAAACAATGACTTCAATACAGAAGGTGAGAAAAATATCACAGTTACACTGTTATTGAAACTGTGTGCACAGCTGGTTGGTTTTTAATAACACGTTAACAGCAGCTTTATCTTTTCCATCCTGGGCTCCTCCATATATACAGAATCTACATTCACAACCAAAAACCACAGAAGTTAGAAGAAAATACAAAAATCATATTTTATCAGCACATATTGAAACAACAATATCATCTGTTGAACTCAAAAATTTTTAAGAAGTAAAAGATTTTCTCCACTTATCAGTATTTCTTCAAGAATGTCATTTTCAGTACAACTCTCATTGCACATCATTGTAATGTGACACTACATGTGCACATGCGGACCACAAGGTGGTGGTAACACACCAACAATGTGTTTTTTGTCACATTAAATTCCACTAATGGAGGGAGTTACAGTTACAGAAATGCAGTCATGTTCCATGACTGCATTTCACTCACTGCCTCTGTTTGTATCTCTGTCAATGCAGGACCAACGTGAAGCGAGAAGTCAGGGCTCTCAGGAGGCCGACAAACCTCACAGAAGAAAGGGAGAGGAAACTTACAGCTGTGACTTGTGTGGAAAGTCTTTTAACTGGGCTGGAAGCTTAAAAACTCACCAACTCATCCACAATGGAGTTAAACCTTATAGCTGTGATGAGTGTGGAAAGTCTTTTACCCAGGCTGGAGGTTTAAAAAACCACAAACTCATCCACAGTGGAGTTATAGCGTACAGCTGTGACTTGTGTGGAAAGTCTTTTTTACGGGCTGGAGGCTTAAAAACACACCAACTCATCCACAGTGGAGTTAAAGAGTACATCTGTGGCTTGTGTGCAAAAGCTTTTGCTCGAAATGAACAGCTGCGACTTTTGTGGAAAAACTTTCAAAAACATACAGTACCGAAATATTCACCTACTGATTCACACTGGAAATGATGTTTACTGCTGTGATCAGTGTGGGAAACCGTTTACAACAGATGCACAGTTACAACAACACATGTTTAGCCACACTGAGGAGAGACCTTTCAAATGTGACCTGTGTCAGAAGACTTTTAAAACTCCATATCACCTGAAAAGACACCAACAGAGCCACACCAGAAAGTAACTCTACAAGTGCAGTTACTGTGAGGATGTATTTATGTTTTATCTTGTAATTTTAACCTGATTGTTTGGAACAAGTCTGACTTAGAAGACTTACTTGTAACCTGACTTACACTGTCTTTGTTTAGAAGTAGAGCAACACAGATGGATCCTGTTCTCAGCCTTATCGTTCACTGTGGTGGTGGGAAAGAGTTTCTCTGTGACCTTTGTGGAAAAACTTCAATCATCAACGGGACCTAAAACCACATCAACGTAGACACACTGGAGACAAAATGAACTACTGCAAAGAATGTGGAAGAGGCTTCCACACACCAAGTACATTAAAAATACACGAACTCTTCCACATTGGGGTCAAAAAGCACACCTGTGACTAGTGTGGGTCATCCTTCACCACTGCACGTGAGCTTAAAGAACAATCATAAGTGAATCCACAGAAGAGAGACACCATACAAGTGCAGACACTGTGACAAAAGCTTCTCACAATCAGGTCATCGTAACAAACATGAACGTACACACATGGAAGTGAACTTCAGCTGTGACCAGTGTGACAAGAGCTTTAGGAATCTCAGTTCATACTCCGAACACAAACGATCCCACGCTGTAAATAAACTGTTTCACTGTTACCAATGTGCAAAAACCTTCACTTCATTATCTGCTCTGTGCAAACATCAGCCTGATCATGCAGGACTGAAATCACTGGATCACAATGACTCTGAAGAGAGAGAAAGATCCTCTTCTGGTTTCAGAGTTGGACTTGAGATCAGGCTCCACAGAGTTCAGATGGAATCTGTAGTTTTTATTATGAAATCCTGATAATGTTAAAGCATTAGTTATATTTGATTAACTCTGTGTAAAGTTTGTCTTATTAAATAGTTTGGTGTGAAAAATAAAGAATTGGTCGCAGAACAAGTACCGTAATTGTCGGGCTATAAGCCGCTACTTTTTGCACAAGCTTTGAACCCTGCGGCTTTTAGTCAGGTGCGGCTTTTCTATGGATTGTCCATGATTTTTGTGATATCGTAAGACGATTTGTTTTGTTTGTTCCGCTGTTGTACGGCACTACGTTGCCTGGTGGAAGGATCGGGGTTCAAGAGTGGTATGTTGGTCACATGTCCATCCGCAAGGCAACATAGTGCCGTACAAGTAGCGCGAAAAACAAACTTCAAAGTAGCGCTACGCGTTCAGCCGGAGTCGTGGATGACCAGCGGCGATAAACTTGCGAAAAGCAAGTAATGCTCAACTCCACCGGTGGATTCTGACAGCGTGGAAAAGTGTGAAAACATCCACGATCACCAACAGTTTTCGAAGGGCTGGACTGCTGCATGATGAAGAGGAGGACACTGCCACGGCCCTTCAGAGGGTGTTCGACTCTGACACTGACAACGAGGACTTCTTTTGTTTTGAAAGTGACAACGAAGGAAAGAAGCTGAGAGTGGATGACGAAGCCATCCTGAGCCTGTTCGTATCCGACACTGGAGAAGAGGATTTTGGTGGTTTTAGTGCGCAGGAAGATGGTGGTGAATGACTGACTTTTCTCCTTGTTAAAGCCGTGTCACTGCACCTGATCCTAAAAGGTAGTCCGAATCTATTTTTCTGGTGTGCTGTAGGTTATTGTTATGTACTACATTTGTTACTCATTTATGAAGCACAGCACATGTGCAAATATGTACCCATAACTTGTTTTTCAAAATATTAATAAAAGGGGTGTGTCTCCAAACAGCCATCTCTTTCCTGACAATTCGCTTTGTGCATATTCTCTTACATATGATAAGTCAACATTGAAACACCTGCGGCTTTTGGTCAGGTGCGGCTAATGTATGTACAAAACAGGATTTTCCCCTGATTTTAGCTTGTGCGGCTAATATTCAGGTGCGCTTTGTAGTCCGGGAAATACGGTAGTTTGTTTCCGATTCAAACTAATTTAACTGTTTTCAGTGGTACATGTGGAGGTTTGTCAGAGGAGGAGACTCACACTGAACAGAGAGTGTGTTTAAGATACATTGTGATTAACATCTCACACATTCCAATAAAGCTGATGTTCCTGCATTGCAACAGGAGTTTGCAGATGTGTTGTGCACCTTTTTGAAACGCAGCCTGGCATGAAAGTGTGTTCATGGCCTAACAGGTTGCCTGAGCAGAAGAGACAAATTGTGCAAAAGGATTTGGATGAAATGGTGAAAATGGATGTAGGATCATAGGATGAAGTGAGGATTTGTTCCTCAGTGTTTGATCTCCTATGCTTATCTGTTTGCCAGATGATTTGTCCCAGCTGTTGAGAGAGGCCGGTTGTCTTTAAGGTACTTCAAGGGAATTAAGGAGTGAGTGCAGGGTTTTATACGGTTCAGTGATGATTGTCACAAAGTGAGCAAGGTCTCATGGTTTGATGCTTATCCCATGCCCAAGGTTGACCTGGACTTTATAAGCACTCCTTGGTTGTTTCTGATGCTGGATTTAACCAACGCCTACTGGCAGATTCCCTTGTCTGCACAGTCCAAAGACACAAACTGGTGATGGCCAGAGGGGCCGATGGTGCGTAATGGCAGCCTCGCAGTCAGTCTGCCCCAGGGCAGCTGTGGCTACAACTGTAGCTTTCCTCCACCAGTGTGTGAATGTGAGCGTGAATGAATAGTGGAATTGTAAACCACTTTGAGGGTCTGAGGAAAAAGTGCTGTATGAATGCAATCCATTATTATTATCATCATCATCATTATCATTATTATTATTATTATTAAAAACGGCCTTCTCCACTCTTTATGGTTTGTACCAATTTGTCACACTTCCGTTTGGCTTGTTTGAAGCCGCGGCCATTTTCCAGCACGTGCTGGAGCTACAGCTGCATCCTCACACTGCTTATGCTGTTTGCTACCTGGATGATGTTATCATTCATAGTGATTCATAGTGGTGGAGCACGTGCAGTGGTTGGTCACGGTCCCAGAGACCCTTTGGCAGGCTGGGCTGATGGCAAACCCAAAGAAGTGTATGGTTGGATGGAGGGAGGTACAGTATTTGGGTACAGTTTGGGAGCTGGGCATGTGCATCCACACATGGATAAAACAGCAGCAATCCCATCCTACCTGTGTCCCAACGCAAACAAGAACATCCTGATAATAACCAATTGCAATAGTCCAGACTTGAAGTAATAAATGCATGAATGAGTTTTTCAGCATCACTCAGACAGGATATTTCTACTCTTAATAATATTGCAGAAATGGAAGAAAGTAAAGATTCATCGATTTGCTTCTGCTTATCTTTTTAAGGGTCGCTGGGGCACTGGAGCCAATCCCAGCAGTCATAGGCCAAGAGATAAGAGTCTTAAATACTTGCTTAATATTTCCATTGACGAACGAATCTTGGTCGAAATGTTAAAGATTCCTCATAATGTTAATGGAGGCCAAGGTACTGCATCCAGAAGATGATAAAATCCTTATTTTGTTGATAAAATTGGCACAGAGCTTCCGCCATGCATTACCAAAGATTCACATCAAACTTATCCCATTCTTGGTTGCTTTAATGAAGATTTTTTTATTGTCACAGTTTGATACTGATGATTAGGGATGGGCATTAATACGATTTTCACTATTCCGATTCCATTTTCGATTCTGTTTAACGATTCGATTCTTTATCGATTCTTTTTAAAAAAAGGAGAACACGAAGGTCGATTAGCTTAGAACTTTGTTTTATATCTTCTCTTTGAACAAGATAGAAATTTAGGAGTAACATGGCCTTACAAACCCAACAGTGAGATCTTAAGAGATCCACAGCCTACGGCTCTTCAATGGGGTGTCACAGGGTCCCCAGGAAAAAATTTTTTAATGTAAAATAATAAAATAAATATTCATCTGTAGCAATAACAAAGTATAACATAAATTATTCTCTAGCAATTACACAAGAATATCCAGTAATGTCCCTGTCTACAATTAAACACATTCAATTACCGCAAATCGGGGAATCTGCTGTGGCAAATGGGTGCAAGCCTTTTACCACAAACTTAGTCACTGCTCTGTGACATTCATCTATCCTGGCCTAAAAGGAGACGCTACCGGTAGACTGCAGCGAGAACTGCCAGCATCTGAGCCAGCCAGACTCTGTCTGTCTCTCTCATCATAGTCACCTAAATGCACAGTAATGGCAGGTTTTGTAATAAGGCAGATTGCGCTAACATAATATGCACTGTTAGTTGATTATTTACCTGTCGCATTAAGGGGAGAGGACGTGCAAACGTTACCGCTGCTGCTGGGTTGAGATTCACGAGTCCGGAGCGGAATTAAAAACACGACATTCATTTAAGGTCATCGCGTATTTTGTGAGCAAATGCTTTTGCGTATTCATAGTGTTTCCTCCCTTAAATGAAATATCTACTTTGCAAGTATTGCAAGTTGCCCTGTTGTCATCCATTCACGTAAAGTATAACCAAACTTTTGAGTGTTTGACCCGCTTAGGCGTCGTGTTTCCATCCAGGTAAATGACGCTCTGCAACGTGGTGACGTCATTCGGGGCGATTGGAATCGATAAGGGAATCATTTGGGAAAATGGCAAACATTTCCAAGGTATTGAAACAGTGGGACAGTCTGGACACAGGCAAAAAAGTGTCTTTCAGACCTACCATTTATTAGCTCAAACATCAAAAGACATGAATGCTTTAAAAGCATCAACATCAGCTTTTCTCTGACAGCATGGTGGGAGTTTCTAAAAATAACGGAGTCTTCATTAATCCCATGCAAACGTACACCTATCTGGAACAACCCTGACATATTACAAAACAATAATATGATTAATTTCCCAGAATGGAGTTGTAAAGGAATTAAATACTTAGAACATATATTAGAGGGAACAGAATTTATTCCATTTGACAGACTAGTTGCACAATATGGGATCAACAAGAAAAGATTTTTAGAATATCAACAAATTCAATCCATAGAAAAAAAGAAGGTCCTGAGTTCAATTCCAACATCAGACCGTGGTCTTTCTGTGTGGAGTTTGCATGTTCTCCCCGTGTTTGCGTGGGTTCCCTCCGGGTACTCCGGCTTCCTCCCACCGTCCAAAGACATGCAGCTTGTGGGGATAGGTTGATTGGCTAATCCAAATTGTCACTAGGTGTGAATGTGTGAATGAATGGTTGTCTGTCCCTGTGTGTTGGCCCTGTGACAGACTGGCGACCTGTCCAGGGTGTACCCAGCCTCTCGCCCTATGACAGCTGGGATAGGCTCCAGCACCCCCCGCGACCCTGAAAAGGATAAGCGGAAGCGAATGGATGGATCACATTAGTCTCGATATAGCCTCTGCCACCACATTAGATCAATCCCTCTGGGCTCCTTTGATCGTCTCCATCACCTAGCGGGGGTAGGGGGTCGTGGTTTGGTCCCGCCTTAGCTATTGTGGTTGATGTGGAGTTGGGACGGGCTTAGGGCGCCTGGAGGACCCCTAGAGACGTTATCCCTGGAGGGCTTAACCCGGGGGTTATGTTCATAACCTGGTTAGTGGCTCTGGTCGCTCTTAGAGGTTGTTCTCCTCATGGCTGCGTGCAGCGGGGCTGGAGGATGGACTGTACTGGTGGCCTGGTGGCCTGGCTGCCCCTGAGTGGATCCGGGGCAGGCGTGGGGGTTCGGGGGTGCTTCGCCTCCGTGCTGGGGCTCTAGCTGGGCCTTGGGGGCTCCGGTCCTCGTCGGTGTGTCGCCGAGGTTGTGGGCGGGTAGGTGCACGGGGGCTCAGCCCTGGCGCAGGGGGCCTCTTGTGCATCGGCCTAACTGGGGGGCTCTCCAACTGCTGGGGAGGTTGTTCCATCCTTGCAGGAGTCCACTCTGCAGGTGGGGGAGAGACGAGAGGTGGAGAATAAACTTCTATCAGCATGTCAAATGTCCCACCAGAGGAGAAAACACTCTAGATCATGTTTACTCCAACATCAAGCATGCATATAGAGCCATACCCCTCCCCCACCTCGGTCAGTCCGACCATCTCTCCCTCCTGCTCTCCCCAGCCTACACCCCCCTCAGGCGCAGTGCCAGGCCCACCACAAAGACTGTTACAACCTGGCCGGAAAATGCTCTCTCCAAACTACAGGACTGCTTCACAGAGACAGACTGGGATATATTTGAACACCAGGACCTAGAAACATTCACAGGATCAGTACTGGACTACATCAAGTTCTGTACTGCAAATGTGACAGTGGACAAAAGCATTCGGGTTTTCCCAAATCAAAAACCCTGGATGACCAGCGAGGTCCGCTCACTCCTCAAAGCCCGTGATGCCGCCGTCAGGTCAGGTGACAGAGCTCTGTACAGGGCTGCTCGAGCTGACCTGAAAAGGGGGATTAAAAAAGCCAAGTCAGACCACAAAAGGAACATCGAGTCCCACCTGTCCAGCAACAACACACGAGAGGTGTGGCAGGGAATGCAAGACATCGTCAACCACAGAGGCAGCACTGCGAAAATAGAAAACCCGAGTGGGCAGCTGGCAGAGGAAATAAACAGCTTCTTCGCCCGCTTTGAAACACCACAACAGCAACACTCATCTGCTTCAGCCCTGCTCCCATCCTCATCCTCACCTGGTTCCTGCACCGCCCCACTCACTGTAACAGAGCATGATGTCAGACGTGTGCTCCTAGCAGTGAACCCCAGGAAGGCGGCCGGTCCAGATGGAGTACCTGGCAAGGTACTAAGAGCATGCGCACACCAGCTCACCCTCATCTTCACCAGACTCTTCAACCTCTCACTGGATCAGGCAGCCATCCCATCCTGTCTAAAATCAGCCACAATCATCCCAGTGCCGAAGAAGTCTCCCATCTCCAGCCTGAATGATTACCGCCCTGTGGCCCTCACACCGGTAATCATGAAATGCTTTGAGAGACTAGTCCTTCAGCACATCAAGGATTACCTCCCCCCAGAATTCGACCCCCACCAGTTTGCATACTGTGCAAACAGATCCACAGAAGACCCCATCGCCACAGCCCTCCACGCTGTGCTGAGTCACCTTTGTGGACTACAGCTCAGCCTTTAATACAATCATCCCGGACATCCTCATCACTAAACTGGTCACTCTTGGCCTCCCTCCTCTCACATGTGCCTGGATAAAGGATTTCCTCACAAACCGACCCCAGACTGTAAGACTCGGCCCTCATCTCTCCTCCACTCGCACACTGAGCACCGGCTCCCCACAGGGCTGTGTGCTGAGCCCCTTCCTGTATTCTCTCTACACCCACGACTGCAGTTCAACCCACAACAACACTCTCATCATCAAGTTTGCTGATGACACCACGGTAGTCGGACTCATCTCGAAGGGAGACGAGGCAGACTACAGAGAGGAAGTCCTGAAGCTGGCAGCATGGTGTTCAGAAAACAACCTGGCACTGAACACTAAGAAAACCAAAGAGCTCATTGTTGACTTCAGGAGACACAGCACTGACTTGGACCCCCTCTACATCAACGGGGAATGTGTGGAGAGGGTCCACACTTTCCGGTTCCTCGGTGTCCTCATCTCTGCTGACATCTCCTGGACAGGAAACATCTCAGCGGTCATCAAGAAGGCCCAACAGCGGCTGCACTTCCTGAGAGTCCTCAGGAAGTACAAGCTGAACTCCAACCTGCTGCTGACCTTCTACCGCTCGTCCATTGAGAGCCTGCTAACCTACTGCATCACGGTATGGTACGGCTGCTGCACCAAAGCAGATAGAGTGAGGCTTCAGAGTGTGGTCAAGACAGCACAAAAGATCATCGGCTGCCCTCTCCCCTCCCTGATGGACATTTATTCCTCCCGCTGCCTCACCAGAGCAGCAAACATTATCAAGGACAGCTCCCACCCTGGCTTCAACATGTTCAGCCTGCTTCCCTCAGGGAAGCGCTACAGGTGCATCAGCACAAAAACCCACAGACTCAAAAACAGTTTCTTCCCCAAAGCGATAACCACCCTGAACTCACACATGCACAGATAACACAGCCCCCCACTTCCCACTTCCTCTATGGACCACCACTGTGCAATACCAATTCTATGTGCAACAACTCAACTGTATATACACAACACTATTTATTACATATTACTTACGTCTTGTATATTGTACATTTTATATATATACCGTAATTGTCGGGCTATAAGCCGCTACTTTTTGCACAAGCTTTGAACCCTGCGGCTTTTAGTCAGGTGCGGCTTTTCTATGGATTGTCCATGAGCGGATTTGTTTTGTTTGTTCCGCTGTTGTACGGCACTACGTTGCCTGGCGGAAGGATCGGGGTTCAAGAGTGGTATGTTGGTCACGTGTCCATCTGCCAGGCAACGTAGTGCCGTACGAAGTAGCGCGAAAAACAAACTTCAAAGTAGCACTACGCGTTCAGCTGGAGGCGTGGATGATGAGCGGCGATAAACTTGCGAAAAGCAAGTTATGCCCAACTCCACCATTGGATTCTGACAGCGTGGAAAAGCGTGAAAACATCCACGATCACCAACGGATTTCGAAGGGCTGGACTGCTGCATAATGGAGAGGAGGACACTGCCACGGCCCTTCAGAGGGTGTTCGACTCTGACACTGACAACGAGAATTTCTTTGGTTTTGAAAGTGACAACGAAGGAGAGAAGCGGAGAGTGGATGACGAAGCCATCCTGAGCCTGTTCGTTTCCGACACTGGAGAAGAGGACTTTGGTGGTTTTAGTGCGCAGGAAGAAGAGAAAGATGGTGCTGAATGACTGACTTTTCTTCTTGTTAAAGCCCTGTCACTGCACCTGAGCCTAAAAGGTAGTCCGAATCTATTTTTCTGGTGTGTTGTAGGTTATTGTTATGTACTACATTTGTTACTCATTTATGAAGCACAGTACATGTTTCGTACTTGTAATTACCGCTACTTGTACATATACCCTTGTCAGGGACCAAGCAGTAAAGCATAAAGGACACAGGTTGTTTAATTCAAAAAACGGGTTTTATTGACCCAAAAATATGAAAATATATTTAACAAAGCCAAAACTTAAACAGGCAGACCAATAAAAGAGGTCAACTCAATAGACTAAACTCAAGATAATAATTAACAAAACCTCAAACAAACATATGGTAAACTGACCTGCTGAAATGACACACAGGGGGACTTAAATACTGGTTTAGCTAAACCAAATGACACACACGGGGGAAAACAAGACGGCTGCCATATAACCAACTAATACAAAACATTTAAACAAACATGAAACACCCCCCAGGCAATGAAGCATGTGGTGCAATCCAATTAGGCTGTCAGCAGTATTTCAGGTCTCCCAGCCCTTTGCCACACCTTTTGCCAGACAGGAGGAGAAGCCAACCCCCAGGTAACTCAAACAAAGAAAGATGTATTAATATAACATAAAACAGAACTTTGACCTTGCAATGTGTGTGCACACCATATAAACATTGGAAGGTGTGATGGAAAAATGAATACATTTAATAAAGAAACGATATTGAACAATAAGTAGAATATTTTAAAGTAGTGACTGTAAATTAAACTAAAGTGAATCAACGGGTGGTGAGGTGTGGAGCTTACCATGTGTGGCATGCCATCACAACCCTAAAAAGTTATGCAAATATGTACCCATAACTTGTTTTTCAAAATATTAATAAAAGTGATGTCTCCAAACAGCCATCTCTTTCCTGACAATTCGCTTTGTGCACATTCTCTTACATATGATAAGTCAACATTGAAACACCTGCGGCTTTTGGTCAGGTGCGGCTAATGTATGTAAAAAACAGGATTTCCCCCTGATTTTAGCTTGTGCGGCTAATATTCAGGTGCGCTCTGTAGTCCGGGAAATACGGTATACAGTGGGGCAAAAAAGTATTTAGTCAGCCACCGATTGTGCAAGTTCCCCCACTTAAAATGATGACAGAGGTCAGTAATTTGCACCAGAGGTACACTTCAACTGTGAGAGACAGAATGTGAAAAAAAATCCATGAATTCACATGGTAGGATTTGTAAAGAATTTATTCGTAAATTAGGGTGGAAAATAAGTATTTGGTCACCTCAAACAAGGAAAATCTCTGGCTCTCACAGACCTGTAACGTCTTCTGTAAGAAGCTTTTCTGTCCCCCACTCGTTACCTGTATGAATGGCACCTGTTTGAACTCATCATCTGTATAAAAGACACCTGTCCACAGCCTCAAACAGTCAGACTCCAAACTCTGCCATGGCCAAGACCAAAGAGCTTTCGAAGGACACCAGGAAAAGTATTGTAGACCTGCACCAGACTGGGAAGAGTGAATCTACAATAGGCAAGCAGCTTGGTGTGAAAAAATCAACTGTGAGAGCAATCATCAGAAAATGGAAGACATACAAGACCACTGATAATCTCCCTCGATCTGGGGCTCCACGCAAGATCTCATCCCGTGGGGTCAAAATGATCATGAGAACGGTGAGCAAAGATCCCAGAACCACACGGGGGGACCTGGTGAATGACCTGCAGAGAGCTGGGACCAAAGTAACAAAGGTCACCATCGTCAAAGGAGCTTGCAAAGAAAAGCGTCTGGACTTCTTTAAGTTGCTTGAAGACGTTTCACCTCTCATCCGAGAAACTTCTTCAGTTCTAAGGTCAAATGGTGGAGAGTCCCAGATATAAACCTAGTGGGAGTGACCCCCCACAGAGGGACAAAAGGACCCCCTGATGATCCTCTAATCGCCTGAGCCAAGGTGGGAAACTGGGCGTGGGTCCCAATCAGCCAGAGTTTCGGGTGTGTTCATTGTGAAACCTGGCCCCACCTTATCATGCGAATTCCTGAGGTCAGATGGCCCAGGATGTGAGTGGGCGTTAAGGCGTCTGGGAAGGGATCTCAAAACTGGATCATAGATGGCAGAGAGTTGGTGTCGTAAACCCCCGCCTCTGTTCAAAGATGGTCGCTCACAGTGGACATAGATGGCTTCTTTCACTCCTCTTTCAAACCATCTGTCCTCTCTGTCCAAAATGTGAACATTGGCATCCTCGAAAGAGTGTCCTTTATCCTTAAGATGCAGATGGACTGCTGAGTCTTGTCCTGTGGAGGTGGCTCTTCTGTGTTGTGCCATGCACTTGTGAAGTGGCTGTTTGGTCTCTCCAATGTAGAGGTCTGAGCATTCCTCGCTGCACTGTACAGCATACACCACATTGTTAAGTTTGTGTTTTGGCGTTTTGTCTTTCGGGTGAACCAGTTTCTGTCTGAGCATGTTGCTGGGTCTGAAATACACTGGGATGTCATGCTTGGAGAAAACTCTCCTGAGTTTCTCTGATACACCGGCTACATAGGGGATGACAATGTTGTTGCGTCTATCCTTCTTATCCTCCCTCGCTGGTGTCTGGTCTTCTTTTCTGTGCCTCTTTGCTGACTTTAAGAACACCCATTTAGGATAGCCGCACGTTTTGAGTGCTTCCTTTACATGTGTGTGTTCCTTCTTCTCCCACTAGGTTTATATCTGGGACTCTCCACCATTTAACCTTAGAACTGAAGAAGCTTCTCAGATGAGAGGTGAAACGTCTTCAAGCAACTTAAAGAAGTCCAGACGCTTTTCTTTGCAAGCTCCTTTGACTACGATGACCTGGATGACTGAGAACCTTCACAGACAAAGGTCACCATCAGTAACACACTACAACGGCAGGGAATCAAATCCCGCAGTGCCAGACGTGTTCCGCTGCTGAAGCCAGTGCATGTCCAGGCCCGTCTGAAGTTTGCCAGAGAGCACATGGATGATACAGCAGAGGATTGGGAGAATGTCATGTGGTCAGATGAAACCAAAGTAGAACTTTTTGGTATAAACTCAAGAAGAATACTGAGTTGCATCCCAAGAACACCATACCTACTGTGAAGCATGGGGGTGGAAACATCATGCTATGGGGCTGTTTTTCTGCCAAGGGGACAAGACGACTGATCCGTGTTAAGGACAGAATGAATGGGGCCATGTATCGTGAGATTTTGAGCCAAAACCTCCTTCCATCAGTGAGAACTTTGAAGATGAAACGAGGCTGGGTCTTCCAACATGACAATGATCCAAAACACACCACCCGGGCAACAAAGGAGTGGCTCCGTAAGAAGCATTTGAAAGTCCTGGAGTGGCCTAGCCAGTCTCCAGACCTCAACCCCATAGAAAATCTGTGGCGGGAGTTGAAAGTCCGTGTTGCTCGGCGACAGCCCCAAAACATCACTGCTCTCGAGAAGATCTGCATGGAGGAATGGGCCAAAATACCAGCTACTGTGTGTGCAAACCTGGTAAAGACCTATAGTAAACGTTTGACCTCTGTTATTGCCAACAAAGGTTATGTTACAAAGTATTGAGTTGTATTTTTGTTATTGACCAAATACTTATTTTCCACCCTGATTTATGAATAAATTCTTTACAAATCCTACCATGTGGATTCATGGATTTTTTTTCACATTCTGTCTCTCACAGTTGAAGTGTACCTCTGGTGCAAATTACTGACCTCTGTCATCATTTTAAGTGGGGGAACTTGCACAATCGGTGGCTGACTAAATACTTTTTTGCCCCACTGTATTCTGTTCTCTTCTAATCAGACAAATAAGGCGATGACTTTCTGCGAACAGTATTTCTTATAACTCAGCAGTATAATGCATCATAAAACAATATCATTCATTCACAATAAATCAGCAGGCTAATGTAATGCAAATCAGTTTAACAAATGCAATAGTTATCACCTTCAGTCAATTCAGGAGAATAATGCAAACTAAAACTACAGTGGGGCAAAAAAGTATTTAGTCAGCCACCGATTGTGCAAGTTCCCCCACTTAAAATGATGACAGAGGTCAGTAATTTGCACCAGAGGTACACTTCAACTGTGAGAGACAGAATGTGGAAAAAAAATCCATGAATTCACATGGTAGGATTTGTAAAGAATTTATTCGTAAATTAGGGTGGAAAATAAGTATTTGGTCACCTCAAACAAGGAAAATCTCTGGCTCTCACAGACCTGTAACGTCTTCTGTAAGAAGCTTTTCTGTCCCCCACTCGTTACCTGTATGAATGGCACCTATTTGAACTCATCATCTGTATAAAAGACACTTGTCCACAGCCTCAAACAGTCAGACTCCAAACTCCGCCATGGCCAAGACCAAAGAGCTTTCGAAGGTCACCAGGAAAAGTATTGTAGACCTGCACCAGACTGGGAAGAGTGAATCTACAATAGGCAAGCAGCTTGGTGTGAAAAAATCAACTGTGGGAGCAATCATCAGAAAATGGAAGACATACAAGACCACTGATAATCTCCCTCGATCTGGGGCTCCATGCAAGATCTCATCCCGTGGGGTCAAAATGATCATGAGAACGGTGAGCAAAGATCCCAGAACCACACGGGGGGACCTGGTGAATGACCTGCAGAGAGCTGGGACCAAAGTAACAAAGGTCACCATCAGTAACACACTACAACGGCAGGGAATCAAATCCCGCAGTGCCAGACGTGTTCCGCTGCTGAAGCCAGTGCATGTCCAGGCCCATCTGAAGTTTGCCAGAGAGCACATGGATGATACAGCAGAGGATTGGGAGAATGTCATGTGGTCAGATGAAACCAAAGTAGAACTTTTTGGTATAAACTCAACTCGTCGTGTTTGGAGGAAGAAGAATACTGAGTTGCATCCCAAGAACACCATACCTACTGTGAAGCATGGGGGTGGAAACATCATGCTATGGGGCTGTTTTTCTGCCAAGGGGACAGGACGACTGATCCGTGTTAAGGACAGAATGAATGGGGCCATGTATCATGAGATTTTGAGCCAAAACCTCCTTCCATCAGTGAGAACTTTGAAGATGAAACGAGGCTGGGTCTTCCAACATGATGATGATCCAAAACACACCGCCCGGGCAACAAAGGAGTGGCTCCGTAAGAAGCATTTGAAAGTCCTGGAGTGGCCTAGCCAGTCTCCAGACCTCAACCCCATAGAAAATCTGTGGCGGGAGTTGAAAGTCCGTGTTGCTCGGCGACAGCCCCAAAACATCACTGCTCTCGAGAAGATCTGCATGGAGGAATGGGCCAAAATACCAGCTACTGTGTGTGCAAACCTGGTAAAGACCTATAGTAAACGTTTGACCTCTGTTATTGCCAACAAAGGTTATGTTACAAAGTATTGAGTTGTATTTTTGTTATTGACCAAATACTTATTTTCCACCCTGATTTACGAATAAATTCTTTACAAATCCTACCATGTGGATTCATGGATTTTTTTTTCACATTCTGTCTCTCACAGTTGAAGTGTACCTCTGGTGCAAATTACTGACCTCTGTCATCATTTTAGGTGGGGGTACTTGCACAATCGGTGGCTGACTAAATACTTTTTTGCCCCACTGTATACTGGAGAGGTTTTCTGCCCCATCTCAGCAGGAGCAGATAAACAGGGAGCCAAGGTCGTAGCTTAGGCGCTGTGTGAGAGAAAGAATATGAATGTTTAGGCTTTTATGATTAGGTGGGGGCCACTAGAGGCTATAAGAGTTTGATCAATGCTCCACCATTTTGAGATCTGATGCTGTCTGCGTACGGTGTCCATCTCCCACGCGTGTGATCATTAAAATCATCGTTTGACTCAACCCGGCCGGACCAGTGTTGTTATTTTGGTTTTTCCTCTTGTATCCATCCCCAATATTTGAATCCGTAACAGTTTGGGGGCTCGTCCTGTGGTATTGGGGTGGAAGTTGGAGGTTTGGACGGTCCGAGGTTGTCGAACGGACAGGCACAAGCCAGTGGTCTGACGTGAGTGGGCATAAGCCGGCTTATACAAAGGTAAGGGACTACCTGTTGAATCTATTTCCAAAGTGTGCCAAATTGGACATGATAAAATTAAAGTCTACTCACTGAAATTACTGGTAGATGTCTGTTTTGATTTTGATGAAAAAATCTCATGAGAACTGAAGCTGAAGTAATGATAATGAAACGTTGAAAGTGACAGTACTGAGTATTTAAAGCAGTTGGACAGCTGAGAGATTTAAAGCAGTTGGACTGCTGATTGAAGTTAAAGCAGTTGGACTGCTGAGAGACTAATTCAAGTTGAAGTTTGTAAGTTAAAATACTGGGTTAGAGTCCCAAGGTAAAGTAAAACAGTGAAATTGGGTTAGAGTCCCAATTAGTTTGATAGGGAATTGGTCATTTTGTGGGTTAAAGTCCCAAATGGTCATAAAAGTGGAGTCACTACAAAACTTGATCTATTGATTGAACTAAATAATAAATAATAGCTTAAAATGTATATAGGCAACAATTACAAGCAAACCTGTATATGTAAGCATTTAAACACTGAAGATAATAAAATTAACAGTATTTTGTCTAAGTCTGCCATTGTAGGAATTCATGGCACCGAGACAAAAACTTGGCGCACAGTGTGGCGTCAAAATAGGCGCACACCTTTGACGCTGCGTTTTCTCCGTCTTCCTCGTCCACACGTAAATGCTAAACGCAGTTTACGTGTGGACAAAAGGTGCAAACGCAAGTTAGGTGAGCGTGCAGCGTAAAGTTAGGTGAGCGTGCAACGTAAAGTTTGAATTGAGTGCGAATCGAAGCGGGTGCTCTCCAATCATTAAAAGTAACAAAGTCATTGAACACATTTATACATTTACCTTTACGTTTATCAATCATATATCACAGATTTACAATTTTTTGTAGTACTATGCTAAAAAGCAACTACAGAGCGAAAGTCTGGGTCAAGCGCCGAGGTGACGGCAAGAACAAAGGAACCCTCGAAGCGTTAAAGCTAGCTTTGTAAGGGAATATAACGGAAAAGTATGAAACGAAAATGTTTTCTTTGTTGATAGACTTTGTTTGCAGTGCAATTTATTTGTTGCCGGATTGTAAGATGAAAGTAGACACAATTTCGGGCTCCCACATTTTATCCGAAACTTTACATTAACAAGTTTGTTTTGTTTTTTTTACTGTTATTCAAATACAACCGTGGAAATAACGAATAGAACAAAAGTCATTCATTCTTTCCTTATACTAATCGTGGTGCAGGCCAGTGCAGTGCATGAACTGATGCCTTCTCCGGTCAATTCCGCTGAGAGTAAATCTAATGTCCCGCTCTACTGTACAAGACAATGGTTACCTGGAGGGATGTACCAATGTGATAGGGGTGCTGCGGAATAGTCCAAGTGGCAGCAGCTTTAATTTCCCGCTCAACCATAAATCGATGGTTTTTCAACGCGATTGGTGTCACCTTGTCAACTATAAATAGATCAACAATCAACGATGACAGAACAACAGTGAATCAATGTTATTTCAATGTCAGTGTCAGGTTTCATCAGTATTTCAATGTTGTTTCAACATTAGTTTTGTGTTGACATTTCAATCCTGACGATTCTGATGGTTCAGATAGAAAATTAACATCTGTTCAATGTCTCCTTGCTATCTGGGTATTGAACGGCAGAAATTAGGTTTTCTTTTCGGAAGTATTTAAATGGGAAAGAACAGCGGCTGACAAACAACAGAGGTCTTATGCGTAACAAACAAGCGAATAATGCTGAAAACAGATTTTTAGACGGGAAACTGTTCTTGAAGTATACTGTGTGTGTGTGTGTGTGTGTGTGTGTGTGTGTGTGTGTGTGTGTGTGTGTGTGTGTGTGTGTGTGTGTGTGTGTGTGTGTGTGTGAGTGAGAGAGAGTGAGAGAGAGAAAGCTGTGCATGAAGTGGGATTTTATCCTGGTGAAAGCAAAACAGCAAAAGTCAGAGGAAATTCATGACAATGTTTATGTGAAGCGTAGTTCTTTTTTTCTGCTGGTTCGGTCAATATTGTTTGAAGAGAAATAAAACCTGCAGCTTCAGAATCAGCGCAAAAAGGCGTAAACACGAAGCACGGACCCGCCGACGGATCAGAATCAGTGAACTGTCGGCTTTCAGCCCCGACCGTGTCCGTGCTGTCTGGTGAGAAAGGCGACATCTCACTGATTCTGATCCGTCAGCGGTCCACGCCTTGTGTTTACGTCTTTGTGCAGAATCGGTGTACCTCCTCTCATTTACATTTTTAGCTGTTTGGTGGTTGTTGAAATGTAGTAATATTTATATTAAAAATCAATTCAGGATTTTAATGAATCGATATCACGTTATCCAAGCTAGAATCGATTTTAATCGATAATCAAAACTAGAGATGGACCGATCCGATATTACGTATCGGTATCGGTCCGATACTGACCTAGATTACTGGATCGGATATCAGAGAAAAATAAAAAATGTAATCCGATCCATTAAATATCACGAAAGCACCTCACAAAACTTGCAACACGCCGTAACTCACCTCAGAACGTTAGCACGTCGGAGCAGTATGCATCACGTGATAGAGCGGCTGTGGCTGTCAGTGGTCTGGATAGCATTTGGAGCTTCGCTAGCAACCTGGCATTTCATCTCCGACAAAGTTATCCCGAGAGAAGTAAAGCAAGTGTGTAAGTCCATCTCTGAATGTTTGTAAAGCATTCCTGCGTTAAGCTTAACAAACAACTGCCTCTTCTTGCTGCTACTTCAATCATGAAACTGCTTAACGATCAGCTGATCGGCTTTTCTGTCGCGAGTCCATCTCTCTAGTTTGCTTTTGGCCCACTTTGCACCAGAAAGAGGAAACCAGCGGCTGAACAACAGCAGCACGTTTAAGCTTGATAAGCTGTTGTTAGAATTTATTTAATATTACTTTCTACTCGAGGATCTTTTTTCTATGCAGCTGACGGCTGGTAACTGTGCAGGGGCGGATCTAGCAAAGTTTAGCCAGGGGGGCCGATAGGGCATTAACAGGGAAAAGGGGGCACAAAGACATACTTTTCTTTCTTATTCTCATTTAAAATGTCTAGCTTTTAATAAATAATTATCTGACACCCAAAGTTTTAATTTGATGCAAAATGAATAGAAGTCCATTACTGTATACATTAACTATTAAGTCTAATATATATATATATATATATATATATATATATATATATATATATATGTGGCTAACCAACCGGACATAGTGGTGGTAGACAAACAGAAGAAGACGGCCGTAGTGATCGATGTAGCGGTTCCGAATGACAGCAATATCAGGAAGAAGGAACACGAGAAGCTGGAGAAATACCAAGGGCTCAGAGAAGAGCTCGAGAGGATGTGGAGGGTGAAGGTAACGGTGGTCCCCGTGGTAATCGGAGCACTAGGTGCGGTGACTCCCAAGCTAGGCGAGTGGCTCCAGCAGATCCCGGGAATAACATCGGAGATCTCTGTCCAGAAGAGCGCAGTCCTGGGAACAGCTAAGATACTGCGCAGGACCCTCAAGCTCCCAGGCCTCTGGTAGAGGACCCGAGCTTGAAGGATAAACCGCCCGCAGGGGCGTGCTGGGTGTTTTTTATATATATATACCCTAGTAAGCTATAGTACTTTTTCCTTTGGGAAGGTACCATCTGTGCAGTCTGCAATTTTGTTGAAGAAAGATGTTGAATCTATTTAATATTTCTTGAAAAATAATTGATTTCTGTGCATTTTTTTCACACTGCATCAAATTAAGGTTGATTACGTCGATTAAGCATCATGAGGTGGCGCGTGAGGGGTGGTTCCCTATTTTTTATTTATTTATTTTTGTTGTTGCTGGGAGTTGGAACCCTATTAGTTAGGTTGCTTAATATTTATGCTAAGTACTCTTTAAAATACCAGAATAGGGAGGATGGTGTAGGTTTAAGTTTATTAGATTGATCAGTATTGCTGAACTATGAAATATATTTTTTTGCATACAGGTATAACAGAATAGCTTTAGTGTAGTTGTTGTTTTAAACTTGAGTATGAACTTATACAAAATGCAGCAAGATATTTAAAAAAAACAGTTTTGTTGATTAAAAAACACTATATCGGATTCATATTGGTATCGGCAGATATCCAAATTTATGATATCGGTATCGGTATCGGACATAAAAAAGTGGTATCGTGCCATCTCTAATCAAAACCCGCTCCTAGTACCTGTGTAATCATGCTTATGTGCATCTGGATAATGACACAAACTAGTGTTTGGTGCTTCACTTTTTAATAAACTAAAAGACAGAAATCAGATTATAGGACGTGTAGTGTTGTTTATTTATATTGTGGTGTTTATCATTTGTGATATTTATTACTGTGTGCATACTTTATTAGGAGAGACAAATTTAAAAAAAAAACATGTCTTCCTTGCTGGTTCCATCGAAGAAGAAATGCTCAAGTAACTATGTAGCACGTACGTAATCCAATTCCACAACACAGTGTGATGGGGAATCAGCTGTTTTTCGGCCCATTTTATTTCGAATCTGGCGTGAACCGGTGAACCAGTCCCTGAATCAGTCACGTGGTACGGACTGCCCGCTAGGCCTCGAACGTCACTGCATACGTAATCAAGGCAAGCCTCGATACGCGCTTCACAAAAACGCCCCCGAGATTACCCAACACACGGTTCGACGCTTCGACACACAGGACACATCACTAGTGAACACCCGTGTGCACACTTGTGTGGATCAGCGCGCTTGTATCCAAAAGGTTTCCCCATGTAATGGTCTGCTAGAGCAGTGGTTCCCAAACTCTTTTTGCTAGACCCCCTATGTTTTACAAGAAAATTGCCCCCCCCCCCCCCCCCCCCCCCGCGTGCACACGCGCGCAAGCATCCTCCAACCACACACACCCATATTTTGCTCCATTGCGGTTTATTTCACACCTCAAACATTTAGTAAGCAATTGAGCAAATACAAGTAATCTGCAATAAATTACAGGTAGTAACGAAATAAACTCTTTTATGCTACGTCCACACCTACATGGGTATTTTTGAAAACGCAGCTGTTTCGTCCACAGGTAAACGGCGTTTCGAATCACCAAAAATCTATCAGTGCTCATGCGCCAACCAGTGTGCAGGCTGTTACAGTCGCTCCTGCTTTTTCTCTTAGTTTAGCTCTGTTTTCTTACTTATTCTTTTTTTTCTGACTTGTATTTTCATCCGTTTATTATCTTTTACTCAATCATGTGGATTGAGAGAGTTTTTGTTCTTCTGGTGGCCGTGGAACTATTACTTTTATCAAGGAACGGGACCGCGGCACATCTCCTACATGCACGAACCTTCCCTAAACCTGCTGGTCTGGACGTCCAGCAGTTCATCTAAACAAAAGGCACTTAGACTAAAACAGACATAGCCACATTTATCCTACCATAAAACAATAAGAGAAGGTACGACCTCTCCCATACTCCCAGGATGTGGGGGTGAACGCCAGAACACCCTGGAATGTTACAGACCTCCTAGGATGAGACATTCTTTCAATATGCCACCAACTATATACTTCTAAACACAAATGATTACATGCAGTATTCTACCATATGCAAACTTATATCATTAAAAGATTATACTGACTACTAAGTACAATTTTCCATTGACATTCCCTCCTGTTGTCAGTAAAACCTTCAATGAGACATCAGTATGTAACATCTTGTTGTACATTTTCTGTCACATCGTCATTAATCACACAAAATCTTCATGTTTCAACAGGTCAGAGTCATCATCATCATTTGTCACGGCTGTATATGCAGCAACAGTGGCAAATATTATGCGGTTAATCATGAGTTTTAGACATGGCAATATACACGTTACAAAGACATAAAATAAAAGTAAAAATATCCCAACTCCGATGAGTCGTCCTTTTAGCACCTGTAACCAGGAGCCAGTGTAAAGCCAAGAAAACCAGTCACTTGTATCACTTACATAGCCCTGATTTTGGGCCTGCTGGATCTGTCTCAAAGCATTCAGGGCGTCAGTCATGTTTGATGAATGTACATCGTCTGGTATGTAAGTGCAGCAGGTGTTGTTGAAGAGGACGCAAAGTCCCCCTTCCTCTGCTAGTATCATGGAGTGGTTCTTCCCTGGGAGTTGGTCCAGGAACACATATAGTGTGGGGTGTGTTGACATGCTGGGCATATGGGAACAGACATAATAGTCTGTATTTGCCGATTCTGTCTCTGTCCTGTAAAGGTGAGTGTCGTAGTCAAGGTAACCAGGAGGGTCCACCTTCCCATGGCTACGTAGGGGTCTGTCACAACCTACTACCTGGTTACTCTAAAGTTGGCCAATGGCTGGAGATTGAAGTGCGAGCAATTCCCTACGGGCGCCCAATCAGCACTTCCCCCTCGCCACTGAAGCAACCAAGTGAGGGTGAAACTTTCCTCTACTATCTAATCTCTTGGCTCTCAGCGAAGGCGGTCGCACTTTTCTCCTCTCCTCCTCACCCTTATCTTTCCTGCTTAGCCTCTATGTCCTTGTCTTGTCTCGTTTGAATTACTTTCCCTGGAATAGACTCACACGGTCGTTCTCTAAAACCTAAAAGAATTATGGATTTGATCAACTGGTCTCTGAATGCTATTGGCACCCTTTTCTTAACGAGAAGTCTGGGCTTGGGAGAGCCTGAGTGCCCTGGAGGGACTTTCCCTGCCGGATACACGATGCACGGGTGGCAGAACTGGAGGGTCATGTGCCTGGCGGGACTGTCGATCGAGGACGCTGAAGATATCTATCTATTCGGAACCGTGATAACAGGGTTCATGCTGATCGGAGTTGGCTTAGCCCTGGTTTATCGGAGAAATAAGAGAGCGGAACCGGCTGTTCAAACCCCCCCAAGGCTGCCCGCTGGAATCGAAGCGATGGGACGAGGCGCGACCCCTCACAACGAACGTAATATGGTCAACACCTTGGAGACATTTGCATCGGCTGTGAAGGCTCAAAGCAACAACATTGAGCGTATGGGGGGATACATCAGAGAGAGGCCTGCTCAAAATGGGACCCTTGAGCGACAGTTGGAAGACATCGCGGAATGGATCACTGCAGTTGTGAGGTCTCAGAATCAAAAGAATGACAACACCATGGTACAGAAGTTTGATACCATCATGGGGAGGCTCGCGGCTCTCCAACGGGAGATTGAGAGACCAGTGTCGGAATGTTAGGGCAGCCTGAAAATTCTCCTGGGCTGCTCGCATGGAAATTTACAAAATCAACATTGAGATTGCGGACCCACATAACGGCGCCAGCTGCAGGCCCAAGGCTGGAGCCGAACAATCACTCCCTGATAATGACTGTGTTACGGCTATTCTTCCCGTCCCATGCAAGGACACCTGGATTGGCTGGAGGACTGTTTACTTAGCCTGATAGGCCGAAGGACACTGTCTCAGCTAAACTATGGACATGCACACACATACACTTACACTGATAAGCACTCACTCATCCCCCCTCCCTTTCCAACGCCTTCGATGCTTGTGCCCTACCGGGGAAGATGGCAGTCAACTGGACCAGCGCAGATATGCTGCAGGACCGGATGTGCTGTCTACACCGGCTCTCTCTTACCCTTACCCGCCCCTGTTGCTTGTCTTGTGTTTCTGTGGTGTATTGATAGTCATGTGCTTTTGTGCTGAGGTGTTTTTTCTGTTATCAAACTGTTCTCCCATTAGGAGCTCAGTCTGAGTGGAGTTTTTTTTCTCCTCCTCTTACCTCATGTAGTGTATTTTCGTTGTTTTTTCCTATCAGCCTACCTTTCTGACATGTCTCCCCAATGTGATGTTTGTGTAAAGTTGGTCAGAAGGTTCCTTTGTAAGTGCGCATGCGCCATTAGTGTGCTGCCTGCTGTAACCCTAATTTCCCTCGGGATTAATAAAGTATTCTGATTCTGATTCTGATACTAGTTGATTTCTGTGGAGGAAGTGGAATCCTCTGGGACCTCAACCTTTTTGCAGTGCCTCTGATGTATCCAGGAGGGTCTCTCCGCTATTTTTCAGGCAGTTGGAGTGGTCAGAAGCACTTGAAATGGCCTCTATCAACCCCCATCACCTCACTTTAGGCCTTTGTCCTGCGATAGGAATACTTGTGACTCTTCTGCTGTCCATCCTCTGCAGAAAAACCCCTCTGTGGAAAGGGTGCTGGGTCCAGTTATCTTACTGCTGTTATGATCCCAGCAGTCTTCAGTATGCCATTGTATGCACAGCATAGTGACACAGCATTAGGTGATGTTCATAGGAAACTGCTGTCATCACCACCATAGCTTCTGGTTCCTGTGCTTTCACAGAATCATGATGCCATCCTTAGACTCCCTCTCCGTTGTCGATGGAGCTTGGCACGCTCCCCTCATCCTTCAGGTGCCCGTCCATTGTCCACAATCTCCTCTGTTGGCCTCTGGAAATCCCCCTTGGCACAGCTCTCATTCTAACGCAGATTTGTGGTCCTTGCTGTGGCTCCAAAATCTGATCTCATGATGGGCCCCAACCAGCTCGACCTTTGACCTCAACCACTGCCTGGGCTGTCAGCTATGCCTGGAATGGTTCTCGCTCCTCACTGGGCCTCTGAAGATTTCTCAGGAGATCCCTTTCAGCAATACTCTGACTGCTGCACCTATATTTCCTTGCTAGAAGGAGTCAAAGGAGCTTGCAAAGAAAAGCGTCTGGACTTCTTTAAGTTACTTGAAGACGTTTCACCTCTCATCCGAGAAGCTTCTTCAGTTCTGAACTGAATCTGGTCAGTACCACATGTGCTGTAGTGAAAGCTGCAGCTGTTTTATTGATAAAGTTAAAGGCAAAAAACCAAAAGGATTAATCACTCATGTAACTGTGTCACTATATATCAGCATTAACAGGACCTCAGTTTGGTGTTTCAGAAAGCTGCTGATCTCAGACCTGCATGCTTCCGTTCTAAACACTTGATGTACTCAGCTGCATGGGTGGCTGTAGCTCAGGTGGCAGAGCAGATCAGCCACTAATCAGAAGGTCGGTGGTTCGATCCCAGGCTGCCTCCTGACTGCATGCCAAATATCCTTGGGCAAGATACTAACCCCATTTTGCCTACTGGTGGTGGTCAGAGGGCCCGGTGGCGCCAGTGTCCGGCAGCCTCGCCTCTGTCAGTGGGCTGTGGCTACAATGTAGCTTGCCATCACCAGTATGTGAATGTGTGTGTGAATGGGTGAATGACTGAATGTAGTGTGAAGCGCTTTCGGGTCCTTAGGGACTAGAAAAGCGCTATACAAATGCAGGCCATTTACCATGAAGAGCACGCTTGAGGAGTTTGGGGAGTATCCGAGTATTTATAACATTACACAAACCAAAGGTCTCCATCACAGTGTTCATGAAATGCTGGGTTTATCCATCTTCTGGGGCGGGCCTACAGAGGAGTGCTGAAGATTTCCCTGTGAGGGAGCTGCTGGTGAAGAGCATGAGTCCTGCTTGATCAATGTGATGAGCTTAAGTGTTCCTGGTGTTTCTTAAATGATGCCTCTTTCAGTGGGTCAACAGAACTTCTGGCACAGGACAGCTGTGAGGAAACTGCCAGTGACCCTGCCAGAAAGGGATCTGGAAGTAGGCGTCCTTCAGGTCGATGGTGGCGAACCAGTCCCCCGCAACAATGGCCTGACGCACCCTGGGGACCGTGGGCATTTGGCACTTCAGGGGCCGGAGATAGCGATTGAGGCCCCTGAGGTCCAGAATAGGACGGAGACCCCCATCCCGCTTTGGGACCAAAAAGTAACGGGAGAAGAACCCCACCCGGCGGTCCCTGGCGTCCACCTCCCGTATGGCGCCCTTCGATAGAAGGGACGCCAGTTCCTACCGGCACCCGACCCTGACCCGGGTCGGCCACGCAGGTGAAGGTCGGAGTGGAAGTCAGGGGAGGTCTGCGGCAAAACTGAAGGCGATAACCCTGGGCCATGGTAGATACCACCCAAGGGTCCGCCCCCAGGGCCGACCAGGCAACCCTGCGCTGTTCTGTAGCCAGGGAGGCGGGCAGGGCGGCCTGGCCCAGGGAGACGTCAGGAAGGAGGGGGACGGCTGGAGAACGACTGTCCCTTGGCACCCCGGCCCCCTCACCGAGCCTGAGCGTGGCCGCTGCGCCTACAAAAGGCCTCCAGCTGGGTCCAGAGATCTTCAGGACCCCAAGTAGGAGCAGCAGGGGCAGGCGGAGGCACAGAAGCACGAGCCCACCCCACCCTGGCAGGACGCTTGCGCAAGCACGGCGAGTCTCCGTAGCCTGCTGGAGGAGCTGAGCCGCACCGGGGCCAAACATGGCCGCAGGGTCGACCGGGAGCCTCATGAGGCAATCCTGGTCACCCGAACGGACCCGGGACTGAGACAGCCAGAGGTGGTGAAGCCTGTGGCAATAGCCTAGGAAGAGCTCGTGGCAATAGCCTGATGTTTCATGAGCGAGGCTAGGAGAGAGGACGTGGACAGCAACTCACCCATGCCCTCCAGATCACCTGAGGTAGCCTGCAACCGACGGGCCAAATGCCGAAGATGAAGTGACAATATTGCCGATGAATTAGACAGGCAGGCCTGGGTCGCCATACAGCTATGTAGCCGAGCCAAGAGCCCGTCCATGGTTTTCACATCCCTATTAGGGCACGCAGCCCGCCCCAGGATGGAGCCCAAAGGGCAACCAGGGGGGCCAGGGACGGATCAACCGGGGGAAGGGGCCGGCCGTCAATGCGCTCCCGGCCATGCATGGCCGAAAAGCGCTTACAGGCAGGGGACCAACGGTGCAGGGCCTCAAACTGTTTGCACACCAGGTCCTGAAAATCAGGCAGCAGCGGCACCTGAGATAAGTAGCGCTGAGGCCGTGAAGCGTAGTCAAACCGAGAAGACGCCGACACCATAGTCCACATCCAACAGCACAGGCTCAGGGGCTGGGCCACAGGAGGGAAAGGCATGGGAGGGGCCCAGCAGTTCGACAAATGAGGAAGGGGACCTGGCCCATGGAGCTGCGGGACTAGATTCTATGTCAGCAGCAGCTATTTTCCTCACTTTCGCCTGAGATTCCTGAGATGAGGGAGGTGCGGGTCGCTTGACAGAAAAAAACCTAGCACGAGCTTCCCTAGTCCATTCGGGCAGAATCAAACAATTCATGCACGAGGCAGGGGCTTCTCTAGTCAGCAAAGCATGCCCAGGACGTAGACACAGCACTCAGTGCTTGTGCCCATCCTCCAAAGGCATAGGAATGCCACACTCAAGGCAAGTTGGGGAGGCGTGGCCCACCATGCAGCGTGGCTAGCAAGGGGCGGGCCCCATACACCAACGGAGAAGTGCGAGCACGTCACAGTGTGTTATACATTATTATATGTAAATTAAATGTATTATTCATCTATTGCATTTGCCAACACCAAGAAGTCACAAGCAAAGAACGACCACACCATGGTAAATGTTTAAAAAGGAAAGTATTGATAAAAATTATTTCAAAAATAAACATAACAATTTTCAAATCTGTTCAAAGCAACACAACAGTGGGCCAATGTCAAACAAAATTGTGAACGTCACTCTGTAGAGTGGGCAGTCATAATGAAGCAGTACACTTTCATTTGAAAATTCAAACTGTGCTTCATATTTTGGGTCTCCAGATAGAAAGCTTTATTTGGCCATCACTGGCCAACAGTAATGATGTAATGTTCTTCCATATTTAACATTTGCACATAAATAAGTGACATAATATTTAATAATTTTTTTGAAAAGTTTCTTCACCCCACTTCTGCCATCCGCCGCTTTTATTAGAAAAAATTGGCCACAGCCACTGCGCCATGAATTCTGGGATATGTTGGGCCACAAATGATACACCGGACCCATTCTTCAAATCCGGGGAAAAGAAGGGCGCATTTTCGGCTGCATTTGGAATTGGGACAGGCTTCATTATGTTGCCGTGACGTAATCAGCCTTCAAATTGGGTCTTCAAGGATGCAGATCTTGAATTGGAACAGTTATTTTGGCGGAAGAAAATATGAAAGAGGAACATCACGTGGAGATACTTTAAGGTTGGAAATGAAAACACTGACATGAAAATAAACATAATAACTTGATACTGTCACTGGGTTCAAACTGAAGGAGTGTTCACAAGAAATCATCAGTATCAAACTGTGACAATAAAAAATGTTCATTAAAGTAACCAAGAATGGGATAAGTTTGATGTGAATCTTTCGTAATACATGGGGGAAGCTCTGTGCCAATTTTATCATACTGTACCTCCCTCCATCCAACCACACACTTCTTTGGGTTTGCCATCAGCCCTGCCTGCCTCACGGACTCCAGGACCGTGACCAACCACTGCACATGATCCACCGAGGTATAACTATGAATGACAACATCATCCAGGTAGGAATTAGCATATGCAGTGTGAGGACACAGCTATCGCTCCAGCACGTGCTGAAAAATGGCCGCGGCTTCAAACAAGCCAAACAGTGTTGCTTATGTTTATGTCATTTATGTTGTTCGATCTGCATGTATGTATTGCCTTGTTTTATGTTTTTTCTGTTGTTGTTGTTGTTGTTGTTGTTGTTGTGTTTTACTTATTTTATTTTATTTTTTATCTTTTTTTTTTTTCTGTTTTTTTCCCCCTGTTCTGTTCACAGTCTACTACCTCAAATACAGACACCAGTTTTCCCCTGGCCACTGTCAACTTGTCAAATCAAAGACCTGTCTGAATACAGTAAGGTATGTCGAGCACAATCAATGGTCTTAGAATTGTATCCTGGAATGTGAGAGGGGTGGGGAATGCAACCAAAGTTAACAAAGTTATGGCGCATTTACAGCAGCTTAAAGGAGATGTGTTTTTTCTTCAAGAGACACATCTCTGCAACAAAGAAGTGAGGCGACTCAAGAGAAACTGGATCGGCAATATATATCATTCCAAATTTAACGCCAAGGCTAGAGGGACAGCCATACTTATTCGTAATAATATTCTGTTTGAGCAACATAAAGTTATTGCTGATCCAGATGGCCGTTTCACATTTGTGTCAGGAAACTTGCAGGGCTCACTTGTGATACTGGCTAGCGTGTACGGGCCGAACTGGGACGACGACTCTTTTATAGCTAAACTTTTCTCTTCACTTCCAAATTTGGAAAATTATCATCTTATTATTGGAGGTGACTTTAACTTGGTTCAGGACACTCTGCTGGATAGATCGTCAACTAAGGCCTGTTCCCTGAATAAATCTGCTAAAACCCTAGAATTTTTCAAAACTCAGCTGGGGATTGTGGATCCATGGCGACATACGAATCCCACTACTAAGGCATTTTCCTTTTTCTCTCATCCCCACCGTACATATACACGTATAGACTTTTTTCTTGTTGATATTAGGTTTCTCTGTAAAATTAGCCATTGTCAGTATCATGCTATCGCCATTTCAGATCACTCACCAGTTTCTTTTGATGTGGCATTAGCCACCCCGTCTCGACCCATTAAACATTGGAGATTTAACTCTAGCCTGTTGATAAGGGATGACTACACACATTTTTTGAGATCACAGTTCTCACTTTTCCTTGAGTTGAACGATTCTACTAAAGTGTCAAGAGGTGTATTATGGGAAACGTCGAAAGCCTACATGAGAGGCCAGCTTATAGGATTTGTGTCAAATTTAAAGAAGAAAGAGTTAACTTACACGTCCAGTTTATTGAATAAGATCAAAGATCTAGATGGCAGATATGCATCAAACCCAGATCCTAACCTCTATACAGAACGTGTGAAAGTTCAAGCCAGCCTCAATTTAACCACCACCGCAACAGCTATGGTTCAATTAATTAAGACTAAGCAACGCTTTTTTGAATCGGGCGACAAGGCAGGGAAACTTCTGGCTTATCAAGCCCGTGCCGAAGCAACCTCCAAGCTAATCCCAAAGGTCCAGTCTGCTGTTGGTGACATAATACCGGACCCAGAGGGAATTAATGAAGTATTTGTGAGTTTCTATTCCAATCTGTACACTTCAAGCTCTCCCCCTCTATCAGAAGAAACTCTCCAAAATATACATTTTCCAAGAATAGATAGAGATCTGACGAAGGGATTAGGGGGACCTATTACTGTAGTAGAGGTACAAGAAGCCATTAAATCCTTAAACACAGGTAAATCGCCGGGCCCTGACGGTTACTCTGCAGAATACTATAAAGTCAATTCTGATCTTATGGCACCGTTGTTGAAAGATATGTATAATGAAGCCTTTTCAAAATGTCAATTACCCAAGACTTTGTCCGAAGCTACTATTTGTTTAATCTTGAAAAAGGATAAGGATCCTCTGTGGTGCAGCAGTTACAGACCAATTTCTCTTTTAAATATTGATTTTAAAATACTATCTAAAATCCTTGCACTTAGGCTACAACGTGTTCTGTCACAAATTATCGCCTCTGACCAGACGGGATTTATGGCCGGCAGGCACTCATATGACAATTCAAGACGCCTCTTGAATATTATCCATACATCGTGCAACTCAATTCCAGAGGTTGTGGTATCTCTTGACGCGGAGAAAGCTTTCGACCGCGTCGAGTGGAGCTTTCTCTATGAGGTGATGGATAGGTTTGGCTTGGGGGCTGACTTTATTCTCTGGGTTAAGCTACTATATTCCTCGCCATCCACCTGTATTCGTACTAACAACAACTTGTCTTTGCCTTTTCCACTTGAGCGGGGCACTAGGCAAGGGTGCCCTCTCTCACCCCTCCTATTCGCCATTGCTATCGAGCCTCTTGCAATATGGCTGCGTTCAGAGGATAGATTTAAAGGCATTACAAGGTTCGGTGTGACTCACAAACTCTCCCTTTATGCAGATGACTTGCTCCTGTACATTTCTGACCCTCTAAACTCATTCCCGGTGTTTTTTGACATACTGGACCAATATGGTACACTGTCAGGATATAAGGTCAATTATCAAAAAAGCGAGTTGCAACCCCTCAATTCCCTGGCCAGAGCTCTTCCCCACTCAATAGTGCCTTTTAAGTGGGCAGAAACCGGATTTAGATATTTGGGGTTTTTTATTTCCTCTTCTATACATAAAATGATGAGGGAGAATTTTCTATCCCTACTAGAAAATGTTGGGAAAGATTGTGACCGTTGGACTTCTCTACCATTGTCAGTGGCAGGGAGAGTTAACCTGATAAAGATGAGTGTCCTCCCAAAATTCTTGTATCTTTTTCAACATGTCCCGATTTTTCTTACCAAGGCATTTTTTGACAAGTTAGAAAAGATTCTGTCACATTTCATATGGGGAGGGTGTGGTAGGACTCGACTTAAGCGGTCAAAGAAGTGCAGGAGACTGATGCTGTCCAGTGTAGCAAGTGATTTATTCACCATTCTGTGGCCCAAGAATATTTACAAAGAAACAAATAAGAAACTCAACTCTATAATAAACTCAATTCAAATAAACATAACTGAACTTAAATTAAGGTCAAACTGCACACAGCTACACTGACCTGAACCCTTCTTCTGAAACACCTGAGTTCGTCTGCTTAAATAGTCCCCTTAATCAAACACTTTCTCCTCTGGACTATTCCATTCAGTAGGTAGGTGAGATGAACATGATTATATTCATCCTCTACTACTCCTCTTGACTGGCAACATAAACTCTGGTGTAATCAATACATATCACAACATTAAATCTATTTCTTTATAAACCCTTTAAAATCAACTTTATTAAATTATAAGAATTCTTCCCCTCCTGCACTTGGTCTCTTCCTGTGACCTCAGATGAACCCAGAAGGTATAAAGCAGGAAGTAGAACTACATTTCCTCCTTTTGCTTCTGGAAGACAGGTAGGTAAAGGTAAGTTCAAACAATACAAATTAACAGTTGAAATAAATAACATGTTAACTTAACAAACTTGCATGAATTGATTTAAACCAAGATGTTATATTATATAATCTGTAAAAGTGCAGAACATAAACAAACCCGGGATAGTAGATGTTTGCCTATTGCAGATTACATGTGAAATATGGTTAAATCAAAACAAGAATGTTAACTAAGAATGTAGACAAATGGTCTTCTCACTAGTGATGGGCAGATGAAGCCCCATGAAGCACTGAAGCTTTTCATCCAATTGGTTCACCCCAACGCGAAGCTTCATGAAGCTTCATTTGCTCTAGCAGGACACCTACTGGACGTAAAAATAATAGCTGGCATGAATTTGAAGAGTGTGGCATTTTGCACACAGCCTGTAAATGTCAACAACAAAAGGAGTGTGTAAAACATGTATATTGTAGTGATGGCAGTATACTGTGTATATTTATAGTGGCAGTATGGGAAATGATTATTTGGAAATGCTTGAAATGGAAATGATCATTTACTGTGAGGTGAGGTGTGGTTGGGGTGTGGACAGTGGTTGTGCTTTTGTAACGTTGAGGTATGGACAGCTACACACTGCCTGTTCACATTTTATTCTGTAAAAACTAAATTTTCACTGCTTTTATGACCTTTTTAGTGGGGAGAACATAGCTAGGATTTAATGATTTAACAAATCTTTTGAATCCTTTGTCCTCCACAATGCTAAATGGCTGGGAGTCCTCAATCACCATGCTGACCAGGTCTTCATCTATTTGAGATTGTTCTCCTGAGGAAAGACAATAAAGATAAAGCACAAATATAAATATCACACACGTAACTTATAACAGTTGTATAATATTGTTATATCATTTAGTAACATTACTGCATCCTATATTATCATTGCATTTGATGGCTCACCTGGTCTTGCTCCACGATCGGTGTCCCCCTTATTCTCATGCAAAGCTCTGTAGTGCCTAAGCATGGATGAGGTGTTGCTGTTATATCCCAGCTCCCTGGCACATAGCAAACACTTCACCTTGTACAAAAGTCAAGACAGCTCAACATAAATTGTATTGCACCATCAGTATCATGAAAATACATCTTCTGTAGAAATTTACATACCTTGTTGGGAGGAATAAGATCAAAATGTTCCCACACAGGGGAGGACATCCTCCTCTTCTTAGCTGGCTCCATTCTCTCCTGACTTTCCTCACTCTCATAAACCTCCATACGGTCTCCAAACTCTCACTAACCGCAACTCTCCATCAAACACCCACATTTTTGAATGAAGTCTGAGGGGTTTATATTGCTGTCATATCTCGCGGCAAAGTTCGAACCACTTCATGAACCAGTCACGTGGTACAGCCGGGCAGCGAGGCTTCGGACGTCATCATTTTCAGCTCCTCCCATAAATGAAGCAAGCCTCGATACGCGCTTCACGGAAACGCCCCCTCCATTACTCGACACACGCTCCGAAGCCTCGATACAGAACGTCCCATCACTACTTCTCACCCACTTTGTCACAGAGGGAAACAAGCTAGAATTCGCAAGTCTATTCTTCAGTCCTCTAAAAGTGATGGTGGTCTTGGTCTGCCCAATTTTAGACACTACTATTGGGCAGCTAACATACAAAAACTTTTACAATGGGTTCATAATGACCCCCCTGTAACAGCCTGGGTACAAATGGAAACTGCATCTAGCTGTTACTCATTATCATCAATACTCAGCTCACCACTCCCTTTTTCTCCAACCTTTGTTGGGGATAATCCAATAGCTAAGGAAACAGTAACTATTTGGCGACAGTTCAGAAAATACTTCGGGCTACTTGGACCGTCTTTGCTAACACCTTTATCAAAAAATTGCAATTTTGCACCTTCAAACACTGATGCGGCCTTTAGTAGTTGGAAAGATAACGGACTTAGGACTGTTAAGGACTTGTACAGTCAGGACACCCTTCTATCATTTGCTGACCTATCGTCTAAATACGACCTGCCTAATTCCAACTTTTTTCGCTATCTTCAGGCTAGAAATTTTGTAAAAACGCAGTTCCCTCACTTTCCCAATCGGCCTCCAGAAACAAATCTGGATATCATCCTGCAGACGAACCCTCATCAAAACAGACTGATATCAGCCTTGTATAAAATACTAGGTGCTTTGGTCCCCAAATCCATTTCTCATATTAAGCTGAGATGGGAGGAAGAGCTTCAGACAACCCTGCCAGAACAGCAGTGGAATTGTGCTTTGAAATTGATTCACTCGTCTTCAATTTGTGCTCGTCATGCTTTGATTCAGTGCAAGGTGGTCTATAAAGTATACTATACAAACGCAAAATTATCTAAAATCTATCCAACCATCAGTGATGCCTGTAGCAGATGTGGACTATCGCCTGCCAACCATGTCCACATGTTTTGGTCTTGTTCGAAACTGAGTAAATTTTGGAGGAATATATTCGACACACTTAGCCAAGCATATGGCCAGACTGTCCTTCCTAACCCACTCTCTGCAATTTTTGGCATTCCTCCCGACTTGAACTTATCTGGTCCCCTCAAACAGGCCCTAGCCTTTACCACTTTACTGGCCCGGAGGCTTATTCTGTTGAAGTTGAAGCTTCCCCACCCCCCAACTCATGATCATTGGGTGAGAGATGTACTCTTTAACTTAAAGCTGGAAAAACTTAGATTCTCTCTAAAAGGCTCTATTAGGGAATTTAACAAAATCTGGAAATCATTTCTCTTGCTGGTCGACACCATTACTTTACTTCCTGAGTCTGAAGTGAACTGAGCGAAGCTACATTATAATGTTTATTTTTTTTTTTAAATCTTATTTATACCTTATCTATTTGTTTTTCCTTTTGTTCTGTTTGGTCCTTTCTCTGCTATTGTTTTCTCTGTTTTTGTTTTGTTTGTTTTTGTTTGTTTGTTTGGCTACGGGGGGGGGGAGGAGCTGTGGTTGTTGTTGTTTTTTGGGGGTTATGCTTGTTATGTGTATGGGTCCTGAGGTGTTGTTTTTTATTTTTTTTATTTATTTATTTATTTTTTGGTGTGTGTGTGTGTGTGTGTGTGTGTGTGTGTGTGTGTGTGCAGAGACTGGTTCTCTGCGGTGTTTTGTCTATTGTGGATCTGGTAGGGGGAGAATTTGGGTTGGGAGGTAGGATGGTATAATGGACATACCACTGTTCTGAAATCAAGATTGACTTAGCTGTTGCTAACTTTGTATGTCATTGTTGAAATTAATAAAACAAAGTTGGGAAAAAAAAAAACAAGCCAAACAGAAGAGTGACGAATGGTACGAACCATACAGAGTGGAGAAGGTCGTTTTTGTCTTTGGACTCTGCAGACAAGGGAATCTGCCTGTAGGCGTTGGTTAAATCCAGCATGATAAAAAGATAAGCAGTGCTTAACCAGTCCAGGTCAACCTGGGGCATGGGATAGGCATCAAACCATGAGACCTTTTTGACTTTGTGATGATCATCACAGAACCGTATAAAACCGTGCGCTCACTTCTTAATTACCTGGAAGCACCTTAAAGACAACCGGCCCCTCTCAACAGCTGCGACAAATCACCTGGAGAAAAGGTAAGCACAGGAGACCAAACACTGAGGAACAAATCCTCATTTCATCCTATGATAATAGCATTTTCACCATTTCAGCCAATTCCTTTTGTACAATTGGTCTCTTGTGCTCAGGCAACATGTTAGGTCATGAACAGACTTTCACGCCAGGCTGCGTTTCAAAGTGGTGCTGCATGAGAGTCATGCAGACGGGCAGGGGGGAGAACACATCTGCAAACCGCTGTTGCAATGCAGGAACATCTGCTTTGTGTGAGATGTTCATTACAATGAATCTTAAACACACTCTCTGAAAACTCATGCCCACATCTTGTTTTTAAGAAAAATCAAATATCTTTGTCCTTGAAGATCATTTCAGAGTTTTTAATGAGCTGCAGGAACCCTGTTCAATGTTAGTGGAGAACAGCCAAGGTTCCTCCAGTGATAAACCTCCACATGTACCACTGAAAACAGTTAAATTACTTTGAATCTGAAATCAGGGCTCGAACTACTTGTTGTGAGACCATTTCTTTATTTTTCACAGTTCATCAAATATAGGATCAAATCAAATCACGATTTCATAATACAAACTTCAAATCAACAAGAAAACAGCTGCAGAACATGTGGATCAAAATGAATTCATTAGAAACAACATGTGGACTTCAAGAACACAGTAAACACACTAAAGTGAAAGGAGGAGCCAAAAATAGAGGTTTAAAAGAATTGGAATTTTTGAACTTTCACCATTTCTTTGCTGCCACTGTGAATATGAATGTGGATGTTAGGTTTTGTATTGTTCATTGCCATTTATGCTTAGAAATATTTAACCATATATGCTTAGAGGTGTATAATCAGTTGTAGATTGAAAGAATGTAATTATATTGTCCTCAACGTTCCAGCGGATAGGTTCAAGCTACAAACCTATCAGTGGTCTTTGCCAATTTGCCAATTGAATAAAGGTTACACTGACTCACTGCTTCATCTTCTGGTACAAACTGGTATTACGTGGAAGTACAGCCCAAAACCAGTTTAGCTTGAGTTTATTCTTTCTGGACATAAAGTCACAGCAGGTGTTGTTTCAAAGCTGGTGGACAGATTTAGTTCATTTTGGAAGTTTTAAGAACAACTGCTGTGAAATTATTTGCAGTTTTGGGAGAAAATTTTCTAAGAGAAGATTTTACCTCAGCAAAAGATTAAATATGAATGAAGGATTGAAATTTAACTGATTAACACAATGATTTAACACATTAAATGAATACATAAAAAAAGTTAATTTTGTAAACAAAGTTCAAATGAAAGAAATTGAAATATATATCCATATCTGCAATTTTGATACAATATCAGTTTTGTAAAAAAAAACAAAACATACCTATAACTTTAATAATACAGTAACAAGTACAATTACTAAACACTACTGTGTCCTAAGGGAACAAAGATCAAAATATAATAAGGAAAACATTTTAGAGAATTAAAATCCCTCAAAGGAAAAAACATAAACTTGATATACATATCTATACATGCAGGTAGGGCATCTACAGCTTCCTAAATGTAACATTCAGAATTATTCACTGCAGGTCCAGAAATCAGAGCTACCTCATCAGATCCAAGTGTGACATCAGCTGACACAGGAGATTCCATCTGAACTCTGTGGAGCCTGATCTCAAGGTTTTTAAGTCTGAGCCTGAAACAGGTTTATTTACAGTGTGGGATCGTTTGTGTTCGGAGTATGAACTGACATTCCTGAAGCTCTTGTCACACTGGTCACAGCTGAAGTTCACTTCCATGTGTGTACGTTCATGTTTGTTACGATGACCTGATTGTGAGAAGCTTTTGTCACAGTGTCTGCACTTGTATGATGTCTCTCCTGTGTGGATTCACTTATGCTTTTTCGTTAAGCTCATGTCCAGTGGTGAAGGATGACCCACACTGGTCACAGATGTGCTTTTTCACCCCACTGTGGAAGAGTTCATGTATTTTTAATGTACTTGGTGTGTGGAAGCCTCTCCCACATTATTGGAAGTAGTTCATTTTGGCTCCAGTGTGTCTACGTTGATGTGGTTTTAGGTCCCATTGATGATTGGAAGTTTTTCCACAAAGGACACAGAGAAACTTTCCCACCACCACAGTGACGACAGGGCTGGGAAGTGGATCCATGTGCGTCGCTCTGCTTTTTTATTTTTATCCTGAACGTCGCCTAAAATAAAAAGCATCTCTGCCAACGTCCAATTACATTTTACTGTTTACATTATAACACTCAGCTTACTGGGCGAAAATGACACTTCATTTTTCCAAAAAGTTTATTCAGTATAACTCCATAAGTTTACTGATCAGACTTGATCAGGTTAAAATTACAAGATAAAAAAATCAATACATCCTGACAGTAACTGCATTTGTAGAGTTATTTTCTGGTGTGGATGTGTCGGTGGTTTCTCAGGTGATGTGGATATTTAAAAGTCTTCTCACACAGGTCACATTTGTAAAGTCTCTCCTCAGTGTGGCTAAACATGTGTATTTTTAACTGTGTGTCTGTTGTAAACAGTTTCCCACACTGATCACAGCAGGAAACATCATTTCCAGTGTGAATCCGTAGGTGAATATTTCGGTACCGTTTGTCGCTGAAACTTTTACCACAAAAGTCGCAGCTGTACGCCTTAATTCCAGAGTGGGTAACTAGATGCCTCTGTAAGTCGCCATTTTGAGCAAAAGCCTTACCACACAACTCACAGCTGTGTGCTTTAAATCCACTGTGGATAAGTTGGTGTATTTTTAAGCCTCTAGCCCGGGCAAAATCCTTCCCACACAACTCACAGCTGTGTGCTTTAACTCCACTGTGGATGAGTTGGTGATTTTTTAAGTTTCCAGCCTGGGTAAAAGACTTTCCACACAACTCACAGCTGTAAGGTTTAACTCCACTGTGGATGAATTGGTGTGTTTTTAAGGTTTGAGCCAGGGTAAAAGACTTTCCACACAACTCACAGCTGTACGCTTTAACTCCACTGTGGAAGAGTTGGTGTGTTTTTAGGTTGCCAGTCCGGGTAAAATCCTTCCCACACTCATCACAGCTGTAGGTTGTCTCTCCCTTTCTTCTTTGAGATTTGTCGGCCTCCTGAGAGCGCTGACTTCTTGCTCCATGTTGGTCCTGCAGTGACAGATACAAACAGAGGCAGTGAGTGAAATGCAGTCATGGAACAAACTAAAACTCCTTCCATTGGTGGAATCAAACATGTCAACAAACACATTGTTGGTGTGTTACCACCACCTTGTGGTGATAGTATCGCATTACAATGATGTCCTACAATGGGAGTTGTAATGAAAATGACATTATTGAAGAAATATATAAGAGGAGAAAATCTTTTACTTCATAAATTATTTTGAGTTCAAGTGATGATATTGTTGTTTCAATATGTGCTGTTAAAATATGATCTTTGTATTTTCTTCTAACTTCTGTGGTTTTTGGTTGTGAATGTAGATTCTGTATATATGGAGGAGCCCAGGATGGAAAAGATAAAGCTGCTGTTAATTGTTTTTTAAAAACCAACCAGCTGTGCACACAGTTTCAATAACAGTGTAACTGTGATATTTTTCTCACCTTTTGTGTTGAAGTCATTGTTTCCTCTGTAGTGGCTGAGCTGAGTCCAAATGGCTTGTTCCTATGCTGCACCACCAGACTCTTGTCCTCCTGTTACTCAGCTGGGACACAAAAGTATATATTTGTATTTTATCCCTGACAAAAAGAAGCAGAGCAAATAAACATGACTAAACTCCTCAGTGACAACAATACCTATAAAGCTTCAAGGTAAAACCCCAGAAACAACTACAAAAAGAAAGTCATCAGTTGGCTACAAGAACTGGAAAGGGAAAAACCACTGACTGTCCTGTATATCACCGCCTTTACCCAGGGAATGCTACACCCTGTATATATGTCAACATTATTTAGGGATAATGTTTACATAGGCGATAAATTTTCATGAATTCATTTCAACTGTAGAAGCCTCTACAAAAGCTTTGTTCTGATCAATGATTTTTTGAATAATCTGAAAGGCAAGTTTAAAGTTATAGCACTATCCGAAATATGGATAGATGAGGAAAGGGGTTGGGACTTTCACATTGATGGGTATGAATTATATCATATAAATAGATCTAATAAGAAGGCAGGAGGTATGGCACTTTTTGTTGATAGCGATTTGAAATGTAAGCAGGTTGAATATATGTCTGTGGCTATTAATGATTTAATAGAGTGTGTGGCAGAGCGCTTTGAACGTTATGCATAACGTTAAGTATAGAGAAGACAGTAACAGTTTGTATATAAAATCAAAATTATGAAAACTAGAAGATATAATGAAATTACAGACATAAATTATTATATTTAGGGCAAAAAATAAAACACTACCTCTTAAGTTACAAAGTGTATTTGTATTGTGTTCAGAACATGGGGAGGGAAGAAGGAAGTTTTATTTTAAGCATCGGTTTGCTCGAACCACACAAAGGCAAATGTGTCCAACAGTCATAGGCATAAGAAATTCTCTCAATGATCATCTCATTCATCATCTAAGAGTCTAGGTGACAACCAAGAAAGTTTGGCGACTACTGGAGAGACAGATGACAGCTCGGAAAGACAGCTCCAGGGGCAGGGTGGGCTAGCATCCCGGTCTGCAGTTTTCGTGAGAAAGCACCCCAAAAAGCTACGGAAAGCCCTAAAGAAAGATACCCCCAGGAGATCCCGAGAGGGGGGGAGGATGAGGTCTCCAATCGTACGGACTCAAGGTTAACGACCAATGCAATGGAAAGGACTACGAGTAAGACATGTATCTGCGGCAAGCTGTGTAAGAACCAGCGTGGCCTAAAGGTCCATCAGGCTAGAATGAAATGTTTGGAGCGGGAGAGTAAGGTGCAACGCACAGGTCCTGAACCTGGTGAGAACCTGGTGAGACGCAGGAGGAGCCCGGCCAGGAGGCACCCCACAGAGCCTAGTCCCTCCACGCACTGGACTCTTCCAATCCAAGCAGTGTAGTTCCAAAACAGCGGATTAAGTGGCCCCCAGCCAGCAGCCAGAGCGAGTGGCAGAAGTTTGATGAGGATGTCTCCAACATCATACAAGCTGTGGCCAAAAGAGATGCCGACAGCAGGCTTAAAACAATGACCACCATCATAGTCAGCTACGCCTCAGAAAGGTTCGGCCTGATTGAGAAGTGTTACAACAAGACCCCTTACACCATGAACCGCAGGGCCATGAAGATTCATCAACTGCGCCAGGAGCTCAGGAGCCTTAAGAAGCAGTTCAAGAACGCTGATGCGGAGGAGAAGCAAGCTTTAGAGGAACTGCATAACATCTTGCGGAAGAAGCTGATTACCCTCCGTAGAGCAGAATGGCACAGGAGGCGAGGAAGAAAGATAGCCAGGAAACGTGCAGCTTTTATTGCTGATCCCTTTCGCTTTTCCAAACAATTGCTTGGAGTTAAGCGAAGCGGGCAGTTGGAGTGCTCAGCAGAGGAGGTGAATAACTTCCTTCATGAGACCATGAGTGACCCACTGAGGGAACAAGACTTGGGACCAAACAAAGCTCTCATCAACTCTGCCCCACCATCAGTAGAGTTCAAGTTGACGGAGCCAAGTTTGAAGGCGGTGTGTGAGGTCATCAAAGCAGCCCGCTCTGCATCCTCCCCAGGTCCCAGTGGCGTACCCTACCTTGTCTATAAGCGCTGCCCAGAGCTGCTTCGCCACCTGTGGAAGATCTTAAAGGTGATATGGCGGAGAGGGAGAGTTGCTGATCAGTGGAGGTGCGCAGAGGGAGTCTGGATTCCCAAAGAGGAGGATTCGAAAAACATAAACATAAACCGAATCCTGTGGCCCTTGCTTGTCTATACAGTTCCAATAACTACTGTGGAATCCCTTGAAAGAAAGATCAGTGGCTTTCTTCGTAAGTGGCTGGGACTTCCCCGGAGTCTCACCAGCGCTGCCTTGTATGGGGCAAGCAACAGCGTGCAGTTACCCTTCAGTGGTCTCAAAGAAGAGTTCAAGGTGGCTCGTACACGAGAAGCCCTACAGTACAGAGATTCTAAAGACTGCAAGGTGGCATCAGCAGGTATTGAGGTAAGGACAGGAAGAAAGTGGAAGGCTGAGAAGGCAGTTGAGGTGGCGGAGTCACGCCTAAGGCAGAAAACACTGATGGGGGTCTTAGCAACAGGGGGAGCAGGCTTGGGGTACGTCCCAAAGGCCCAGGTCAGCAGGGCACAGGGAAAGGAGAGACACCTGCTACTCCAGGAAGAGGTCCGAGCAGGTGTGGAGGAGGAGCGAGTAAGTAGAGCTGTAGGCCTTAAGCGGCAGGGAGCATGGACAAGGTGGGAGAGCACCTTGCAGCGCAAGGTCACCTGGGCAAACATCATGCAGGCAGACTTCCACCGGATCCGATTCCTAGTGCAGGCAGTTTACGACACTCTGCCAAGCCCAGCAAACCTCCATCTGTGGGGAAAGAGCGAGACACCTGCCTGTCCCCTGTGCTTTGGAAGAGGGACCCTAGAACACCTCCTTAGCAGCTGCCCAAGGGCCCTGGCCGATGGTCGGTATCGTTGGCGGCACGACCAGGTGCTCAGAGTAGTTGCTGGAAAGATTGCCTCAGCAATCAGCACCAGCAAGCATCATCATGCTCCGAGGAAGGCAATCTCTTTTATTAAGGCTGGAGAGAACCCCCAGGTGCGCCCACATTTGACAACTGGCCTCCTCAACACAGCCTCTGATTGGCAGCTACAGGCTGACCTGGGTAAACAACTAAAGTTCCCTCAGAACATTGCAAAAACATCACTCCGGCCAGACATGATAATTATTTCTGAGGCCTCAAAACAGCTGATCATGCTGGAACTCACAGTGCCCTGGGAAGAGCGGATTGAGGAGGCCAATGAAAGGAAACGAGGAAAGTACCAGGAACTAGTGCAGGAGTGCAGGGGAAGGGGCTGGAAGACTTTCTATGAGCCCATAGAAGTGGGTTGTAGGGGCTTTGCAGGACGATCACTCTGCAAAGTGTGGCTGGGCGTGGCTGGGGCAGCCAAGAAGAGGGCCATCCAGGCTGTGAGTGAAGCGGCAGAGAAAGCCACAAGGTGGCTGTGGATCAAGAGGGCTGATCCGTGGGTAGCTACTGGTACGCAATTCGGGGCCTGATCACCCCCGGCTGGGTCGCCTGGGCGAGGGTGTATGATGTTGTGAGACCCGAAACACCTGATGACCTTAGGATACATCAATGAAGTTGCGTACCAGTGCATCCAGGAGATGTGTCTTTATAATAGGTATAGCATGTGTTGTACAAAGGTTTCTCAATTTAAAATCTGCTATAGCAATAAAACGATAAATATGAAGAAGTTGAAAATAACAGAATTTAACTGTAGAAAAAATTATCCTTTCTGTTTGATATTTAGTGGTATTGCTCACTGTTGATTATATTGTTCTGTTTGTTTTGTCTTGTTTTGTGTAAAATATTGTCAGAGTGTAATTTTGGTTGCCTACTTGTATCATCACAGATGGGGTGCAGGTGTCAATGAGAATTTATTCTTCTTCCTGTTCCTGTTCATGCATGGAAACAGTGTTACTTTAATTAACAGGAAGGTTGTGTATAAGAAATGAATTACTGCTGTACCATGTGTGAAACAAAAAATTAAATAAGTAAATATGGACTTCCATAGATCCACAAAAGAGTCCCGCTCAGACTCATCGGTAGCAGTATAAACTCAGCCAACTAAGTTTATACTGCACCTCATTACCATCCTAGGAGTTTAAAAAACATTTAAAAAATCACTTTGTTAATGAGGGATTGAAAAATTTCACAAATGAAGAATTTATTCTACAATTCATTATTCAAGCACAGAGTTCTTTATTTCGATGTGCGTGGCTCTTGTTGTCCTCCATATGGGGGTGTCAAAAATCACATTGGAAGTGGCACACATCACACGGGGGTACATGTTGACGGTGTTAACAACACCTTTACATTCACTTGGTGAACTTGCAAACGCTTAGGATTTAGCTGAACCTGACTTTAGATGTTTCTGAAACAAGAAGGACATATTGATTTGCTCTCCTGATATTTAGACTGTAGTATTGATATTTTAACCTTTAAGGAGCACAAAATGTATTAATCCTACTAACACATACACGCATGTAATGAAGCTCAAGAAGACCAGATAGTATTTTAAGCCTGTGTTTCTGATTTTATCATGTTGTTCGGTTCACTTAGTGGGATGAGAAGCAATATATGAACTATTGGACTAATATTATATTAGGAAAGATGATTGAATTATAGCAGGGGTGAACAGAATGCAGCAGAGGGATTAAATGAGTGAGACTAGTAGATTCTTAGTTTCTTGTTCCTGATGTGTAGGGGAGGTTTTACCATGACATACACCGTGTTACATGGGATGAAACTTACATTTTTGTTACCAAGTGGAAGTGAAAAGTCCTAAAACTAGGCTTTCATATTTTTACATTTTGTAGAATTTTATTTTATTTTATTTTATTTATGTTTGAGGAGTGCACTGAAAGTTAGGTTTGAAAATCTGCTCTCCTTCAAGCAGGCCTGCATGATTGGAACTAAAAGTGCTATACAACACTGTTGCTTTAAAAACGATGGTAAAGTGAGCTTCTCCACATTACAATGGGTTCTGGAGAAAGTCACCTATGTGGGACACGATTAGATAGTAAGTCCCAAGTCCCTTGTCTAAAAGGAATCAGCAAGGTAATCAATTCTGAATTTGTCTTTTTTCTTCTTTGAAATGATGTCATGTTGCTGGCAGTTAGTGATGGGATTTCCTGCTCTTTTTAGAGAACCGGCTCTTTCGTCTCCCAGCCAGCTCTTGAGGTTGTTTTGTTGCTTTAATTAATTTATTATTAACAACAATATAAAATTATGCACAAAAGGAATTACTACTGTCGCCAAAGTGCTTGCTCATAGGGGGTCATATGATTGTTGGGTTTTTCTCTGTATCTATGAAGCGCCTTGAGGCGACTTTTGTTGTGATTTGGCGCTATATAAATAAAATTGAATTGAATTGAACTAATGTATTTACACTGCGCCTAGCATCCCGGAGCACTTCTGTTATGTTTTGTACGTGTTTTAGAGTTCGTACGTGCTTTGTCTCTAGGGACCACTGTAACTATACTTTTATTTATTCACTCCACATAAACTGTAATAAATTAATCATATGATACAAAACCCACCTGTCCAGGTTGTACCCCGCCTTTCGCCCTATGACAGCTGGGATAGGCTCCAGCGCCCCCCGCGACCCTGAAAAGGATAAGCGGAAGCGAATGGATGGATGGATGGACAAAACCCACCTTTTTACATTTCAACTTTTAACTATTTAAATTTTCATCTTTTTCCTTTTAAACAAATTTAAAGTGAAACAAAACAAAACGCTGCAAACCACAACACAATTAAATATAAATTAAAATATGAAAACAAAAAGAAGATGCATATTCTCTGTCATATGGGCCTGCGTGAATAAACTTTCTGAATCCTTTATCATCCGCAACTGAAAATAGTTGTGGTTGATTCCTATACCTTTCTAAAGTGATGTTGTTGTCCCTGGCTCTCTTTCTGTCTCGCTCTGTTCATGTGCTACTGCGAGCGTAACTACTGCCCCTCTTCCCAGCGCAAAGCACAAGGCTCACGTGCGGAGTGAAGCGGGAAAAAAAGTGCGACAGAGAGGGTGAGAGAAAGAAAAAAAGAAACCCTACAACTCGTGACACTCACTTCAAAGATCCGGCTCTGAGATTCATTTCGTTCGCGACCGACACATCACTACTGGCAGTAGAAACTTAAGTCGACAGAAGAAGTTGTGCTTTCACCAATAAACATACAGGGACTGACTGGACTGATAATGGGAACAAATGGTTAACTGACTTGACACTGATATGCAAGATTGTCCCTACTCCAAGCAGACAAGGAAAGGGTTGATGCATGTATGTTTTTTTCAGGAGCAGGAAGATGACAGCGACATCCTAGGGTCGCATGAACTTGTGGGCTATGCAGACTTAATCTTGTAATTGTTCATTTCTATGTGTATTTACCACAAGTATGTTATTTTCATGATGTGGTGGCAGATTTCTTTTCCTATGTATTAATCATATCACATTAGTAATAGTAATATTATTTCCTCACTTTAGTGTTCATCAGTTGTATGCATTCACATAGAATGTTATCACAAGTGGGCCCCATGTTATTGCACCTTCACAGTGGACCCATCGTAGACTGGAAGATCTCCAGAAATCCTACTTTAAGGGAGGTGACAGGTGGTTGTAATTTTTCTCTGAGGTCAAGGATGAGCTGGACTGAAGGTATAGGGATACGTGATGTCCTGTGGATGTTCTTTGTTTGAGAGTGTCTGTGAGGGTGTATATAAGATGTAAGGGTGGTGGCCAAACTTCAGAGATGATCCTTGTGTTGACTGGGATGTTCCCATTCAAATTTTAATGTGTTTATTAAACACACTTCCAACCCAGCTCCAGTGTTGGTTGTAATGACTTACTAAGTAACCCGTTACTGTAATTAAATTACTTTTCCGCAGGTAACGCAGGTATTAACTTTAAATTATGAGCCACCAGTCGAAATCAAGAATCGTTATAAATGGAAATGGGATGCAGATAGCATTAGGTATTTAGGGGTGGTAATACATTGTGATTTCACCAAAATGTTCAATGCCAACTATGCCCCTCTAAATTAATCCATAAAATCAGATATACAAAGATGGAACACTATTCCATTTCAGGACCTACACTCCAGGGTGGAATCAATCAGATTAAATATTCTTCCCCGACTGCTGTATTTGTTTCAGTCTCTACCGATTACCATACCACAAAAACAGTTTGCGGTATGGGATAGAACATTGTCAAAATATATCTGGAATGGGAAAAAAGCTAGAGTTAAATATAAAACGCTTCAATTAAAGAAAGAAAAGGGAGGTCATGGGCTTCCCTGTCTACGAGAATATTATTGTGCAGCTCAGTTAAGACCGCTGATTTGTCTCTGTTGTCCAAACTACACCGCCGGATGGAAAGATGTTGAAGGAACAATAGTAAAAGAAATACCAGTTTCAGCTTTAATATCGGACATAAAATTGCAGAATAAAATACATATGGCAGATAAACCTATACTGCAAATAATGATATCAGCTTGGAAAGAAGTAATAAAAATTGGTGGTTTGGAAAATGCCTCTAAGGTTTTAAGATGGTGTGCATATGATTCAGATTTTACTCCAAATCAATATGATAATAGATTCAAAAACTGGATTTCAAAAGGTATAACCAATTATTATTCATTTGTCCATAAGGGTGCATTTCAAAGCTTTGAATCTTTAAGGAGTAAACATGACTTGGGATCAGATGATTTTTTTAGATATCTACAGATCAGAAATTATTTTAATCAAAACTTAAAAGTGAACCTAAACGAATTACAATTTGTAGAAACATTCTTATTATTAACCAAATCTGAAGTGCAAAGTAAAATAATTTCTAAATTATATAACAGCATCCGGCGGTGTAAAAACGACAGCACTCTGTATATTAAAGCGAAGTGGGAAAAGGAGGGTAATTTGACAATTACAGAGAAGTGTTGGGCTCACGCATGCAAGATACAGTGGGCTACCACTGGGTCTAATGTTTGGCGTGAATTTTGCTGGAAAAGCATTATGAGATTTTTCATTACCCCTGCTCAACAAAGATATCGAGGAACTGGTGATAAATGTTGGAGATAGAGCTGGGCGATAGAACGATAACGATATGTATCGCGATATAACTTTTACTCGATAGAGAAATTAAGCTATCGCGATAGACCTCGCCGCTCTTGTCCTCTTAAAAAAAAAAAAAAAAAAAGAAAAAAAGAAAAAGGTCAGCCAATCCAAATTAAGCAGCGCAGAGCCGAACCAATCACAGCCGCAGCGTCACGTCGCGTGACTTGTTACGTACAGCACAAGTGCCAAGCCGCACGTGTGTTTGTTTGGGAAACAGCCAGCGGGTAATGGAGCCAGCGCGTAATGGAGGAAATGAGTGTGCCGACTAGAAAAATCTACCGAGCGTGACCGAAGAGAAAACAGATGATGGTTCCAATGCCGGAGAGATTGTCGAACGGAAGAGCCATAGAAGTTCCGTAGTGTGAAGGTATTTTGGCTATTTCAAGTCTGACAAAAAACAGAGTAGCGTGCACTGTAAATTGTGCCGAAATCAAGTCTGGAAATACAATAAACTGGTGCATGCGTCACACTGTGCCACGTTATTGTTTCGGTGAAATGAATTTCTACAATACTGTTACTGTTAATTCTACTCTCTGCAGTGTTTAAATGCTTACATATACACACAGTTACTGTCCCTCCACACATACGACTCGGTTCTGCTTCTATGCCCCAGCTTTGTTTACTTTTTCCCACCGAGGCTTCTAGACTTCTGATTGGCCAACATTTCTGCACGGTTAGGAATCTAGCTCCACCTGCTGCTTTGGCATGTTCATAGCAGCGTTTTCCTTCATTTCTGCCTTTATGTGTGGACGGGATTATTTTTTAAAACGAAAACGGAAAATCTCCGTTTTCAAAAATACCCGTGTACGTATGGACGCAGCCTCAGTCTCTGACTGGAAGCGCTAATTCGTCATTCGGCTTTTGTCAGACTAAAGTAACTGTTAAAACTGTTTGAAAAGCTAAGCTATACAACAAGGAGAGATTGAGAATTTCCTTTTAGTTCTCAGTTTATTTGATATTGACAAAAGTTAATTAGTTTTGTCTGTTCTTCTGTAAAACAAACTAAGATTTATTTTTAGAATTAATATTTTGTTTCTAAGTGGAATTGACATTTTAGTCTGTTTCGTTTGTTCTATTTTGAAACTTAAACGCTTTAGCGGCTGCCTTTTGTGTAGTTTGCAATATTTGCCTTTATTTATCTGAAAAAGTCTCATGTTCCTTAAGTACATCTACCCTGTTGAACTTATTATGGGAAATAAATATTTAAATAAAAACAAGCTGCTGATTATTTCACATTTTACTTGTGAGCAACGGCACATTTAAATCTTACAAATATAGTTATTTGGCTTATATCGTGATAGATATCGTTATCGCCTGAAATGAAAAAAAACATATCGTTATATGAAAAAATCTCATATCGCCCAGCTCTAGTTGGAGATGTGGGGGAGATGGAGCTAACCATTTCCACATCTTTTGGGACTGTAAAGATATTCGCCAGTATTGGTCTCTAATCCATGATCATTTACAAAATGTTTTTTCATTTGTTTTTCCTTCAACTTTTGAGACCATGTTTTTGTGCAATGCACCAGTGGATAAACTGAATTCCAACGACAGAAGACTCCTGTATATCCTTCTGGCCGCAAGTAAAAAGCATCTTACGAGAAGATGGCTTAAGCCTGAACCACCAACGATAGAAGACTGGATACATTCTGTACAAGAGATCTATACGATGGAAAAAGTGTCATTTTCTCTTAAACTTCAGAGGGATACCTTCTACGGAATATGGTCTAAATGGACAGACTATGTTAAGCATATGAGGTGTGATTTTGTATATGATGTTACAACCCTGAGTTCTACGTAAACCTACCTGCCCTGCTGCCTCCTAACCCTAGTTTTTTTTTTGTTTGTTGTTGTTGTTGTTTTTTTTTGGGGGGGGGGTTGTTTTTGTTTGTTTTTCTTTTCTCTTCTTTTTCTGTCTTTTTTATTTTTCAATTATAAGTTAAAATGTGACAGCAAAGAAAATGTAAAAAGGCAAACTACTGTTATGTTCAACAGCTGTCCCAATAAAAGAGATAATAATAAAAAAAGGAGGAAAAATAAATAAATAAATAAAAATAAATAAATAAATAAATAAATAAATTACTTTTCCACTGAAAAAGTAGAGTAACTAAATACTGTTCATTTTTAGGTATTTTAATTACAGTTACTTACAATGTACTTGCATCTGAAGGTGAGCTTAAAAAATGATTGCAGGCTACATTGTGGAAGAGATGCTACCGCTGCGTACTGTAGAGTCTCTGTCTTTAAATAATAAATACATTTTTTTAAAGAGTTTAATTTCTATTGTTTGCCCACTCAAGGTTTATAGGGATTTTAAGAAGTATTTAGTTAAATTACTTATTTAGTAATTAAGTTACTTTTCTGACACAGTAATTAGATAAATATTTTAAATACAATATTTACTACGGTAAGTAATTAGTAATTAATTACTTTTTTAAAGTAACTTACCCAACACTGCCCAGCTAATTTTCTAAAATTTCCATAACAGTTTTGCCTTGTTGAGCAGGATTTCTCAGGTGACTTTTGATGAATCACGTGGTGACTGGCCATCCTGAGGGGAAAATTGCCTCAGTCCCATCGTTCTTTTGTTTGCAAAAAAGGGGGAACCGCGACATATGCTTCAGCAACTCACACATGTGACATTTTAACGAACTAGGAGAGAGACTGCAAAGAATCAAAGAAAAAATTTGCAATGGAAGTGGAAACACCACTACGATTCTTAGTATTTTGTTAGGATGACTTTTTTAACCCCTGTTTAAAGGACAAAAATTGACTTTTGTTCTCCAAGCATTTTGTGTCACCCTAAATCTCACAAGAATGACAGTGGGGGTCTGCCAGTCATAAAATGAGGAGTAAGAGCTGCGTCAGCCGATTACGTCACAGCGACACGACAAAGGCTGTCCCAATTCAAAGGCTGCTCCAAATGTGGCCGAAAATCCATCCTTTATTTCCCTGCGTTTGAAGGATGGGTCAAATTCAACCCATTACAAAATTCAGAGCGGTGTGGTGGTGGGTGTGGATAATTTTTTAGAGAAAACTTTTTTTAGAGGAAAAAAAAGACAAAAAAAACAAAAAAAACAACAGCGGATGGTTGATATGGGGCAGCCGAATAGTAAACTTTTAAAAGTAGGGCTGGGCTATATCATACCGCTCACATTAATACCGGTATAATGTTGGACAATGATAAGAAAATGAAATACAGATATATGGATAAAATATAGATAAAACACGCATGCGCAATGCCTTTGTTTTCATACGCACATGGCTGGAAAAAGCACAGCGGTGACGGAGAATGAGAAGGGTGAAAGTGGATCGTTGAGTGAAAGAGATGAACCAGAATTGGTTTGTAAAAATGCAGCAACTTCAGTGGCGTGGAACTGATTTAGCTTTGGTCCATTAGATACACAACAAAGCACTATTTTTGGTAGAGAGTGCTAGCGGGCTGTCGGTATTACTGAGATTTCTAAAAACGCCTGCCAGGCGTTTTTGCGTTTACGTGTGGACGTGTCGTGTTTTCGCGATCGCGTCTCGCATGACATTATCACCAACTCGTGACATGTTTAAACATTTTGTTGTTCAACAGCATCAAGACTGACTGGGTGTGTTTGAATTAACCTCACACATGTCACAGATGACACATTTTGGCGTTTTTTTTTTGCTGGTTTGTCGGTAGCAGCTCCTGAAACGCAAGTCTACCACACATCTGTTCGACCAAAGCCAGTTAATCTCGAACACGGGCCGATTTTTTGTCCCAGTCCAGCCCTGGATGCATCTGGAGACGGTCCCATTAAGTCCTATTCTAAAGGCTGATTGTCCTCCCCCACGCTTGTACCTGTGGCTTTCTGTCCTGGGGATGGAGGCTGGTTGTTGTCCTGTCCTGCCCTGCACCCCATCCTTTTGTTCATATTCAAAGACTATATTTCTGTATCTATTCTTACCCCCTAAAACCCGCCGTATTATAATGTTGCAAGCAATCACAAACTCTACAGTCTGTCTAACTCCAACGTACCAAACAATCTATTATTCTCAACAGAGCTAAAATCAACATAAACTGAACCTGCATTAAAGTTAGCTCGGTGCTTACCTTAGATGAGCCCACAAACCAAGAGAAACTCCTTGATGAAGCTGGAAGTCTTAAGAAACAGATAAGGGAGCAGAGACCCACGTGGTTCACGCTGATCTCAGCTACGATCCAGAAGACAAGGGTGTGCTGATCGATGCAGATATCGATCCAAACGTTGGTAGTGGTATATGTTCCTGTACGTTTACTACTTTACTCCCGTTTCATGGAAAAAGCAGCTCTCTCTGCTCGACTCCTCTCCTGCACACACACTTTGCTCCGCCTCCTTTTCCGGCTCTGCTGTGATTTGTTGCTGTGCGGCCACGTGACTCAGCTGGACAACGTAACCACGTGGGTGTTATTTAAAATTTCAAAATTAGGGCCTATCTCATTTTCCCAAACTCTTTTCCTTGGGCTCGAAGAAAACGTCATCGTGGGAAGGAGAATTGCTAAGGACTCAGGGAAAGAGAGGAGCGGTGCTGAGAATTGGAACAGCCTTACACTCGTCTCTCTGTAACAATGTGACACCGGATGTCCGCCTGTTGAAACTACATTGTGCTGAAGATGGACTACAAAACAAACATCTTACTTCGTCACAATGTGTTCTAACCCTGTTGTTTTATGGAAGTCATATAAACGAGAACAGCCTGTTAAAATATCCCTTCATTACAACGTTTGAATGTTAAAGAAAAAACTTTATGTCCTGAAAAAATAAACTCAAGCTAAACTGGTTTTGGGCTGTACTTCCATGTAATACCAGTTTGTACCAGAGGATGGAGCAGTAAGTCAGTGTAACCTTTATTCAATTAGGCAAAGAACACAATCTTATTCACAGTGGCAGCAAAGAAATGTTGAAAGTTAAAAACAGCAGCACACATCAGGACCATTTTAAAGATCACAGGTGACTACTTTTACTTAATTCAAATTCTGTTAAACCTCTATTTTTTGCTCCTCCTTTCATTTTAGTGTATTAAGTCCTTGAAGTCCACATGTTGTTTTTTTAATGAATTTTGATCCACATGTTTGCAGCTGTTTTCTTGTTGATTTGAAGTTTGTATTATGAAATCCTAAAAATGTTAAAGCGTTATTTATATTTGATGAAGTCTGTGTAGAGTTTATCTTATTAAACAGTTTGGTGTAAAAAATAAAGAAATGGTCTCAGAACAAGTAGTTTGAGCCATGATTTAAAACTAACTTAACTGTTTTCAGTGGTACGTGTGGAGGTTTATCACAGGAGGCGACTTGGCTGTTCTCCACTCACACTGAAGAAGGATCCTGCAGCTCATTAAAAACTCTAAAATGATCTTTAAGGAAAATATGTTTGATTTTCCTTAAAAACGTGCTGTTGGCATGAAGTTTTCAGACAGTGCTTTTAAGAGTCATTGTGGTTAACATCTCACACATTCCAATAAAGCAGATGTTCCTACATTGCAACAGCGGTTTGCAGTTGCGTTCTCCCCCCTGCTCGTCTACAGGACTTTCATGGAGTACCACTTTGTAACTCTCTTTCTGCAAAATACTGTCGTGGTCTGGGTGGTTTTCCACAGCATCGGCTCCTCCCCACTGGGTGGAGTCTTTGTTGTTCCTCACCTGATGGCAATCGTACCAGCAGTATTTATGACCGGCGCACTCAACTGGTCTTCGCCAGATTATCTGCCAACTTTAGTCAGTTCTCGGCCTCACGTCTGTTCCTTGGTGACTCATCGTGTGTATTGACCTTATTTCCTCTGTTTTTCTCGTCAGCCTCTGAAACCCACCTACCAAGCTCTCCTGGAGACCAGTTTGCAGCCGCCGGTAATCCCTCTCCATTTTGGAACTGCCATTCTCTCCTGCCTGCCTCCCTGCATTGCATGCAGCACCTACCTGGACCTCTCCTGCCTCCCCCCTCCACGCAACCCCCACCTGCAAGCTTGTAAGACAGCTCAGTGTATTATCCTTAGAAGAAGTCCAGACGCTTTTCTTTGCAAGCTCCTTTGACTGTATTATCCTTAGATTCACTCGCAGCCCTCTGTGGGATTCCCCTGACTGCTCTTCCCTCTGTTTCAGTGCCCTGGCCCGCCACAGTTTCCCCTGCCCAGTACCTGCACCCAGTTATCCCTGCCATCTAGTTATCGTCACAGTATTTTCTCTCGCCTCAGACATCCAGTTTATGTTCATTAGTTCTAGTCTGCAATTTCTGTTAGCCTCTGAGCATTGTAAATAAATTCTCTTTTCGTTACACCACACCTCTGGCCTCCGGGTTTTGAACTGCACTTGAGTCTATCCCATTTCCACGGGCCACTGCGCCATGACAAAATACAATACATAAAATCCAATGCTGGGCAATTAATTATATAGTTACTTCTTCAAAAAAGTTACTGAGTATTGCATACAACAAAGATTTTTGCAGCTGTTTACCTAAAAATGCTGCTAAGGCATTTTTTTAAAACAAACTTTTCAAACTATTTACAGAACAATCAGCTGTTCTGCATCAAATCTGATACCACACAAATTATTTGTGCCTCTCCAAAAAATAATTTCTAAATCAAAAGCCTGATACCTGCAGGCCTGACAACAGGAGATCTATAACTCCTGTAACATTTAGCAGTCGCCTCATTGTTCTGACACACACAACAAAACTATTGACTACACTACACACTAACTACACAAGATTTGCACTAAACGTCGCAAATCTCTCACATCCCAAAACACTGCCGTCACTCCTAAAATTTCCTCTTCTTAATAACTTCCGTTTCTTAACAACCAAATGCCATGTTTTATTGGTTGACATGGTACATTTTTTGACCAATGGGAAAGTGTGGGGGTGTTTTGGTTTTGTCTTTGCTCACAGCCGGAGAGTGCTTTAGAGCATTTTCTTTATAAAACGCAGTTTTTTTCTTCCCCCAGTAAATATAAGCAACAATAGTATTCTGGAAGAAAACCAAACATTGCAGATTTTTTTTTTTTTTATCACAACTTTTTTTTACGTGGCCTATCAACACAATTTAAAAACTGGTATAAAGTCCACACATTTTTCGTCACTTGTTCCATCTGTCCTGCACTGCTTGTCTTTTTTTATGATGCTGGATTTAACCAACTCTTACTGGCAGATTCCCTTGTCTGCAGAGTCCAAAGACAAAAACGGCCTTCTCCACTCTGTATGGTTTGTACCAATTTGTCACACTTACCTTTGGCTTATTTGAAGCCTCTCAGCACCTCATGGAGCGGTAGCTGCTTCCTCAAATTGCATATGCTGTTTCCTACCTGGATGATGTTGTTGTGGTACCCCTGTGAGGGAATGGCCACATTAATATCATTTTGTGTAAAACATTTGTATTATGGGACATTTTTTATTACTATATGCATTTGAATTCGGTTTCTTTAAAAGAATCGAAATCCTTGTAAAAGGGAGTCATATTATGTTAGAAAGCCGTGAGGGTGGAACGCTGGTGGTTACTCCAGGGTTTTGGGGTGCAGCCCACCTTTCGCTGCTTCCTCAGACACATTCTGGAGGAAAACAGAGAAGCAGCGCGCCTTCCTTACTCTTCTCTTCACCTGCTTATACAGGTCGGTAAATGGTGCTCGTACCGAAAATGTTGTTTATTGTTACCATGGTTAACCGCGTTAATGTGAATGGGAGAGTTTAAGGAGGTCCGCCAGAGTTATTTATATGTAAACATTACCATTTACCATAAACAGGGGAGAAACCAGATGAATGTCCCGCACGGCCACATCGTGAGCCCCGCCCGTTAGGTGGAACGCTCGTGAAGCAGAGTCAGTGCGCTTCTATGCTCTTTGCAAACTTTTTGTAATGCTCCAATCAAATCAGTTCTGTGAGATGTGAATGTTAATAGTGACTAAGTAGATTAGCTAGTGTAACACAAGCACTCTGAGCAACTCTGTGTAGCTAACAGATGCATGGCAGGTTAATTAAACAAGCTGGGTTTCATCCATCCATCCATCTTCATCCGCTTTATCCGAGGCCGGGTCGCGGGGGCAGCAGCCTAAGCAAAGAGGCCCAGAGCTCCCTTTCCCCACCCACCTCCTCCAGCTTATCCGGGGGAACACCAAGGCGTTCCCAGGCCAGCCGAGAGATATAATCTCTCCAGCGTGTCCTGGGTCTGCCCCGGGGCCTCCTCCCAGTGGGACATGCCTGGAACACCTCACCCAGGAGGTGCCCAGGGGGCATCCTTGTCAGATGCCCTAACCACCTCAGCTGGCTCCTTTCGATGTGGAGCAGCAGCTGCTCTACTCTGAGCCCCTCCCAGATGGCCGAACTTCTCACCCTATCTCTAAGGGAGAGGCCAGCCACCCTTCGGAGGAAGCTCATTTCTGCCGCTTGTATCCGCAATCTCGTTCTTTCGGTCACTACCCACAGCTCGTGGCCATAGGTGAGGGTAGGGACGTAGATCGACCGGTAAATTGAGAGCTTCGCTTTTACACTCAGCTCCCTCTTCACCACGACGGACCGGTGCAGCGTCCGCATTACTGCAGCTGCAGCCCCAATCAGTCTGTTGATCTCCGGCTCCCTTCTCCCATCACTCGCGAACAAGACCCCGAGATACTTGAACTCCTCCACTTGGGGCAGGAACTCATCCCCGACCCGGAGTGGGCACTCCACCCTTTTCCGGCTGAGAACCATGGCCTCAGATTTGGAGGTGCTGATCCTCATTCCCGCTGCTTCACACTCGGCTGCGAACCGTTCCAGTGCGAGCTGGAGGCCCTCACCCGATGAAACCAACAGAACCACATCATCCGCAAAAATCAGAGATGAGATTCTGAGGCCACCAAAGCGAAAGCCCTCTGCCACTTGGCTGCGCCTAGAAATCCTGTCCATAAAAATTATGAACAGAATCGGAGACAAAGGGCAGCCCTGGCGGAGCCCATCACCCACCGGGAACGAGTCCGACTTAAGGCCGGCAATGCGAACCAAGCTCTTGCAACGGTTGTATAGGGATCGAATGGCCCGTAGCAATGGGCCAGACACCCCATACTCCCGCAACACCTCCCACAGGACACCCCGAGGGACACGGTCGAATGCCTTCTCCAAGTCCACAAAACACATGTAGACTGGTTAGGCAAACTCCCATGCACCCTCAAGTATCCTCGAGAGGATAAAGAGCTGGTCCAGTGTTCCGCGACCAGGACGAAAACCGCATTGTTCCTCCTGTATCCGAGGTTCGACTAGCGGACGAACTCTCCTTTCCAGCACCCTGGCATAGACTTTCCCAGGGAGGCTGAGGAGTGTGATCCCCCTGTAGTTGGAACACACCTTTCTTAATGATGGGGACCACCACCCCGGTCTGCCAGTCCACAGGTACTGCCCTTGATGTCCACGCAACATTGCAGAGGCGTGTCAACCAGGACAGCCCTACAACGTCCAGAGCCTTCAGGAACTCGGGGCGGACCTCATCAACACCAGGGGCTCTGCCACCACGGAGTTGTTTAACTGCCTCAGTGGCCTCACCCCCGGAAATTGGCGGGTCATTCCCCTCATCCCCAGACTCTGCTTCCTCCTCGGAAGATGTGTCAGTGGGATTAAGGAGGTCCTCGAAGTATTCCTTCCACCACCTGACAATTTTCTCAGTGGACGTCAGCAGCGCAGGTAGAGCACCGCTTTCCCCTCCTGAGATAAGATAAGATAAGATAAGATAAGATAAGATAACCTTTATTAGTCCCACACGTGGGAAATTTGTTTTGTCACAGCAGGAGTGGACAGTGCAAAAGTTATGAGGCAAAAATTAGAATACAATAAGAATAAATACAGTACACAACTGTACAGAATAGAATAAAACTATATACAGTAGAATAAAATAAAATAAATATACAATAAGATAAAAATAGAATACAAATACAAATACTATATACAACTGAGTAAAAATACAACGATGACAGAAAGGATTATTGCACTTAGTATTATTGCATATGTATGGATGTGTGTGCTTGATCAGTTAAAGTCTTTATTATGGAGTCTGACAGCAGTGGGGAGGAAAGACCTGCGAAATCTCTCCGTCCCACACCGTGGGTGCCGCAGTCTCCCACTGAAGGAGCTGCTCAGTGCTGTCACAGTCTGCTGCATGGGGTGGGAGATGTTGTCCATCAGGGATGACAGCTTAGCCGCCGTTCTCCTGTCACTCACCACCTCCACTGGGTCCAGAGGGCATCCTAGAACAGAGCTGGCCCTTCGGATCACCCTGTTCAGTCTCTTCCTGTCCCCTGACGGTTTGCCTGACGGTTTGCCAGAATCTCTTCGAGGCAGTCCGAAAGTCTTTTTCCATGGCCTCTCCAAACTCCTCCCACACCCGAGTTTTTGCTTCAGCAACTGCCCGAGCCGCATTCCGCTTGGCCTGTCGATACCTGTCGGCTGCCTCCGGAGTCCCACAGGCTAACCAAGCCCGATAGGACTCCTTTTTCAGCCTGTTGGCTCCCTTCACCTCTGGTGTCCACCATTTGGTTCGGGGATTACCACCACGGCAGGCACCAACCACCTTGCGGCTGCAGCTCAATGCAGCAGCTTCGGCAATGGAGACGCTGAACATGGTCCATTCGGACTCAATGTCCCCAGTCTCCCTCGGAATGCTGTTGAAGCTCTGCCGGAGGTGTGCGTTTAAGATCTCGCGGACTGGGGCCTCTGCTAGACGTTCCCAGCACACCCTCACTACGCGTTTAGGTGCACCAGGTCTGTCCAGCGTCCTCCCCCGCCACCTGATCCAACTCACCACCAGGTGGTGATCAGTTGACAGCTCAGCCCCTCTCTTTACCCGAGTGTCCAGAACATATGGTCGCAGGTCTGGTGATACGATTACAAAATCGATCATCGACCTACGGCCTAGAGCGTCCTGGTGCCACGTGCACTTATGGACACTCTTATGTTCGAACAGGGTGTTCGTTATGGCCAAACTGTGATTAGCACAGAAGTCCAATAACAAAGCACCGCTCGGGTTCAGATCAGGGAGGCCGTTCCTCCCAATCACGCCCCTCCAGGTCTCGCTGTTGTTACCCACGTGAGCATTGAAGTCTCCCAGCAGGACAACAGAGTCTCCAGGTGGAGCACCTTCCAGCACCCCCCCCCCCAGGGACTCTAAGAAGGCTGGGTACTCCGAACTGCCACTCAGCGCATAAGCGCAGATGACAGTCAGGACCCATTCCCCGACCCTAAGGCGCAGGGAACAAACCCTCTCGTCCACCGGGAAAAACCCCAACGTACCGGCAGCAAGCCGAGGGGATATTAGAATACCCACCCCAGCCCGCCGCCTCTCACCAGGGGCAACTCCAGACTGAGACAGAGTCCAGCCCCTTTCCAGGAGACTGGTTCCAGAGCCCAGGCAATGCGTAGAGGTGAGCCCTACTATATCTAGCCGGTATCTCTCAACCTCACGCACTAACTCAGGCTCCTTCCCCACCAGAGAGGTGACATTCCATGTCCCTATTGCCAGTCTTGGCAGCCGGGGGTCAGTCTGCCAGGGCCTCCGCTCCTGGCCGCCACCCGGCACACAATGCACCCGACCCCTATGGCGCCTCCTGCGGGTGGTGGGTCTGCGGGAGGATGGGCCCATGTCTCCTCTTCGGGCTGTGCCCGGCCGGGCCCCATGGACTAAGGCCCAGCCACCAGACGCTCGCCCTCGGGCACCCTCCCCGGGCCTGGCTTCAGGGCGGGGCCCCGGTAACCCTATCCCGGGCAGGGTAAACTGTTCCCTCGATATTCTTTTCATAAGGGTCTTTTGAAGCTGGGTTTCAATATGCACTAAATAGTGATTTTGCCAGTAAATTACTGACGGGAACAAATGTGATAGATTTACCGATGCTGGTATTGAATATAACTGTTTAGCCAATAAGACACTGTAGAAGACAATGTGATGTGTTTATTGATATGAGTAAGGAATGCAACTGTTATGAAAGAAGATGTTAATTAGAGAAAATGAACCAGTAAAGAGAGTATATTTCACTGAGGATGTGAAATAAGTAAATGTAATTGATGTGAATGAGGAACCACCTGAATAGTATATTGAAAGCTTATGGTAGTGTTTATATGGTATTTGTTTGTGTGAAATAAATCACACTCAGACACGTTCTGGAGGAAAACAGAGGCGCATTGTGTTTCCTTACTCCGCTCTTCACCTGTTTTTACAGGTAACATATTTGTCATCATGGTCTTCATCCTTGGGACCCGTAACAAATCTTGGGGGCTCGTCCAAGATCGTGGCCACCTTGCAGTTGGGGCTGCAGGTACAACTAGTCAGACTGGCCTAGCCAGCTCCATCCCTGATATCACTAACGCTGAGCTGCAGGAGATGTTAAATAGTTATGAGTAGCTTGGTAAAAGACTTAGACAAAGTGTAATGGTCCCCACTGAACAGTCACCTTGACAGCCAACAGGATTGCCAGTTCAAGCTAACCTAACACGGAGCAACCCACTTCAACCCAACCCACCTGGGCAGCCAAGGGCCCAGCCCACTCTTTAGGGCATAATCTCTCTGAGAGATCTGTCTTATCTCCAGAGAATAGAATGTAGAGTACACCCTACATTATGTAACAAGTGTCACCTGGCAGTTTGTTGCTCTTTGCCAGGTGATTGGCTAAAGAGCTGTGAAAGGGTAGTGGGTGTATAGGGTGAAGTCAGCGCTCTTCTGTGGAAAAAAAAATAGAGACAATTAATTCACTCAGGTGCGAGTTTAATAGAAGAATTTATCAAGCCCTAGATCGACTGCGCACAGGGAAACTAATCAATATTGTAGGTATATTGAGAGATTGTTTTAGCTTCATGATTTTTTTTTTTTTGCCTGTCCTGTTTGGCTCTTTTGCCATCTGAATTATTGTCTAAAGGCAAAAAAAGATGCCCAACGGATTTACTTTACCAAATTCACCATCCCAGCCTTGCCGTAATGGTCCATTTGATTCACCTTTTATTGTTTATTTTATTTTCACTTGCTGAATACGGGACAGACTTGACTGAGGGAAAGAAGGGGTGAAAGAAAGAGGGAAAGAGAAACGGCTGAGAAAAGGGACGGGGGAGAAGGGCAAATAACAAAAACCAAAAGAATGGGCAGAAAAAAAAAAGAAAAAAATGCATATATCGATCACCTGTTGAGAAAGAAAAAAGAAAACAAGCAGAAGAGAACAAGAGTAATAGTGTCATAAACCGAAGTTCAGCGCACAAGCTGGACCCAGAAGCAGAGCCAACACACACCGGAGTATGAGAAAATAAACTTTATTTTAACTGAAGGTGTCCCGGGAGGGTAGAAGGAAAACACGTGTGAAACTAGAGAAACCAAGGGACCGGGAGATGAGTCACGCAGGAACGCCGAAAACTGTGGGAGGCTGCAACAGAAAAAGGAAAAGAATTATTGGGGCGCGGGGAAATAGCAGCATAAGTGGGGGAAGAGTATGAGTCTTACGATGACAGCGGGGCCGAGGGAGCCGGAGGGAGGGGTGAGGGTCCGCAGGGGAGCTCCAGGAAAGTCGAGGTGGCGAGTACTGAAGGCGATCCAAATTCCAGGCGGGCAGGTGGACAAACAGGTGGCTCAAAAAACACGCCGAGTTGTTATCTGAGTGCACAGGACAGAATTAGTGCTAGTTCAGACAGATGAGTTTTCACAATCGCTTTCCCCCAGGTGTACGTTACCGCTGTGAGACGACTACGGACTGGCGTGGAGCAGCAGGCTGGGCTGGATCAAATAGTTCACCAGATGATCCCCTGGGATGGGGTGCAGGTGTGGAGTTAACAGCCACGCCCGTGGGCGTGGGCATCCCATCAGCACCTCGGACGCCGGGCCGCGGACCATGACAAATAGAATAAACAACATCACAATGATATATGGGAATATGACAGTAAATACTAAATATTAAACATTATTGTGAAGCACATAAGATCAACAGAACACAGTGTGCTTTGAGGTAGGAGCCAAAAAGAGTGTAGTTTGTGGGTGTGATCACCCGTGTGTACACCTGTGAGCATGGACACGCTTGTTTTTTTAAAAGATTCCTTCATGTAATGATCTGCTAGAGGGTGTGGGGAGCAACTGCCCCATCCTCCAGGGCATGAAGCAGGTATGGAGGAGATCAAAACTCCAGACATCCAGAGGCCCCCAGAACACAAGAAACCAAGGAAGACCAACAGAGGGGCAGCTGAAAAGAGCTGAGGAGAGTCCCAGATGAGGGCTCACTTAGCAGCCGTGGAGCAGAAGCCAGGGGGGGTTGCAGTGACGCGCCCGTGAGCTCCGCCGGCAGCCAGCTGTGCCTGAGTGACCGAGCCCCAGGCCAAGAGGCCGGGGGCACCCCACCTCTGAAGTTGCCCGAGCGAGCCCCAGGCTCCAGGCCCCGATAAGCGGTCACCAAGGAGTGAGCCGATATGTATCTGGACGCCCACCCCCAGACACAAAGAACCACCAATGCACCGATGTCTGAGGGAGTCCGCCACTGGCAGGGGAAGTGGTGGTGGGGGGAGATAGGCCTCCAAACCTTCGAGGGCCTGAGATGTCCCCAGAGAGGTGGCGTTTGATACCCAACCTGACATATAGACGCAGACATACAGGCACACACAGACACAAACATCCATTCCCACCCTCATGCTCTCATATGCACTTACTCCACACTCTCTCCTCAGGAACTCTCTGAAGGAGGGGGAGATACAGGAGAGGTGGAGGAAGATCTCAGCCTGGGCGTCTATTGTTTCATGTAGTCTGGAAGATGAATGGATGGTGGGGTGGGTGCAGTTTTCTCTGTGGTGGGGTTGGGTGGACTGTCCCGGGCTCTGTGGGGCCGGGGGGCGCTGCTGCGCTGGGCCCCGGTTTGGATGGGCCTGGGCCCCCTTTCCCTGGCGGGTCGCGGAGTATAGGAGTGCCTACTGGGGTCAGCGGGGGAGCTGGCCCCAGGGAGGGGTCACCTGCCCCTCCCTTCCTTCACTCCCCATCTCCAGCTGCCTCCCTCTTCCCACTCCACCACAACCACCCACACATGCAGGGCCTTGGAGTAGGGGTATGTCACCAGGGTGCAGAGGAGGCTACCCCCCCTGTCCACTTCTGGCTGCCTCTGCCTCAATTTTATCTCACAACTTAGACATTCACATTACTCACACTCTCATTACACATACATATAGGATCTTGGGGGTGGGCACGATACACGGAGTCCAAATTACCATCAGGGTGTACACCTCACCCCTGGCGTCGTTGCCCACCTCTCAATTTTGAATACACGTAGACATTGAGGGCTAGCAGGAGGGACTATGCGCTTACCTGCTGCTCTCTGGCAGGTAGCTCCATGCCCTCCTGGGTTTTAATTGCACCTTAGAACACACATGCATCAACACTACAATGAGCGGGTTGAGGGAGGTTTGGAGTCTTCTCTCACCCCCGTTCTCTGCGGCCTGCTGGAGCGGGTGGGCTAGGAGGAGGAGTTGGCCGTCCAACTGCGGTCTGGAGTGTGGGGCCTCCCTGCTGCTGCGGAGTCGGGGCGGTCTGCCTCTCCCCACCGCAGGGAAAAGGGTAACACCACCTGGGTCTGGGTGCAGTTCCCCCCTCCAAGGGCAAGGGTACCTAGACCCGGTTCGTAGAGTACGCTTGGGGAGTGTGATCGTGTGTACAGCGTCTCTTTATGTCTGTCTCCACGTTGGTTGAGTGTGGAGTAAGTGCATATGAGAGCATGAGGGTGGGAATGGATGTTTGTGTCTGTGTGTGCCTGTATGTCTGTGTCTATATGTCAGGTTGGGTATCAGACGCCACCTCTCTGGGGACATCTCAGGCCCTCCAAGGTTTGGAGGCCTATCTCCCCCCACCACCACTTCCCCTGCCAGTGGCGGACTCCCTCAGGTGTCGGTGCGTTGGTGGTTCTTTGTGTCTGGGGGTGGGCGCCCGGGTACACACCGGCTCACTCCTTGGCGGCCGCTTATCGGGGCCTGGAGCCTGGGGCTCGCTCGGGCCACTTCGGAGGTGGGGTGCCCCCGGCCTCTCGGCCTGGGGCTCGGTCACTCAGGCACAGCTGGCTGCCGGCGGAGCTCACGGGCGCGTCACTGCAACTCCCCCTGGCTTCTGCTCCGCGGCTGCTGAGTGAGCCCTCATCTGGGACTCTCCTCAGCTCTTACTGGGACAGTGGCGCGGCTGCCCCTCTGTTGGTCTTCCTTGGTCTCTTGTGTTCTGGGGGCCTCTGGATGTCTGGAGTTTTGATCTCCTCCATACCTGCTTCATACCCTGGAGGACAGGGCTGTGGCTCCCCACACTCCCTAGCAGATTGTTACATGGAGAAACCTTTGGAATGCAAGCATGCTGATCCACACAGGTATGCACACAGGTGTACACACTAGGGGTGCAACGATATTCGTATCGATATTGAACCGTTCGATACAGTGCTTTCGGTTCGGTACGCATATGTATCGAACAATACAACATTTGTAATTCATTTTATCAATTTTCCTTCTGACGATGCTGTCTGTGTTGAGCGCTCAGTGAATCTGTGTTCGACTACTCCGCCTAGGCTGCACTGTCCAGCGCAGATCCACTGAGCGCTCAACACAGACAGCATAGTCAGAAGGAAGAGAAGCAGGGCAAGCTAGCGAGACAGAAGTTAAGCTCTCCTTTTAACATGGACCTCCCCCACTCTCATTCAGATCTGGCGTTTGGAATTATTTTGGTTTTCATGTGACGTATGACCCTGAAGGTAAGCGAGTCATGGACTAAAGTAAAACAGTATGTTGGATGTGCCATGCAATGCTCAATTACATTGGTGTGAACTAGTGTGTTAGCGCAGTTAGCTCGTTAACGTGTTGGCCGTCTAGCCCCATGCACGGAGCGATCGGCGGTAGCTCGTTAACAGAGATTTGCCGTGTTGTGGCATTAAGGTCATTTCAACGAGATTAACCTGAAAGCACTAGTGGGAACACAACGAATATGACTGCACATTTACGCCGACATCATCCTAGTGCAGGGGTGGGCAATCTCAGTCCACGAGGGCCGGTGTCCCTGCAGGTTTTAGATGTGTCCTCAAACCAACACAGCAGATTTAAATGGCTAAATTAGCTCCTCAACATGTCCTGAAGTTCTCCAGAGGCCTGGTAACGAACTAATCATGTGATTCAGGTGTGTTGACCCAAGGTGAGATCTAAAACCTGCAGGGACACCGGCCCTCGTGGACTGAGATTGCCCACCCCTGTCCTAGTGCAAAGACAAAAACAACAAGCATGCTACTAACTTTAGCCGAGTCATTTAGACAGCTGTTAGCACATGATTCTCCTTATGCTGCTGAGAATATAGCCCAGAAGAAGCGGATAGTATAGCTTTTATTTTGGAAAGAGCCATTTCTCTGTAATAAACTCTCTTTTCCAAAGATGAGTGATTCCTCAATCAGATACAGGGCTCGCAATATCGCTAGCCCGACGTCCCGGAGCTAGCGATTTTTTTCAGTCGGGCTACCAAAATCTATCTCTGCCCTGCCCGTCGGGCTATTGTAGGAAAAATATATGTCAATGCTTTTGCATTCTTTCAGAAATGTAGCTGGGTAATTATGTCATTGGCATCGGTGAGCCACTGTCAATATGTGACATATTGAAGTCGCGTTTGAATTTGCGCTTGTTTTTTTGCTTTCACTTTGCAATCGTGCGAACTGTGTATAGAGAGCGACAGCACTGATCTGTGAGTGATGATAATTTGTGCACCAATTCCTCTGACATCGTCTTATTAATCGTTAGCTTACTATGCAAACATGACAAGTGAAATCTCCCGCAGCTTAAACATGTGAGAGGTTGATCGCGCAGAGAATCGCTGAGCTTATGTGTAAAAGCATGTGTAAAAGCATTTCAGTTCTGCTGAGCCAAATAAGACAGGTCAGGGTGAAGAAGTGACAGCCAAAGAAAAGCTTACCGCAAAACGGAGAAGTTATGACAAATCAGACTATAAGGCAAAAAGAAAGTGGAGCTTTATGGTTTCATGGACAAAAGAATTTCTGTGGCTGCAATATGATGAGCTAAATAACCAGGGCTGCACATAAGTGGTCCGCAGGTGCGCATTCACTGTCAAAATAAAAAACACGCACAAGGGTTAGGGTTAAATTTAAAAACTGTACTTTTGAGTTAAAATATATATTTATAATTTTAATAAATGACAAATTAAAAATGCATGAACATTTTTTTGTATCGAAAAAATATCGAACCGTGACACCAAAGTATCGAACCGAACCGAACCGTGAATTTTGTGTATCGTTGCACCCCTAGTACACACGGGTATTCACAGACGTGGACTACAGCTTTCTTGGCTGCTGCCTCAAAGCACATTGTGCGCTGTCTAGGGATGGGTATCGTTTAGGTTTTATCCGATACCGGTGCCAAATCGGTACTTTTGAAAAGGTGCCGGAGCTTAAACGGTGCTCGAACCGGTGCTTAAAGAATGGAGAACACAAACTTTGTCCAAAAACCTCTCATGTTCAGCTGTTTTTTTTTGTTTTTTTTTGTAAAAAGATAACAAGGTTAGCCTTTTCTGCAGCTATGGGGCATATATGGTATCACTCTTGGCTGGAAGCAGTGCTTAATCAATGGAAAAAAAACACAAACTTTGTCCAAAAACCTCTCATGTTCAGCTGTTTCCCACTTTTTCTTTGGTCATTTTAGCCTTTTTGTCCAGGGTGAAGGGAGTATCTGCCATCAAACAAGAAGACAGCCGCATGTAGCTATGATGATGTTTGCTAGTTCACCTACTCAACGTAAATTACACTCGAACAACATTAAGCGACTCACGCAGAGAAGAACGGCTTCTGCTGCCATCATCATCCCTGCTACACTGGCAGGGCTAGGGGCCAGGACTCTATTCTTCGGGTTTTTGGGGGATGTTGCTCCGGGTCCGATAACTGGCAACCCACCCAACGTGCACAGTGTGAGGTCTCGCAGCAAGCTATCAAATACGGCGCATTTCTCGGCTTTTAAAAAAAAACGCTATGCGTCGCCAGGTGTTTCATCGGATTCGAGGTGTTACCTCCTTTGACAGTATCACAGTATCAGCTTAAAGCACTTGTTGCAGGCTGCTGAGTTTGCATATTTTGCTGTGAAGTACAGCCAGACTTTTGACCGCTTCGCCTTGGACATTTTTAATCTGTAGCTCTGCTCTAACTGAACGTACGTACCTGGCCCCGCCTACTATCCTGGGAAACGTAAAATGATTGGCTAGAAGTGTATCACAGCTCAGGAAAAAAAAGCACCGAAATAAAGCACCGAAATGTGCGCTGCTTTTCGGTCTGGTTACTACCGTTTATGTCAGAACCGGTGCCATCATGGCACCGGACACCGGTACCCATCCCTAGCGCTGTCTATCTTGCGTGCTGCACAATATCGTTTATTATTTAGTATCTACTGATATCTACTGCTAGCTAGTTTATTGTGATGGTGCCGTTTTTTTTTTTTTATTATGTTGCTCTTTGTTGTTTGCTTTCTCTTCTGTTTTTTTTCTCCATACAGGTGACCCAGGTGTTTTGTTTTTTTGTTGTTGTTTTTTTTCTTTCTTCCCCCTCTTCTCACCGTCTCTTCTCCCCTTTGGTTTTCTTTCTCTCCCTCTCTTTCTTTCATTCTTTCTCCCTGTCCTATCCCCCAGTCATGTTTGTCCCATTTGTAGCAACTGAAAATAAAATAAATTCATAATTATAATAAAGGTCAATCAAATGGACCAATATGGCAAGGCCATGATGATCCACTTGGTAAAATAAATCCGCTTGGCATCTTTCTTGGCCTTAAGACAACAATTCTGATGGCTAAAGATCCAAACGGGACACACACAAAAAAAAAAAAAAAAAAAAAAAAAAAAGAGACGCTGTACACACGATCACACTCCCCAAGCGTACTCTACGAACCGGGTCTAAGTACCCTTGCCCCTGGAGGGGGGAATTGCACCCAGACCCAGGTGGTGTTACCCTTTTCCCCTGCGGTGGGGAGAGGCAGACCGCCCCGACTCCACAGCAGCAGGGAGGCCCCACACTCCAGACCGCAGTCGGACGACCAACTCCTCCTCCTAGCCCACCCGCTCCAGCAGGCCACAGAGAACGGGGGTGAGAGAAGACTCCAAACCTCCCTCAACCCGCTCATTGTAGTGTTGATGCATGTGTGTTCTAAGGTGCATTTGAAACCCAGGAGGGCATGGAGCTACCTGCCAGAGAGCAACAGGTAAGCGCATAGTCCCTCCTGCTAGCCCTCAATGTCTACGTGTATTTAAAATTGAGAGGTGGCCAGCAGAGGCGGAGCCAGACATTTGAACCACCCGGGGCTTAGCCCAAAAGGGTAGTATGCATGTGAGAATTTTTTTTTCCCTTGGGGGGGGGGGGGGGGGGGGGGGGGGGGGTAGAAATGACTGAAAGATTAATTGGCTCTGTTTTGAGTTTTGTTCAAAAAAGAATGACTTCATATAGGGAAAAATATATATCACATGTGCAGGACACCTTAAACTAGTTTTTTAATTAAGCAGCAAGGCAGAACAAAATCAGGGCCGTATCAAGACACGAGGACTAAGCCCCAATTCAACCAGACCCAGAACTGATCCAGAATTAAAACAGGACTACAACAGTTCAAAATCAGGACTACTTGGGACTTAACCAAGACAGAACCAGAATCAGAACTAGATGATAGTAGCACTAAAAATCATCATAGACTTGCGCTACATTTATTTTTTAATTTTACCAAAGTACAATATTTAGATTGAGAAAAGTTTATATAATTATTTAGCCTTGTTGTGCAAACAAGCCTGCATTACTTAATAAATATAGAATTTGAAAAATAACAAACCTAAAAAGAAACACTAAGTACTAGGTACATGAGTACCTATGATACGGTGATACTTTTGGCAAACGACCATTTGACTAACATGTGTGTCTCACCTGCTCTTGTTCATCTCTGTTCTGTCCTCATTCTCCATCTCCCTCTCTGTTCCTCTCTCTCTCTTTGTGCTGACAATCATCAAATATACAGATATTTACAAACTCTTCAGATAAAAACACAAACACTTTTTTAATTGTAACATCAAATCAGACTAAATGTTTATTTTTTTAGATTGATAAATATAAAAAACATATTTGTTAACTTTAAAAGTAAAGAGAGAAACTATCTGTATTTCTTAATTGCAAATGGCACCAAATTGTATTCAAAACTGAGCCACACTTATGGAGCTCCACAGTTCTTTTCCTGGTGTTTTGGTTGACATCTCTTGATTTCCCCATGTCAAAGAAACAGGCTCTGTGTTTTGCCTTATATGCATCCACAGGTGTGCCACCAATTTACTCACATGGACTCTACTAACCTATCAGAAGCTTCTTCAGCTCAGAATGGAATCGTCTGGAGTTTTCTTATTAATTAACAATAAACTTAGTGTACATGTACTCCTAAATTTGATGAAAGTGATAAAAAACAGAAAGCTCTGTCTCTCTTTATTCTGACATTTAACTAATTCAAAAGATATTTCAATATTTATCTAAAACAAAAGTTTACTCTAAATTGATGTTGTACAGTAAAAATGTTTGTATGTTTTATCCCTAAAGTGTATGTAAATATCTGGTTACAAATGTGAATATCCTGCTGTGTACTGAAATTCCTCTTGTTTTGCATAGAAATATACTGAACAACATACAAAGTATAATATATAAAATAACATTTACCTGAGTTTTTTCTTTGAAAGAACCCTCTAATGTCCATTCTTATATTTCAGTGCATTACTGAAACCGATTTAGTCGGGGAGGGTAAGAACTGAAAATATGAAATAAACACACGTAAGCTAAGACTCTCTAAAAAAAATAGCATTTGTTCGGCTTTTCATTTCGCCATTTGTTGATTCACTTGAAGAGCAAGTAACGTAATATTGGTCAAGTGATCAGTTTGATATCAATCTTTCGTGATGCACCGTCATATTTACATTATTTGTACGGTACGAATGATTTGCTTTGGTACCTGGTCAAACTTAAGCTCTCCTTAGTATGGCTGGCTCTGTCTCTCCAACAGCGCACTCACAGGCAGCAGCTGCCCCGCCCCCTCGCTCAGTCGCTTAGTGCCTGAGCTTGGATCATACCAATATCAGGGGGGGATTCACGCACAGTCGTAAATTCCCACAGTGTGCACTATGTGCTTCGAATATTGTGTGTACTTTTTGTTTTATACAGTTGTCAGCCAGGCATCTAACTATGAAAAAATTACACTCCAAAATACCCCAGGCTTCTGACAAAACAACCCGGGCTTAAGCCCAGTAAGCCACCCCCACGCTCTGCCCCTGGTGGGCAGCGACGCCAGGGGTGAGGTGTACACCCTGATGGTAATTTGGATTCCGTGTATCGTGCCCACCCCCAAGATCCTATATGTATGTGTAATGAGAGTGTGAGTAATGTCAATGTCTAAGTTGTGGAATAAAATTGAGGCAGCCAGAAGGGGACGGGGGGGTAGCCTCCTCTGCACCCTGGTGACACACCCCTACTCCAAGGCCCTGCATGTGTGGGTGAGTGGTTGTGGTGGAGCGGGAAGAGGGAGGCAGCTGGAGATGGGGAGGGAAGGAAGGGAGGGGCAAGTGACCCCTCCCTGGGGCCAGCTCCCCCGCTGACCCCAGTAGGCACCCCCATACGACCCGCCAAGGAAAGGGGGCCCAGGCCCATCCAGACTGGGGCCCAGTGCAGCAGAACCCGGGACAGCCCACCTGACCCCACCACAGAGAAAACTGCACCCACCCCGTCATCCACTCATCTTCCAGACTACATAAGACAATAGACGCCCAGACTGAGATCTTCCTCCACCTCTCCTGTATCTCCCCCTCCTGCAGAGAGAGTTCCTGAGAGAGGAAAGCTGCTGCAAGATGTGACAACCTCCCTCACCAGTTGAAGAGCCCCCCAGGCGGCTCGACGCACCGGCGGCACCCTGCGCCAGGGCTGGGCCCCCATGCACCCACCCGGCCACAACCCCGGCAACACACCAACCAGGACCCGGCCAGGGCCCCATCCCAGAGACGGAGCGCCCCCAGATTCTCACACCCATCCCGGACCCACCCAGGGGCAGCCAGACTACCAGGTCAGTAACCCACGTCCATCAGCACAGACCCTCCCCTAGCCCCGCTGCACGCAGCCGCGAGGAAACCGTCACCTAAGAGCCAACAGAGCCCCTAATTGGACATGACCGCTAGCCCGGGTTAATTTTCATGATTTTGAATGGTTTCATAAAATTGATATTTTATTGGTTAATGTTTTAATTGATAATGTTTTGAAGGAAGGAAGGTTCAGGGCTTAAGCAATCAGCATCATGGGCTCATCCGGTTAGAATAAGAATAAGCCGCCATCTAATTCCGAATTATTCTCAGGGTTCTCCTTTTATTCTCAAATAAATAAGGCAAAGAAGGAAGGAAACAAAGACACACATGGACTGCCAATGCTGAAAGAAAACAGAGATTTAAGTTACTCATTACCTTAAACAATACATAAAATAAAAACCCAAACAGACCCTCACTTCAGCTGCCGCCCGTGTGGGAGTGAAGAAAGAGTGAGCCAAAAGTGAATGCAGTCCTTATATAATGTGTGACATATAATGTGTGACAGGTGAGTGCAATTGAGGACAAGCACCACACCCAATCAAAGGTGAGAGAACTAAACAAGGTGCATCTGGTGAAGTGAGTGGGTGTGCTGGGATGTGCCAAAGGGTGGGTCTCTACAACAGATAATGTTGTTTGTTTTTCAGCTGTGCTGTCCTTTTTTGTTGTTCTTTTGATTGATTTGTAATTTTGTTTTGGTTAGTCCGTCCAGCCATAAAGGCGGTTATTGATTGAGAGTGAGTTGTGTAAGGACCTCCCTTTCTTTTTTTTGTTTAATTGTCTGTGCCACTTCCCTTTATCTCCCAGATGGCAGGTCATGCATAGTGCTGATTCCCAGCTGCGCTGAGACCCGAATTGTTTGCAGTGCATGCCATGATTGCAGTGTTTGTAAGACTGGAGCGAGGGAGCAGCCAGGTCTCGATCGCCATCATGGAGGGAAGCGAGCAACAACAAATGGCCCAACGTATACAGGAGTTCGAGAATGAACTTAGAGACTTGAAAACAGCATCTGTGGGTACAGAGAGGCCCTCGACGTCAACAGGAGCTACAGGAAGTGAATCAGAGACTGTGAGACCCAATCCTCTAGTATATTTACAACAGGATAGAAAGTTGCCAACATTTTCAGGGAAGTTGGACAATATGGGCTCACTGACTCTAGATGAGTGGTTTGAGCAAATGAGAGACTTTGTGCGCACGAGAGCCAGAATAGAAAAAGAGCAAGATCAAATTATTTCTAACCATTCAGAGGGTACTGCACGCACTGAGATAAAGTTTTTACCAAAGGAACAGAAAGAAACAACATTGTTTTGGCAAAGTTGCATACCGATTCAATATTGATTTTAGTGACCTCCAATTGGCGTAACCGGGTGTCATTACTGCCGACGTGAATTACGATCTTACTGAATTTACGTTTACCCTTAGCCAGCAGTTTTAAATTTCCTTCAATGTCGCCTGCTCTTTTTTCTGTTATTCAATACTGAAGAAATTTAAACTTTATTTGCAGAACATTGTAGAATATTTTTAAGGTTATCTGCTATAAAAAGCCAGACCAGGAAAATCTCCTTCATGTTTTTCTGTGTTTTATTCTCAGTTACTTTCACACAAAGGCATCTGCTGTGATGTTCACAATTCTGAAGAAGTCAGTACTGATAAATGATCAGAATTATAATATTTCTGACTGTCTGAGGCTAAGTTGAATCGAATCGGGACTTTGAAAACCGGAATCGAATGGATTATAGAAATCTGTGATGATACCCAGCCCTAGTGAGCAGCCTAGGCACGACAGAAGTGGATGTAGCTGTAATGGGAAAAGAACTATTGCTAAATTTTCTGTTAAGTTAAGGCCTGATCCTTCTGAAATTCATAGCCAGTGCTCTGACACGGTGTCATCAATCTTTGAATGCTGAAAAAGCACAGTGCCCACTTGGAATTACCACTCATGACGCAGAGAGCTTCGACTGATGCAACTTTATTCTCTCCTCTTTACACCACCGACAATATGGCACCGTGAAAACTATAAAGATGCACAAACAAATACCATTAAACATTTACGTAAAAGTGCAGAAATGTTCACATTTTACCATAGAAAATGATTTTGATTAACTCAAATAGTGACATTGACATAAATCAATAGTTTTAAACTACTTATGTTACAGCATTGGTATCATGGTTGCTAGGCAACCTGGGCAGCGCGACGGAGGCTAGACCATCCCATTTCACAAGGCTACAAGCCTCGCACTTCCGGCCTTAGCGGTCTTTGAGTACGCGGCCCTTGTGGACCGTTAAGGCTGCATAACCTGAATTAGGATACAGCCTCTTCCAGTTCTCAGCACCGCTCCTCTCTTTCCCTGAGTACTTGGTAATTCTACTTCCCACGATGACGTTTTCATCGAGGCCAAGGAAAAGAGTTTAGGTAAAGGAGATAGGCGCGAATTTAGAAATTACATCCCACGTGGTTACGTTGCGCAGCTGAGTCACGTGACCGCACAGTAACAAATCGCCACAGAGCCAGGAAAAGGGGGCGGAGAACGTGTGTGTGCAGGAGAGGAGTCGAGCAGAGAGAGCTGCTTTTTCATGAAACGGGAGTAAAGTAGTAAACTTACAGGAACATATACCACTAACAACGGTGGGATAGCTGCATCGATCTGCACACCCTTGTCTCCTGGATCGTAGCTCAGATCAGCGTGAACCACGTAGGTCTCTGCTCCCTGATGTGTTTCTTAAGACTTCCAGCTTCATCACGGAGTTTCTGTCGGTTTGTGGGCTCATCTAAAGGTAAGCACCGAGCTAACTTTAATGTAGGTTCAGTTTATGTTGAGTTTATCTCTCTTGAGAAATAATAGATTGATTGGTATACACTGGAGTTAGACAGACTGTAGAGTTTGGGATTGTCTGCAACATTATAATCTGGCGGTTGCTAGGGGGTAAGAATACATACAGAAAAATAGTCTTTGAATATGAACAAAGGGTGCAGGGCAGGAGAACAACCAACCCCCACCCCAGGACATGAAGCCACGGGTACAAGCCTGGGGGAGCGCAATCAGCCTTTAGAATAGGACTTAATGGGACCGTCTCCAGATTCATCTGTATTTTATTTTCTTCCAGCGCAAATAAAGACGTCAGATTCTTCACCTGGAAGTAAAAGTCTCGAAAAGGTCCCTACCATCAAAAATCCGTGAAATCGGCGAAGTGTGTTCACAGTTTATTGTGAACACGTTGAAAGAGTGAGAGACTGTTTGCAGAAAAACACCAACTAATCATTAGCTCAACATGCTGGGAGAAGCTGAGCGTTTGCTTGCTTGTTCTATTATTTCCATCTTGCTTTGACTGCAGCTGTAACCTGACGTATTCCAGCAGGAGTTGTAAAAATAATTTTGATAAACACAAAGCTGGACAGCTTTTGTTCTGAGTCTAAGAAGCTTAGAAAGGAAGTGACCGGACTTTTCATGTGGCTAGGTACACACACACACATATATATATATATATATATATATATATATATATATATATATATATATATATATATATATATATATATATATATATATATATATATATATATATATATATATATGTGTGTGTGTGTGTATATATATATATATATATATATATATATATATATGTGTGTGTATATATATATATATATATATATATATATATATATATGTGTGTGTATATGTGTGTGTGTGTGTGTGTGTCCCAGCTGAATAACAGGGGAAGAGTCTGGTGGTGCAACAGATGAAGAATTTCAGCCATTTGGACTCAGCTCAGCCACTATAGAGGAAAAAATGACTTCAACACAAAAGGTGAGAAAAGTATCAGTGTTACACTGTTATTGAAACTGTGTGTACAGCTGGTTGGTTTTTAAAAACCTGTTAACAGCAGCTTTATCTTTTGCGTCCTGGGCTCAACCATATATACAGAATCTACATTCAAAATCAAAAACCACAGAAGTTACAAGAAAATACAAAGATTATATTTTGTAAGCACACATTGAAATAACAATATCATCAGTTGAACTTGCAATTTCTTATGCATAAAAGATTTTCTCCACTGATCAATATTTGTTCAATAATGTAATTTTCATTACAACTCCTATTGTAGCACATCATTGTAATGTGATACTATCACCAGAAGGTGATGGTAACACACCAACAATGTGTTTGTTGATATGTTTGATTCCACCAACGGAGGGAGTTTCAGTTTGGTCCACGACTGCATTTCACTCACTGTCGCTGTTTGTATCTCTGTCACTGCAGGACCAACATGGAGCAAGAAGTCAGCGCTCTCAGGAGGCCGACAAACCTCACAGAAGAAAGGGAGAGAAAACATACAGCTGTGACGAGTGTGGGAAGGCTTTTACCCTGGCTCAAAGCCTAAAAACACACCAACTCATCCACAGTGGAGTTAAACCTTACAGCTGTGACTTGTGTGGAAAGTCTTTTACCCAGGCTGGAAACTTAAAAACACACCAACTCATCCACAGTGGATTTAAACCTTACAGCTGTAAATTGTGTGGAAAGTCCTTTACCGAGAGTGGAGGCTTAAAAAAACACCAACTCATCCATAGTGGAGTTAAACCTTACAGCTGTAAATTGTGTGGAAAGTCTTTTACCGAGGCTGGACACTTAAAAAAACACCAACTCATCCACAGTGGAGTTAAACTTTACAGCTGTAAATTGTGTGGAAAGTCTTTTACCCAGGCTGGAAGCTTAAAAAAACACCAAGTCATCCACAGTGGAGTTAAACCTTACAGCTGTGACTTGTGTGGAAAGTCTTTTACCGAGGCTGGAAACTTAAAAACACACCAAGTCATCCACAGTGGATTTAAACCTTACAGCTGTGAGATGTGTGTGAAGTCTTTTACCCGGGCTGGAAACTTAAAAACACACCAACTCATCCACAGTGGAGTTAAACCTTACAGCTGTGAAGAGTGTGGAAAGTCTTTTACCGAGAGAGGAGGCTTAAAAAAACACCAACTCATCCACAGTGGAGTTAAACCTTACAGCTGTAAATTGTGTGGAAAGTCTTTTGCTGAGGCTGGAGGCTTAAAAACACACCAACTCATCCACAGTGGAGTTAAACCTTACAGCTGTGAAGTGTGTGGAAAGTCTTTTACCCAGGCTGGAAACTTAAAAACACACCAACTCATCCACAGTGGAGTTAAACCATACAGCTGTAAATTGTGTGGAAAGTCTTTCACCGAGGCTGGTGGCTTAAAAAAACACCAACTCATCCACAGTGGATTTAAACCTTACAGCTGTGAAGTGTGTGGAAAGTCTTTTACCCAGGCTGGAAACTTAAAAACACACCAACTTATCCACAGTGGAGTTAAACCATACAGCTGTAAATTGTGTGGAAAGTCTTTCACTGAGGCTGGACACTTAAAAAAACACCAACTCATCCACAGTGGAGTTAAACCTTACAGCTGTAAATTGTGTGGAAAGTCTTTTACCCAGGCTGGAAGCTTAAAAAAACACCAAGTCATCCACAGTGGAGTTAAACCTTACAGCTGTGACTTGTGTGGAAAGTCTTTTACCGAGGCTGGAAACTTAAAAACACACATTTAGGAAGCTGCATGTATAGATATGTATATCAAGTTTATTTTTTTTCCTTTGAGGGATTTTAATTCTCTAAAATGTTATCCCTGTTACATTTTAATCTTTGTTTCCTTAGGACACAGTAGTGTTTAGTAGTTGTATTCATTTTATGTGTTACCTAAGTTTAATTTGGGCGATCGTGGCTTAAGAGTTGGGAGTTGGGAGTTCGCCTTGTAATCGGAAGGTTGCCGGTTCTAGCCCCGGTTTGGACAGTCTCGGTCGTTGTGTCCTTGGGCAAGACACTTCACCCGTTGCCTACTGGTGGTGGTCAGAGGGCCCGGTGGCGCCAGTGTCCGGCAGCCTCGCCTCTGTCAGTGCGCCCCAGGGTGGCTGTGTCTACAATGTAGCTTGCCATCACCAGTGTGTGAATGTGTGTGTGAATGGGTGGATGACTGGATATGTAAAGCGCTTTGGGGTCCTTAGGGACTAGTAAAGCGCTATATAAATACAGGCCATTTACCATTTAATTTCAATTCTTCATTCATATTTAATCTTTTGCTGTGGTAAAATCTTCTCTTAAATCATTTTCTCCCAAAACTACAAATGTTTTCACAGCAGTTGCTCTTAAAACTTCCAAAATGAACCAAATCTGTCCACCAGCTTTGAAACAACACCTGCTGTGACTTTATGTCCAGAAAAAAGAAACTCAAGCTAAACTGGTTTTGGGCTGTACTTCCATGTAATACCAGTTTGTACCAGAAGATGAAGCAGTGAGTCAGTGTAACCTTTATTTAATTAGGCAAAGACCACATTCGTATTCACAGTGGCAGCAAAGAAATGTTGAAAGTTAAAAACAGCAGCACACATCTGGACCATTGTAAAGATCACAGGTGACTACTTTTACTTAATTCAAATTCTGTTAAACCTCTATTTTTGCTCCTCCTTTCACTTTAGTGTATTTAGTCCTTGAAGTCCACATGTTGTTTTTTAATGAATTTTGATCCACATGTTTGCTGCTATTTTCTTGTTGATTTGAAGTTTGTATTACGAAATCCTGATACTGTTAAAGTGTTAGTTATATTTGATGAAGTCTGTGTAGAGTTTATCTTATTAAACAGTTTGGTGTGAAAAATAAAGAAATGGTCTCAGAAAAAGTAGTTTGAGCCATGATTTCAGATTCAAAGTAATTTAACTGTTTTCAATGGTACATGTGGAGGTTTATCACAGGAGGCGACTTGGCTGTTCTCCACCCACACTGAAGAAGGATCCTGCAGCTCATTAAAAACTCTAAAATGATCTTCAAGGATAATATGTTTGATTTTTCTTAAAAAGGTGCTGTTGGTGTAACATAGTTAAATAGAGTTGAAGTTAAATCCCGTTAAATGGGACATTGGCGCCACCTACTGTTGAAAAAGTCACCCTGCAACATTCACAAAGGGCAAGGGATTCTGGGTAATTCTCAGAATAATGGAGGATTCCTGCGAGGTAAGGAATGCGCAAATGTCGTGGGGAGGAAAATTCATATCGCAGGCTGTTAAAGTAATACAGTCTGACCCGATTATTTTTGTTGTTTATATATCATTTGTTGCGGGTCATTTCTCCAGTCTTTATGTTGAACTGAGTGCACGTTTATGTGAGATTTATTTATTGGGAGGAGAGGAAACAAATCGGGAGCATAGTTAGCTAACTCTGTTGTTGCTTTCATTCCAACTCAGTCCTTATTTATATGAAAGTAGCTATATTGTGGTGGGGCTTGTTTATTTGTTTTCTTTGTTTGTTTTGTCTTTGCTTTACTTTTACTTTATATGTTGTTTGTTTAATTTAAGGCTAAAAGAAAATTAAATCAATGAGAGGTAAAATTTGAGGGGTAGGGACTAATAACGTCTGCCTACTCCCTTTCGAACAAAAGTATAGAATTATATTTTGTAATGATTGTGAATACACATGTTTGAAATAAAAATGAACTGAACTGAACTGTTAGTGATCCTCCATCTGGATGGATGATAACAGCCCCGGAACAATCTAGCAGGTGGAGATGGCCCATATCTCTGGGACTGATTTGTGCTAATAACGTCCATTGTATGGACTGATAACATCTGAAGCTGGTGAATAAAGTCAGCCAGGTGCTAGCTGTGCCATTACCCAGCATACACCACTCCTTCCATAAATGCAGTAAGCGATACAAATGTATTTAACTTATCTGCTGTTTTTCAGGTTGTTGTTTCCATTTATAATTCATTGTGTTCAGTCACTACAATGCGATTTTGGAAATGCATAAATATACAGATAACAGGCTCTTCCGCGGAAATCTCGTTTCGTCAATAAACAACGTTTAGAGAGCTCTATAGTATTCAATAAGAGGACCCTGCACGTCAACTCTCGAAGTGAGGGGGGTACCCTGCGCACCAATAAGCGAAACAGAGGGAGCCTGACCATGCGTCACACGTTTGATGTGTGTTGGGCTGAAGCGGCATCTATTAACCAACTCGCAAGATTAAAAAAAAAAAAAAACTGAAAATAAACCACCAAACACGAAAACACCAGACATTATAATACAGACTTATAATTTGCACCGATGTATTTTTGACATTCTACCAGCAAAAAGTGAGCGCGAGAGCCCTCGGTGCGCCTGCTTGCTGCTGAAGTCAAAGTAAACTTTATTGTCATCTCTGCTACATACAGTACAGAATATAGAGAGACGAGACGACGAGGCTCCAGTTACAGCAGTGCGAGTGAACAAACAATGTATATAAGAAGAGTAAGAAAATAAATATACACTTTAGGACTAAGCATTGAGCCAAATTTAGTAATGCCAACAAATTAAATGAACAATATTTGTCTCTTATATATAATACATGTATATGTAAAAGATACTTTTCTTTGAATGAGGATTTAAGGTGATGGGAAATATAAATAACTGCAACTTGAATCTTTACTGAAGCTCAGTATTTGACACAGAGTTCACTCACATGTACTCAGCAGTGTACCTGCACATGTGATGTGACAATAAAAGTGATTTGATTTGAGAGTTCAAACTCACTGCTGTAATAACTAATAATGATTAATATAATAACTATAATATTGGCCATATCATATTTACACTGACTTTAGTCTCATAAACAACATTAGCTAATTGTTATTTACTAGCTGATCTTAAATGACTGTTCAGTACAGAAATGAAGCCCAACAATCATGTTTTACAGTCCTGTGGTCTCAGCCTCAGATACTTATTAAATCACACAAAGCTCGTGTAGAAACACACAAACAAATGTACAAAATATGTTCTTCGCCATTTCTGTCAAATAAACCTGTATGAAACGTTTCCAGCGGTTAGTATCATGGTTGCTAGGCAACCTGGGCAGCGCGACGGAGGCTAGACCATCCCATTTCACAAGCCTATCCGGTTGTTCAGTCTGACGTCACTAGCCGTGTCTGGGTCTAAACTCCGCTGCAGGTCCATATATCAAACGATCACTGTGGCATTACTGAGAGTTGAAAAACTGTCTAAAGTCTTTCATCTTTAATAAAATGATCAGCGTTCTGCTCTACCAGGTGTAACAATTGAGTTTAACATCCAGGCATCCATGAAAACGGAATTTATGACATTTAACGGAGTTAGAAGTTAGCAGGGAGTTAGCTCGCTAGCTTCTATCTAAATACAATATAGCATGTCCTGACTGCGGGGTTTTGGAAACAAATTAAAACGTACAGCTCTGTTATCACTTCCAGCATAAATGAAGACAGAAAACTAAACAGCAGTAACGTTTGTAGGGTTACTGAAGTTGGGCTAGCTGGTATATAATGATGTGCTGCGTGACCGCTAGCGACACAGCTACGTTAGCATAATATAAACAAGCTAACTTTTTTTTCCACTCGATAAAAGTTACCGTGAGTGTTCTCGGTGGTCAGGAACAAATGTAATCGCATGGCAGGATGCTGTAAAAGGACCAAACTTCAGCCAGGAGAACAACTGAGATAATCCATCCACAATACGAGGTTAGTCATTCATGTACTGCTGCATGGGCTGGGCTGTAGTTACATCCTAAGGTTTTAAAAACTGAGCTTAAATAAATGATTAGCGGTAATAAAAGCTGAGGGAGGTCAACAGTGATCACTGACTGTTTTAGGAGCTTTTTGAGATCAAATAGAAGAAAATACATAACATTAAACATGTTAACAACACAAAAGCCATATTAAACGCAGACTACTTTAGACCCGGAAGTAGGATTCGTCGCGTCATCACTGAACAACCGGATAAGCCTCGCACTTCCGGCCTTAGCGGTCTTTGAGTACGCGGCCCTTGTGAACCGTTATTCAGAACCTGAATTAGGATACAGCCTGTTCCAGTTCTCAGCACCGCTCCTCTCTTTCCCTGAGTACTTGGTAATTCTACTTCCCACGATGACGTTTTGATGGAGGCCAAGGAAAAGAGTTTAGGAAAAGGAGATGGGCACTAATTTTGAAATAAAACCCCACGTGGTTACGTTGCGCAGCTGAGTCACGTGACCGCACAGTACCAAATCACCACGGAGCCAGGAAAAAGGGGCGGAGAAAGTGTGTGTGCAGGAGAGGAGTCGAGCAGAGAGAGCTGCGTTTTCATGAAACGGGAGTAAAGTAGTAAACTTACAGGAAAATATACCACTACCAACGTTTAGATCGATATCTGCATCGATCTGCACACCCTTGTCTCCTGGATCCGAACCACGTGGGTCTCTGCTCCCTGATCTGTTTCCTGTTTGGAAAGACTTCCAGCTTCATCACGAAGTTGCTCTCGGTTTGTGGGCTCATCTGAAGGTAAGCACCGAGCTAACTTTAATGTGGGTTCAGTTTCTGTTGAGAATAATAGATTGCTTGGTATACATTGGACTGTAGAGTTTGTGATTGCTTGCAACATTATAAAATGGCGGTTGCTAGGGGGTAAGAATACATACAGAAAAATGGTCTTGGAATATGAACAAAAGGATGGGCTGCAGGGCAAGAGAACAACCAACCCCCACCCCCAGGAAGGCACAGATACAAGCCTGGGGGAGGGAAATCAGCCTTTAGAATAGGACTTCATAGGATGATCTCCAGATGCATGTGTATTTCATGTACTTCCAGCGTAAATAAAGCCGATATACAAAAGCTGATTTTGCATATATATTGTATGTGTGTATATGTGTATGTATTAGGGGTGCAACGATACACAAAATTCACGGTTCGGTTCGACACTTTAGTGTCACGGTTTGATATTTTTTCGATACAAAAAAAAATGTTGATGCCTTTTTAATTTGTCATTTATTAAAATTCTAAATATATATTTGAACTCTAAAGTACAGTTTTTGATCTGATCGAGAAATCACTCATCTTTGAAAAATAGAGGGTTTTTTTTTACAGAGAAATGGCTCTTTCCAAAATAAAAGCTATACTATACGCTTCTTCTGGGGTATATTCGCAGCAGCATATTAACCCTTTAAGACCTACCATAGAACCAAGTCCACCAGAGCTTATATTATATTTTTACATGCTGTAGTGCCATTTTTGGGAGCATTTCAAGTTGCTATACATCAATAAAACCATTATAGGCCAACTTTTAATAATATGTCTGAATTAAGTGCATAGTAATTACATAAATTGCAAAAAAGTGCAATAAACTACAAAAAAATGTAAAATCGTTTTTTTAAACATATATTTCTAGTTAGTGAAATTTAAGAGGCTTATCCCTCAAAACTGTAAATACAAAAAAGTTGCACAAAATAGTTTCCCACCACAGGACATTTATTTTAAGTGTCTTCATAGTTTTATTTTTGAAATACACCAATTTTTATATACTGCAGGAAAACGAAAATAAATATTATAATGCAAATTTGCAAAAAAACAGCATATGCATCAAAATAAACTATTTCCAGCAGTGCAATATGAGTTCTAAGCATCCCAGAAACGACACAGAAAGTCATAAAGTCAAAGATAACTTTTAAAAACACAAGTATAAGCTCATAAGGCCCTGATTAGGGATGGGTTTCGTTTAGGTTTTATCCGATACTGGTGCCAAACCGGTACTTTTGAATCCGTGCCGGTACTTAAACAGTGCTCGAACTGGTGCTTAAAGAATGGAGAACACAAAATTGGTCCAAAAACCTCTCATGTTCAGCTGCTTTTTTGTAAAAAGATAACAATGTTAGCCTTTTCTGCAGCTATGGGGCATACAGTTGTGGTCAAAAGTTTACATACACTTGTAAAGAATATAATACAATGGCTCTACCGAGTGTCCCGTTATTTCTAAAACTCTCTGATTTTTCTCTGATAGAGTGATTGGAACAGATACTTCGTTGTCACAAAAAACATTCATGAAGTTTGGTTCTTTAATGACTTTATTATGGGTTAACAGAAAAAAGTGATCACATCTGCTGGGTCAGAAATATACATACAGCAGTGCTAATATTTGGTTACATGTCCCTTAGCCATTTTCACTTCAATTAGGTGCCTTTGGTAGCCATCCACAAGCTTCTGGCAAGCTTCTATTTGAATCTTTGACCACTCCTCTTGACAGAATTGGTGCAGTTCAGTTAAATTTGATGGCTTTCTGACATGGACTTGTTTCTTCAGCATTATCTTTAATGTTTTTAATGAGGTTTAAGTCAGGACTTTGGGAAGGCCATTCTAAAACCTTTATTCTAGCCTGACTTAGCCATTCCTTTACCACTTTTGATGTGTGTTTGGGGTCACTGTCCTGTTGGAACACCCAACTGTGCCCGAGACCCAACCTTCGTGCTGATGATTTTAGGTTATGTTGAAGAATGTGAAGGTAATCCTCCTTCTTCATTATCCCATTTACTCTCTGTAAAGCACCAGTTCCATTGGCAGCAAAACAGCCCCACAGCATAATACTCCCACCACCATGCTTGATTGTAGGCATGGTGTTCTTGGGGTTAAAGGCCTCACCTTTTCTCCTCCAAACATATTGCTGGACATTGTGGCCAAAAAGCTTGATTTTTGTTTCATCTGACCACAGAACTTTCCTCCAGAATGTCTTATCTTTGTCCACGTGATCAGCAGCAAACTTCAGTCGAGCCTTAAGGTGCCGCTTTTGGAGCGAGGGCTTCTTTCTTGCACGACAGCCTCTCAGTCCATGGAGATGCAAAACACGTTTGACTGTGGACAATGACACCTGTGTTCCAGCAGCTTCTAATTCTTGGCAGATCTGCTTTTTGGTGATTCTTGGTTGACTCTTCACCCTCCTGACCAATTTTCTCTCAGCAGCAGGTGATAGCTTGCGTTTTCTTCCTCATCTTGGCAGTGACGAAACAGTGCCATGAACTTTATACTTACAAACAATTGTTTGCACTGTTGCTCTTAGGACATGCAGCTGCTTTGAAATGGCCCCAAGTGACTTTCCTGACTTGTTCAAGTCAATAATTCACTTTTTCAGATCCATGCTGAGCTCCTTTGACTTTCCTATTGTAGTGTTTGTGGGCGTTTGTATCCAATGAGCCCTATTTAACTGGTCTAAGAGAAGTCACCAGCTGTCATCACTCATAATCACTCACAAGAAGTTAAGAGGCCATGCTATGAAGCTCAGTTCACTGACAACTTTCTAAGTCACCAAAATTGCTAATTCATGTTGCCGTATGTATATTTTTGACCCAGAAAATGTGATCACCTTTTTACTGTTAACCCATAATAAAGTCATTAAAGAACCAAACTTCATGAATGTTTTTTGTGACAACGAAGTATCTGTTCCAATCACTCTATCAGAGAAAAATCAGAGTTTTAGAAATAACGGGACACTCAGTAGAGCCATTATATTATATTCTTTACAAGTGTATGTAAACTTTTGACCACAACTGTATATGGTATCACTCTTGGCTGGAAGCAGTGCTTAAACAATGTAAAAAACACAAACTTTGTCCAAAACCTCTCATGTTTAACTGTTTTCCACTTTTTCTTTGGTCATTTTAGCCTTTTTGGCCAGGGTGAAGGGAGTATCTGCCATCAAAAAAGAAGACAGCCGCATGTAACTATGATGATGTTTGCTAGTTCACCTTACATGCATTAATGTAATAACGTGGTTAGCCTACTTAACGTAAATTGCACGCGAACAACATTAAGCTACTCACGCAGAGAAGAAAGGCTGCTGCTGCCGTCATCATTTCTGCTACACTGGCAGGGCTAGGGGCCAGGACTCTACTCTTTGGGTTTTTGGGGATGTTGCTAACTCCAGGTCCGATAACAGGCAACCTAACCGCAGTAGATGTGCACGGTGTGAGGTCTCGCAGCAAGCTATCAAATACGGCGCAATAATATTTGACAACTTTTAACTGATTTTTCTAACTTTAATACACTAAAGTTAAACCTAATTTCTTTTTTATTTTTAGATATACAATTTTTATTCGTTATCAAGAATATCATAAAACATAACAACTAAACAGAAAAAAGAAAAAAAAAACACATCCACACACACACCCGCAATTGCTCAAAGTTAATCAGTGTGTTGTTTTGATACAAATCGCCAATTACCCTTAACCCTTTACAGCCGATCGGAGCGGGTACGCTCTGTTTTGCGTAACTATTTTTAAATCCCGGTAGCTCTGCAACCAAGTAAGCTAGCGCAATAATTTTTTTTGCATATGAAACTGGAGGAGTTGTACTTACATCTTATGCCATCAGCTTGTCCTAGGTCACAGTTTCCTTCCACATATAGCTTTGCAAAAACTGCATAAAAATCACTTGCAGCAACAAAAACATGATATTCCAGAAACACGCTTCGCCGATCCATCAGCTGTTTGTAACACTTCCTACGTCCATCAGCGCGAACTATCACATGACCGCATGACCTGCCCGAAACCGGAAGTGACGTCATTTTGCGGAAATGTAGTTTTTTTACGATCGGGGCCTTATGAGCTTGTGTTTTACTTGTTATGTGTTTTAAAAAGTTATGTTTGACTTTATGACTTTCTGTGTCGTTTCTGGGATGCTTAAGACTCATATTGCACTGCTGGAAATAGTTTATTTTGATGCATATTCTGTTATTTTGCAAATTTGCACTATAATATTTATTTTCGTTTTTCCTGCAGTATATAAAAATTGGTGTATTTCAAAAATAAAACTATGAAGACACTCAAAATAAATTTCCTGTGGTGGGAAACTAGTTTGTGTAACTTTTTTGTATTTACAGTTTTGAGGGATAAGCCTCTTAAATTTCTCTAACTAGAAATATATGTTAAAAAAACAAAAACGATTTTCAATTTTTTTGTAGTTTATTGCACTTTTTTGCAATTTATGTAATTACTATGCACCTAATGCAGACATATTATTAAAGTTTGGGCTATAATGGTTGTATTGATGTATAGCAACTTGAAATGCTCCCAAAAATGGCTCCACAGCATGTAAAAATATAATATAAGCTCTGGCGAACTTGGTTCTATGGTAGGTCTTAAAGGGTTAATCCCTTTTTGTGCCACTTCTCGAACATGCTACAAGACATTCCTGGAACAAAATCTTTGCACTTCATTCTTGACTCCTTTACTGAGAAACAATCTTCTCTACCCAACCTTTTACGCATTTCCCCCCAGACCCTTATTGTATTATAAATGATTGGGTTATTCTTAATCCCCATTTTTAATATTGTTTTTTTTGTCACAGACAGCTAAGCTCCAAAGGGAATAACGTAAAGTGGACCAAGAGTCTAGGTGAGAGTGAGAATTTCGATAAGCATGTAGCCACTCCCATAAGACACGGCTATGACATGCCCAATTATAAAAAATTTAATTTGGTAAGCCTAAGCCTCCCCTATCTATAGGCAGTTGTAGAGTTCCAATCCTTAATCTAGGTTTCTTGCCACGCCAGATAAATTTTGAAAAGGCTTTTTCTATATCACAAGAAACTTTCTGAGTGATCAATAAAGGTAGCATTTGTAGGGGATATAATACAATGGGGCAAAAAAGTATTTAGTCATTCACCGATTGTGCAAGTTCCCCCACTTAAAATGATGACAGAGGTCAGTAATTTGCACCAGATGTACACTTCAACTGTGAGAGACAGAATGTGAAAAAAAAATCCATGAATTCACATGGTAGGATTTGTAAAGAATTTATTTGTAAATCAGGGTGGCAAATAAGTATTTGGTCAATAACAAAAATACAACTCAATACTTTGTAACATAACCTTTGTTGGCAATAACAGAGGTCAAACATTTACTATAGGTCTGTACCAGGTTTGCACACACAGTAGCTGGTATTTTGGCCCATTCCTCCATGCAGATCTTCTCGAGAGCAGTGATGTTTTGGGGCTGTCGCCGAGCAACACGGACTTTCAACTCCCGCCACAGATTTTCTATGGGGTTGAGGTCTGGAGACTGGCTAGGCCACTCCAGGACTTTCAAATGCTTCTTATGGAGCCACTCCTTTGTTGCCCGGGCGGTGTGTTTTGGATCATTGTCATGTTGGAAGACCCAGCCTCGTTTCATCTTCAAAGTTCTCACTGATGGAAGGAGGTTTTGGCTCAAAATCTCACGATACATGGCCCCATTCATTCTGTCCTTAACACGGATCAGTCGTCCTGTCCCCTTGGCAGAAAAACAGCCCCATAGCATGATGCTTCCACCTCCATGCTTCACAGTAGGTATGGTTTACTTGGGATGCAACTCAGTATTCTTCGTCCTCCAAACACGACGAGTTGAGTTTATACCAAAAAGTTCTACTTTGGTTTCATCTGACCACATGACATTCTCCCAATCCTCTGCTGTGTCATCCATGTGCTCTCTGGCAAACTTCAGACGGGCCTGGACATGCACTGGCTTCAGCAGCAGAACACGTCTGGCACTGCGGGATTTGATTCCCTGCCGTTGTAGTGTGTTACTGATGGTGACCTTTGTTACTTTGGTCCCAACTCTCTGCAGGTCATTCACCAGGTCCCCCCGTGTGGTTCTGGGATCTTTGCTCACCGTTCTCATGATCATTTTGACCCCACGGGATGAGATCTTGCGTGGAGCCCCAGATCGTGGGAGATTATCAGTGGTCTTGTATGTCTTCCATTTTCTGATGATTGCTCCCACAGTTGATTTTTTCACACCAAGCTGCTTGCCTATTGTAGATTCACTCTTCCCAGTCTGGTGCAGGTCTACAATACTTTTCCTGGTGTCCTTCGAGAGCTCTTTGGTCTTGGCCATGGCGGAGTTTGGAGTCTGACTGTTTGAGGCTGTGGACAGGTGTCTTTTATACAGATGATGGGTTCAAACAGGTGCCATTCATACAGGTAACGAGTGGGGGACAGAAAAGCGTCTTACAGGAGACGTTACAGGTCTGTGAGAGCCAGAGATTTTCCATGTTTGAGGTGACCAAATACTTATTTTCCACCCTGATTTACGAATAAATTCTTTACAAATCCTACCATGTGAATTCATGGAATTTTTTTTCACATTCTGTCTCTCACAGTTGAAGTGTACCTCTGGTGCAAATTACTGACCTCTGTGCAAGTTCCCCCACTTAAAATGATGACAATCGGTGGCTGACTAAATACTTTTTTGCCCCACTGTAAACGCGGGAGAATACTCATTTTGATTAGGTTCACACGCCCCTAATTTCTAAACCTAATTTCTAGTAAGTGGCCCAGCCCCTCCTATATTTTTATGTATGTGGCCCTTAGTGAAAAAAGTTTGGACACCCCTGAGGTACAGGATCATCAGGAGGTCCTTTGTCCCTCTTTGGAGGAAACTCCCACTGGGTTTAAATCTTGGACTCTCCACCATTTGACCCTTAGAACTGAAGAAGCTTCTCAGATGAGAGGTGAAACGTCTTCAAGCAACTCAAAGAAGTCCAGACGCTTTTCTTTCCAAGCTCCTTAGACTACGATGACCTGGATGACTAAGAACCTTCACAGACAGATATATATATATATATATATATATATATATATATATATATATATATATATATATATATATTAGGGGTACAACGATACACAAAATTCACGGTTCGGTTCGGTTCGATACTTTGGTGTCACGGTTCGATATTTTTTCGATACAAAAAAAATGTTCATGCCTTTTTAATTTGTCATTTATTAAAATTATAAATATATATTTTAACTCAAAAGTACAGTTTTTAAATTTAACCCTAACCCTTGTGCGCGTTTTTTATTTTGACAGCGAATGCGCACCTGCGGACCACTTATGTGCAGCCCTGGTTATTTAGCTCGTCATATTGCAGCCACAGAAATAATTTTGTCCATGCAACGATATTCGTATCGATATTGAACCGTTCGATACAGTGCTTTCGGTTCGGTACGCATATGTATCGAACAATACAAAATTTGTAATTTATTTTATCAACTTTCCTTCTGACGATGCTGTCTGTGTTGAGCGCTCAGTGAATCTGCGTTTGACTACTCCGCCTAGGCTGCACTGTCGAGCGCAGATCCACTGAGCGCTCAACACAGACAGCATAGTCAGAAGGAAGAGCGCAGGGCAAGCTAGCAAGATAGAAGTTAAGCTCTCAGCAACATGGACCTCCACCACTCTCATTCAGATCTGGCGTTTGGAATTATTTTGGTTTTCATGTGACGTATGACCCTGAAGGTAAGCGAGTCATGGACTAAAGTAAAACAGTATGTTGGATGTGCCATGCAATGCTCAATTACATGGGTGGGAACTAGTGTGTTAGCGCAGTTAGCTCGTTAACGTGTTGGCCGTCTAGCCCCATGCACGGGGCGATCGGCGGTAGCTCGTTAACGGAGATTTGCCGTGTTGTGGCGTTAAGGTCATTTCAACGAGATTAACCTGAAAGCACTAGTGGGAACACAACGAATATGACTGCACATTTACGCCGACATCATCCTAGTGCAAAGACAAGTGGAAGCAGACAAAAAAAAGCAAGCATGCTACTAACTTTAGCCGAGTCATTTAGACAGCTGTTTAATATGCTGCTGAGAATATAGCCCAGAAGAAGCGGATAGTATAGCTCTTATTTTGGAAAGAGACATTTCTCTGTAATAAACTCTCTTTTCCAAAGATGAGTGATTCCTCAATCAGATACAGGGCTCGCAATATCGCTAGCCCAACGTCCCGGGGGTAGCGATTTTTTCAGTCGGGGTACCAAAATCTATCTCTGCCCTGCCCATCGGGCTATTGTAGGAAGGAAAAATATATGTCAATGCTTTTGCATTCTTTCGGAAATGTAGCTGGGTAATTATGTCATTGGCATCGGTGAGCCACTGTCAAAATGTGACATATTGAAATCGCGTTTTAATTTGCGCTTGTTTTTTTGCTTTCACTTTGCAATCGCGCGAACTGTGTATAGAGAGCGACAGCACTGATATGTGAGTGATGATAATTTGCGCACCAATTCCTCTGACATCGTCTTATTAATCGTTAGCTTACTATGCAAACATGACAAGTGAAATCTCCCCCAGCTTAAACATGTGAGAGGTTGATCGCGCAGAGAATCGCTGAGCTTATGTGAGTGCCTGTGTAAAAGCAGCAGGATATATATTTTAGTTCTGCTGAGCCAAATAAGACAGGTCAGGGTGAAGAAGTGACAGCCAAAGAAAAGCTTACCACAAAACAGAAAAGTTATGACAAATCAGACTATAAGGCAAAAAGAAAGTGCAGCTTTATGGTTTCATGGACAAAAGAATTTCTGTGGCTGCAATATGATGAGCTAAATAACCAGGGCTGCACATAAGTGGTCCGCAGGTGCGCATTCGCTGTCAAAATAAAAAACGCGCACAAGGGTTAGGGTTAAATTTAAAAACTGTACTTTTGAGTTAAAATATATATTTATAATTTTAATAAATGACAAATTAAAAAGGCATGAACATTTTTTTTGTATCGAAAAAATATCGAACCGTGACACCAAAGTATCGAACCGAACCGAACCGTGAATTTTGTGTATCGTTGCACCCCTAATATATATATATATTGTATTTTTTGTGTGTGTCCCAGCTGAGTAACAGGAGTCTGGTGGAGCAGCAGAAGGACAGTTTCATCCATTTGGACTCAGCTCAGCCACTACAGAGGAAACAATGACTTCAACACAAAAGGTGAGAAAAATATCACAATTACACTTTTTGAAGCTGTGTGCACAGCTGTTTATTTATTTATTTCATTTTATTTTACCTTATTTTTATTGAAAAACCTGTTAACATCAGCTTTATCTTTTGCATCCTGGGTTCCTCCATATATACAGAATCTACATTCACAACCAAAAACCACAGAAGTTAGAAGGAAATACAAAGATCATATTTTATAAGCACACATTGAAACAACAATATCATCAGTTGAACTTGCAATTTCTTATGCGTAAAAGATTTTCTCCACTGATAAATATTTGTTCAATAATGTAATTTTCATTACAACTCTCATTGTGTCACATCATTGTAATGTGATACTGTCACCAGAAGGTGATGGTAACACACCAACAATGTGTTTGTTGACATGTTTGATTCCACCAACGGAGGGAGTTTCAGTTTGTTCCACGACTGCATTTCACTCACTGCCGCTGTTTGTATCTCTGTCACTGCAGGACCAACATGGAGCGAGAAGTCAGCGCTCTCAGGAGGCCGACAAACCTCACAGAAGAAAAGGAGAGAAAACCTACAGCTGTGACGAGTGTGGAAAGGCTTTTACCCAGTCTGGAAATTTAAAAAAACACCAAGTCATCCACAGTGGAGTTAAACCTTACAGCTGTGATTTGTGTGGAAAGTCTTTTACCCAGTCTGGAAGTTTAAAAACTCACCAACTCATCCACAGTGGAGTTAAAGCGTACAGCTGTGAGTTGTGTGGAAAGTCTTTTACCGAGGCTGGAACTTTAAAAACTCACCAACTCATCCACAGTGGAGTTAAACCTTACAGCTGTGATGAGTGTGGGAAGGATTTTACCAGGTCTGGAGGCTTAAAAAGACACCAACTCATCCACAGTGGAGTTAAGTCATACAGCTGTGACTTGTGTGGAAAGTCTTTTACCTTGGCTCAAAGCCTAAAAACACACCAGCTCATCCACAGTGGAGTTAAGTCATACAGCTGTGACTTGTGTGGAAAGTCTTTTACCCTGGCTCAAAGCCTAAAATCACACAAACTCATCCACAGTGGAGTTAAACCTTACAGCTGTGACTTGTGTGGAAAGTCTTTTACCGAGGCTGGATGCTTAAAAAAACACAAACTCATCCACAGTGGAGTTAAACCTTACAGCTGTGACTTGTGTGGAAAGTCTTTTACCCAGGCTGGAAGCTTAAAAATACACCAACTCATCCACAGTGGAGTTAAAGCACACACCTGTGACTTGTGTGGAAAGTCTTTTACCCGGGCTGGAGAATTAAAAATACACAGACTCATCCACAGTGAATTTAAAGCGTACAACTGTGACTTGTGTGGAAAGTCTTTTACCCACGCTCAAAACTTTAAAGCACACCAACTCATCCACAGTGGAGTTAAACCTTACAGCTGTGACTTGTGTGGAAAGTCTTTTACCCATCGTAAATGCTTAAAATTACACCATATCATCCACAGTGGAGTTAAAGCACACAGCTGTGAGATGTGTGGCAAGACGTTTGCTCAAAATAGCGACTTACAGAAGCATCTAGTTACCCACTCTGGAATTAAGGCGTACAGCTGCGACTTTTGTGGAAAAAGTTTCAGCGACAAACAGTACCGAAATATTCACCTACGGTTTCACACTGGAAATGATGTTTCCCGCTGTGATCAGTGTGGGAAACTGTTTGCAACAGATGCACAGTTACAACAACACATGTTTATCCACACTGAGGAGAGACCTTATAAATGTGACCTGTGTCAGAAGACCTTTAAATCTCCACATCACCTGAAAAAACACCAAAAGACCCACACCAGAAAGTAACTCTACAAGTGCAGTTATTGTGAGGATGTATTTATGTTTTATCTTGTAATTTTAACCTGATTGTTTGGAACAAGTCTGATCAGTAAACTTATGGAGTTATACTGAGTGTTATAATGTAAACAGTAAAATGTAATTGGACGTTGGCAGAGATGCTCTTTGTTTCAGGCGACATTCAGGATAAAAACGTTAAAGGAATTCCCTGACTTACACTGTCTTTGTTTAGAATCAGAGCGACACAGATGGATCCAGTTCTCAACCCTGTCGTCACTGTGGTGGTGGGAAAGCTTCTCTGTGACCTTTGTAGAAAAACTTCCAATCATCAACGGGACCTTAAACCACAAACAAAGCCACACTGGAGACAAAATGAACTACTGCAAAGAATGTGGGAGAGGCTTCCACACACCAAGTACATTAAAATACATGACCTCTCCACAGTGGGGTCAAAAAGCACATCTGTGACCAGTGTGGGTCATCCTTCACCACTGGACATAAGCTCAATGAAAAACCATAAGGGAATCCACACTGTGACAAAAATGTTTGCCCTAGACTGCAGTTTATTGTCACTTTGCAGTTTCCATGTCCACTTCATAAGGTAAAGAAAAAGCATCCTTACATCTTAGTACAGGGGTGACCACCTCCAGGCCTCAAGAGTAGGGATGGTTACCGGTATCCGGTACCACATAAACTGTAGTAACCAGACCAGAAAGCAGCACACATTTTGGTGCTTTTTTTCCCTGAGATGTCATACACTTTGGATTCTAGCCAATCATTTTACGTTTCCCAGGATAGTAGGCGGGCCCAGGTATGTACGTTCTTTTCCAGCAGAGCTACAGATTAAAAATACCCAAGGCGAAGTGGCTGTACTTCACAGCAAAAGATGCAAACTAAGCAGCCTGCAACAAGTGCTTTAAGGTGATACTGTGCAAAGAAGGTAACACCTCAAAATCTGGTGAAACACCTGGCGACACATAGCGTTTTTTTAAAAGCCAATAAATGCACCGTATTTGATAGCTTGCACATCTACTGTGGGTGTAGTGCATGTTATCGAACCTGGAGTTAGCAACATCCCCCCAAAACCCGAAGAGTAGAGTCCTGGCCCCTAGCCCTGCCAGTGTAGCAGAAATTATGATGGATGATGATGGCAGTGCAGCCTTTCTTCTCTGCGTGAGTAGCTTAATGTTGTTCGTGTGTAATTTACGTTGAGTAGACTAACCACGTTATTATATTAATGCATGTAAGGTGAACTAGCAAACATCATCGTATTTACATGCGGCTGTCTTCTTTTTTGATGGCAGATACTCCCTTCACCCTGGCCAAAAAGGCCAAAATGACCAAAGAAAAAGTGGAAAACAGTTAAAAAAGAGAGGTTTTTGGACAAAATTTGTGTTTTTTCCATTCTTTAAGCACTGCTTCCAGCCAAGAGTGATACCATATATGCCCTGTAGCTGCAGAAAAGGCTAACATTGTTATCTTTTTACGAACAACAGCTAAACATAAGAGGTTTTTTGGAAAAAGTTTGTGTCCTCTATTTTTTAAGCACCGGTTCGAGCACTGTTTAAGTACCGGCACGGATTCAAATGTACCGGTTTGGCACCAGTATCGGATAAAACCTAAATAATACCCATCTGTACACAAGAGCCAGTGTCTTTTAGGTTTTAGATAACACCCTTGGTCAATACACCTGGTACAGATGATTAGTTCATTGCCAGGCCTCTAGAGAACTTCTAGAAATGCCGATGGGGTAATTTTTCCCAATTAAGTCAGCTGTGCCGGATCAAGGTCACAAACCTGCAGGAAACCAGCTCTTGGGCCTGGAGCTGGCCATCCCTGTATTTGTGGATACAGTTTCAGCAACAATAGAAAGACATGGATTTGTGATTAACTTGACAATGTCCTGCATGATAACCATATCCTGGAAACACATGTCAAATTCTGCAACTTTTAAATTCACTGTAGATTTCCTCGCCTCTAGTGTGCCCTTTAATGGCAAAAGTATGAGAAACAAGTCTTCAAAAACCTTTTATAGCGCTTATATAATCAGCAGCTCAGAATAACCTGTCGAACCTGAAGCAGTATAATATGTTCAGACTGACAGACGGGGTCATAGGTGCAGTGATGCAAACGTTGCACTGATCTGTTGTCATGAAGAGAGAGTTGAACGTAAAAGTGAAGCCGTCGATTTACTGGTCAAGCAACGTAACTACCCTCATCTGTGGTTTTGGCTAGTGACCAAAGACTGAGGTCATGGATACATGTGGTGGTAATGAGCTTCCTCTGAAGGGTCAAAAATCCAATCAAACTTCCCCCTTTTGAGCTAGCAATTTGGCAACAGGTGGAAGAAAAAACGCCCTTTTAACAGGAAGAATCCTCCATTAGAACCAGGCTCAGGGAGGGGCGGCCATCTGCCGTGACGTGTTGGAGTTAGAGAAGGAAACAGCACAAAGACATGCTGTGGAAGAGAGCCAGAGAATGATTTAATGCAGAGAGGTCTATTAACATATAGTGGGGGGGAAAGGTGACTGAAGAAATGACATGGACACTGTTACGGTCGCTGACCTCTAGTGACTCTCCCTTTGTAGAAGAGGTTTTTTTTTTCTCCTTTTCTTGTGTTGCAGGTCTGCCTCATGAGCCGCAGCTGAGGTGTGTTCTAGCTCATCAGCCAGAGCATATAGTTTGCCATCCTAAACTGCCACACTCCTGCCACTTCCCCAATTTCTGCCAGAGCTGTGAGCTGTAGTGTTTTGGGCAGCGGGCCTTAGTGTGTATGTGTGTGAGAACTTAAAGCCTGTGGAACTTTGGTTTCCTTTCTTTTATTGTAAGCAAAGGTGTGCCCTTATTGTGTTAATTAGTTCATCATTGTGGAAGCAGGTAGGGGTTCTCTGCCATTTTTGTTTCAACTGTTTTCTCCTGTTCTTGGTTAGACAGGGAGCTCAGCCATTGTATTTTGTTTTGGTTAGTGAGTACTTGGTTTGATTTCTAGCTAAAGGGGGTGTTTTGTTTGTTGTTTTGGCCTTGGAGACCCTGAAGAAAAGAACTTCCCTGTGTTTGTTTTTATTGTAGTAGTTTTGGGCAATAAATCTTGTTTAATGACATCTATTAGCAGACATCAACAGCAGATCCAGGATATGTACTGTGTCCACCAAAAAACTGTTTAAACACCATGAAACAGTTTCAACCTATTAACAGCAAAGACCTGGAGGACATCTTAGGTCAACTGAACTCCTCCTCCTGCTGTTTAGATGTCCTGCCAACAAGTTTTTTCAAAAAGGTCTCAAAGACTTTAGAGTCAGACCTGTTACAGATCGTCAACTTTTCTTTATTATCAGGTGTGTTTCCAGAATCACTAAAAACTGCTGTAATCAAACCTATACTGAAAAAGGACAATCTTGACAAGACACAAATGAACAACTACAGGCCGATCTCAAATCTCCCGTTTTTAAGTAAGATCATTGAAAAAGCAGTTTCCCAACAGCTCAGTTACTTCTTAAAACAGAATAATTGCTACGATGCCTTCCAGTCAGGTTTTAGACAGAACCACAGCACTGAAACCGCTCTGACCAAAGTGTTTAATGACATATGTCTGAATACAGACAGTGGAAAAATGTCAGTCCTAGTTTTACTGGATCTCAGTGCAGCATTTGATACAGTTGACCACAACATATTACTCAAACGACTGGAGAACTGGACAGGTCTTTCAGGAACTGTACTAAACTGGTTCAAAACATACGTAGAAAACAGGAAATACTTTGTATCAATAGGTAACTTCACATCTGAGCAGACAAGTATCACATGTGGAGTTCCCCAAGGTTCCATCTTGGGACCCCTTCTGTTTAACATCTACATGCTCCCACTGGCACAGATTATAAAGAACAACAAAATAAACTATCACAGCTATGCAGATGACACACAAATATATATCACAATGTCACCAGGAGACCGAGGCCCTGTACAGGCTCTTGGTAAATGCATTGAGGAAATCAATGACTGGTTGTGCCACAATTTTCTCCAGCTAAACAAAAACAAAACTGAGGTAATAGTCTTTGGCGCCAAAGAAAAACGATTACAGGTCACCAGAGAACTTCAATCTATACATCTAAAAACCACAAACCAGGCGAGAAATTTGGGTGTAGTGATGGATGCAGACCTAAACTTAGAAAAACACATTAAGACAATAACAAAGTCAGCTTACTATCACCTCAAGAATATATCAAGGATAAAAGATCTGATGTCTCAACAGGACCTGGAAAAACTAGTCCATGCATTCATCTTTAGTAGGCTTGATTACTGTAACAGCATCTTTACAGGTCTACCTAAAAAATCAGTCAGACAACTACAGCTCATTCAGAACTCTGCTGCTCGAGTCCTCACTAAGACCAAAAAAGTGGACCACATCAGTCCAGCTCTGAGGTCCTTACACTGGCTGCCTGTCCGTCAGAGGATAGACTTTAAAGTTCTGATGCTGGCCTATAAAGCTCTGAATGGTTTAGGACCAAAATACATCAATGACCTCCTGACCCAGTATGAACCATCCAGATCCCTCAGGTCATCTGGATCCGGTCTTTTATCAGTTCCCAGAGTCAGAACCAGACACGGAGAAGCTGCATTCAGCTTTTATGCTCCTTATATCTGGAACAAACTCCCAGAAAGCCTCAGATCAGCTGAAACACTCAGTTTATTTAAATCCAGATTGAAGACTCACCTGTTCTCAGCTGCATTTGAATAAAGCACCAAATCCACACTTTAAGCTTAAATTTCAAAACTTACATTTAACTACTGATTTTATCTACTGTTCTGATTTTATCTGTTTTGATTTTATATACTGTTGTTTGTTTGTTTGTTAATTAGTTAGTTAGTTTATTTGCTTGTTTTATTCAATTTTAAATCATGCTTTTTATTTGTTCTTGTTTCTAATGTCTCTGTAAAGCACTTTGAATCACCTTGTTGTTGAATTGTGCTATACAAATAAACTTGCCTTGCCTTGCCTTGCCTATTCTCCAGTAGCTCAGGTGTTCTTTTTCACTTTGCGTTACCCCTCACTCCAGTCAACACTTCGTTTTTAAGTGGGGCGTAACAGACATGTTGAAATCAATTCTCCAACAGAAAGTAATTGATCTAGATTGTGAATATAAGGAGCATAATATAATAGATCCAGAAATAGATTCTGAAAGTAATTTTCTTTCTTCTTTTGTTAAAAATTGTAATTATTTCACACAGGAACAATATGAAAAAAAAAAAATCAACCTAGACGGGAAGCTCTCATTAATTCACTTTAACAGCAGAAGTATGTATTCTAATTTTGATTTCATTAAGGACTACTTGCAACAATTTTCTCACCCCTTCAGTGTTATAGCCGTCACTGAAACTTGGTTCAATGTCCATAAAGGAATAGATTTCTGTTTGAATGTATATGATTTAAAATACATGAATAGATTAAATAAGGCGGGCGGCAGGGTTGCTACATATGTTCTGTAGAATATTTAGCTGATTTAAAGTTTAGAAATGTGTTAAAATATAATGTAGAACTGTTGTAGAGACACTGACACTGCCCTCACTATAATAAAGGCTGATTGTAGGAGTAGATTGTAGACCTCGCCCTCTGAGTGGAAATTCCCCAGAGGATGTCTTAGGGTGGGGGTCTCAAGATTTGTAACTGTGGTCTGGAAGTGAGAGGGGTTTTATGACCTCTAGGGAGTCACCTACACCCACAGTGTTTTAACGGTCACACACACACACACATCCACACGCACACTCACTCATGTGCACACACATACACACAGGTATGCGCACACACTCACTCACGAGCACTCACATAGACACAGACACAGAGTTTCCAGCACACCGTAAGGGGTTTTATGATGGGGTCACCTCTATAAAGCTGGCTGTAACTAACAAAGGGGTGAAGATTTTTGCAGAGGGACACCGGCCTCTCTTCCCTTCTAGAAGTGCATGCTTAAATGAAGATAAATGAAGATGAAAATGACTACTGAGTCCGGTGCCATCTCTGGACGCTCGAGGAATGAAAAGAACCGGGGTAAAACTGATTTCTCAACAGTTTTGGTGCCGAAACCCTCGGGATTCGCTCTAGGCCCAGAGATGAATTGGCGGAGCTGAGATCGTGAAACGAGGCGAACAGAGAGCTAGCTCACATGATTAAAAGGTAAGCACGACCTGTTTATTTTCGAACCGTGCATATTGTTTAAAGCCTAAATTATCTGTTCGCTAAGTTGAACGTATCCCAGTGTAAATTCACTCAGTAGAAAAAAAGGCGGCTAGCGTCCGTCTCAGTGCGTTAAAGCAAGAGACTTTTGTAAGAACTCCAAGTTGATGTTTAGCGCCCTGTAAGAAAATCTCAGTGCGTTAAAGCAGCAGATTTTTGTTACGGATTAATAGAATCGGTGTTTCATCCGCGGCGGTGTTTGATCCGTCTTAGTTATTAGAAAAAAGTGGCGGTGATCTGTCCTCGTGCGTTAAAGCAGGAAATTTGTGTTACTATTAGTTAGAAAGCGGGGCCGAAAGGCTTTGTCGCCGGCTAAGGGCCGTGTGCGCTCCGAGTTTGGCAACTCCACCCTTGGTTGGACGCGTCCTTGGGATTTGCCAGGTTGGTAACCTGGGCACTGAGGGCGCCCTAAATAACTAAAGCTAGGTGTTGGATCCTAGTCGTGGTTGATAATGTGCATGAGAGTGGGGGCAAGTTGCTTTGTTAGTGAGAGAACGACTGCTTGGCTCAGCCCACTGACTGCAGTGTGTGTAGATTGCGTGTGTGTGTGAAAGCGCCGTTAGAGTCGGCGTCTCGTCTGAAGTACGGGAGTCAATTGAAGTAACAAAAAGAATTCGTGTCTAAAAGTGTGTGTTTATGGTGTGCAGAAATCGCGGTAGGAGGCCGTGTCGCGAATTGTTGGAAACTGAAGTCAATTGGGGGGTTTAATTTGGTTTTATATTTTTTAGGGGAAGAGAAACCGCGGTATCGAGTCCGTGGCGCAGTTTGAATAATTTGTGAGGTGCACGAGCGGACGGCATCCGCTTTGTGTGCCGCTTAGGGCGTTGTCCGGAATAAGCAGAGGAAGAAGTGTCTCGCAGAAAGTTTGAATGGGACTGCGAGAAGCATGAAGTGTGTGTGAGCCAGCCTCGAGGGGCGGGGTTCACAGGTGGAACGAACGAAGAGCAAAATGTGCGTGTGTGAGAGAGAAAGAAAAGGTGGGGGCGAGTGACCAGCCCGTGAGTGTGTGTGAATTCCTTGATGACAAAGAGGGAGACAAAGTACATTAGTTGATTTTTTTGTGAAATAATAAATAGTTAAGAAATCGTAGTGATCAAAGAGGAGAAAGTGAACTAAAGTAAATAAAGCAAATTAAAGAGTGGATTAGTTATAAAGTAATGATAAATTAATTGATAAAATTAACAGTGACATTTAAAGGTGATCAAGTACTCAAGGGTGAATGGAGAATTTGATTGCTGACTGTATGAGAGCTGTTGGGGTGAAAGGAAAATGAGGTTGGAGGAGTGAGTTAACAGGTTAATATGTGGGTGTAAAACAATGGGGTGAAAAAAAAAGAGAGAAAGAAAATCATGAAAACAAAGAAAATAAAAAGTGTGGAAGTGTGAGTGGGAAATTGTCTCCAACTGGGGGAAGCAGTGACGCTACAGGTCACCTTCTTCCCCTGCTGGACACAAAAGAAAACATAATTTGGAGTGTTGTGGATGAAAATAATTAACAACAAAATCAAGAAGATTTTTGTGTTTGCGGTTAAGACCAAATAAAAATTTCATTTTTGGGGTTTAAAGTCAGTAGAGTTCAAAACAAAATAAGTAGAGATGTGTTGCTTTAGGAGTAATGAAAACATATGCAGTCACAGTGAATAATGAAAGTCTCTCAGTCTGTCGATTACAGGTGGGGAACGGACCTGGATCAATTCTCCACGGGCAGCAGTCGGAAGAAAATTATAGGTTAAGATCATTAGAAGAAATAGAAACACCCAGCCAGAATTTTTTGGCTGAATTGTTTTGCAGTTTCCCGTCCTCATCCTGAACAAGCAAGCTCCAAGGAAGCTCTCCCTGAAGACACAGAGTGCAGTTTCAGAAGCACGAGCATGAACATCAACAGTGGACAGAAGTCCAAGAGACAATACCAGAGTTCTGAGCAGAGAGGTCCAGCAGCGCTGTGGGAAAACTGCATCAGAAAGAGAAGAACCACCATCTAGATTGGATGGATGGAGATGCGTTTCCAGCAAGCTGCAACCTCACTGTGTGTGAAGGACTTTTGAGAAGACTGTCTGAGTTTGACATTTGCCATGTTTGGAGTGAGATGGCAATGAAAGAGACAGTGGGACAAAGAGAGACACGGGACAAAGCTGAAAAAACTGACTGCCATTGGACTGAAAAGTGGGAGAGAAGAAAAGGAGCAGAAGAGGGCTGAGGCGGCTGTTTTAGTGTGGGGAATCAAATTAGGTTAAGGAATCCGGGGAGACAAGCGACTGCCTGGAAGTGGAGGATTGACACAGTGTCCAGACCACCACAAAAGGGGGAGGAAGACAAGCACTGAGGTATGCAAGTGTACTGTTAGAAAAATGGAAAGGTGACACCACACAGGTGACACCACACATAATATGCACCAGAAAAAAAAAGAGTGAAAAAGAGAGAATTTATATTGTAGATGAAAAAAATTATAGGAAAAAGGTTTTGTGTTGATCAGCCAGGAACAACTACAGTCTCATTTTCTGCTTTTAAGAAAGGACTGTTCACAAGAACAGAGAGAGAGAGAGAGAGAGAGAGAGATGTGTGTTGATTAAGCACTGATAATAATAATGAAAATGTCTTAGTTTGTCACTTTCAGGTGAAAAGCAGACCTGAATCAATTTTCCACATGCAGCGGTTGGAAGAAAGTCATAGTTTAACATCATTGGAAACATGCAGGCCAAGTTTCTGGCTAACTTATTTACAGCACCATGTGTTTCTCAACCTCACAAGCGAGCTCTCACTCCTTCCTGAAGACAAGGAATGCAGCTCTAAAGAGCAATAACATGGCAGATAAAGGGACAGCAGCAAAGTCCTGAGCAAAGAGTCCCAGCAAGCAGCAGCAATGTGAACAAACAGCATCAGAGAAGAAGAGCAAACCCATCATCCTGCCTGATTGGATGAATGGCACTGTGTTTCCAACAAGCTGCAACTTCACTGTGCATGTGACAAGAACATTTGAGGAGAACTGAGGAGACTGTTGGAGTTTAACATTTGCCACCTTTGGAGTAAAATGGCAAGAAGAGACAGTGGAACACAGGACAAAGCTGAAGGAGAACTGCCGGCTATTGGACTGTTGAAGTGGGAGAGGACAACAGAGTGAGAAGACTAGGTGAGAACACATGGGAATTATTTAATGTGGGAAATCAAAATTTGGGTTAGCAAACCTGGGGAAAAGAAATCTGACTGCTTAAGTTGGAAAATTGAGAAGGAGTCTGAAACACTGCGAAAATAGAAACATATACAAAATCACATACACAAGCAGAACATGCATTAACCCTACTAACACAAACACAAGAGAGCTCATGAAGATTAGACAACATCTTAAGCATGTGAGTCTGTTTAAAAATCATACACAAAGTGTTACACATTAAAAGAGGGCATTTGTGGAAGGGGTTGACAACACACAGTGTGGTTGCCTATGGTAACCTGCAAGCATTTGGGGTTTAGCTGTGCCTGACTATGACAGAGTTTTTCATTTAGATGTTTCTGAAACAAAATTTGGAGTGAACGGAGTTTTGTTTCAAAAAAAGGGGGAAGGTACATAAAAGGATACATAAAAACAGAACATGTATTAACCCGACACACACATGTAATGAAGATCAAACACAATTTTAAGTAGGTAATTTTGTTACCATCATCCTGTTTGTTTTAGTGAGTGGGTTGAGAACTGATACATAGACGACTGAATTAGTATTATTTTGGGGAACATGATAGCAGGGGTGAACAGAATCCTGCAGCCAGAGTTTAAATGAGTGAAACTAGCAGATTTTTTTGTTTTTGTTTTGTTTTTTGTTTTGTTTTGTTACTGAACTATGGGTGTTTTCTCACCTATAAGAGAAAGAATATTCCGTGACAAGTCTTAAGACCGGGCTTCTGTATTTTTTATTTTTTATTTTGTTTTTCAGTTTTATTTGTCAATTTTTATTTCTATTTTTTGAACAGTGCACTGATTTTTGTTTGTGAATTTCTTCTCTTTAAGCAGATCTGCACGTCGGGAATTAAAAGTGCTACACGTCGTAAAGAAAATTGTTATAAGTGAGCTTCTCCACATTAAAATGGGCTCTGGAGAAAGCCACTTATTTGGGACAATTAGTCCCTGCCTAAAAAAGATTCAGCGAGGAAATCCGATCTAAAGTTCTTCTTCTTTTTCTTTTGAAATGACGTCATTTTGCTGAAAGTGGAAACTAAATGCGACGATAGGTTCCACTATCAGCAAAGATAGAAAGAATGGATGAATGAATGAATGGAAATAAAAACAAACTGACTGACTGGTAAAAGCTGACAAGACTTAACCACGACTCAAGGTTAAGCTCCACCTAGACAGGACAAAAGGGTGGATGAATTTATGTGTTTCCTTTTACAGGAGCAGAAAGATGACAGCAACATTCGAGGTTGCGTGATGGTTTCACCTTTTAAATGCCATTTTCTGTGTTTGTGAATCTACCAGGGGTGTGTTATTCATGTTGCTCACAGAAGTTACTGTGAGAAAGTGTGTACACACCTGCGCAGCGCTAACATTTGCATTCTTTTCTACAGCATTACAGTTCTTCATGTGATTTGATGATGTGATTTCTAACAGAACAATTGGTGGATGTTTGTTTCTCTACTACAGGTTATGAGTTGGTGATGCTGTTACACTGTGTTGTTGGGAAAATGTGAAGGCTACTTTGACAATGTGAATAACATGTGAGAAATTTTCTGTGTTGAAAACTAGTGTCACTTCTTTCCACAGCTATGGATGGCTAACTTTATGGTCTTTTTATGGCACCTCTGGAATGTGGATGGCCGACGCCTGCCCACCACACAATCCATGTGTGCTGCTAATGTTTGTTTTCTTTAAGAGTGCATGTGGAGGATTCAGCAGAAGTGGACAAGTGACATGAGAAAAACAAATAAGGGATGCAGTGTTTATGGAATAGTTGAATATGGGCTCATTAGCCTGCCACTATTGAACTCAAAGTGATAAAATGGGTGGAGTGAAATTGTTTAAGGAAAGTCACAGATTAATTGTGGAATAAATTGGGATGATTCATGATTTGGGACAAATTATGGTAATAATAGTGATTTAATTATTGGAGAAAACCTGCACATGATACTTGTCTGTTATGCTGAGTACTTTATCACTCTCATGATCTATAGTTGGTTGCAAATGTGAAGTTTGATTTAACAGATTTGTCTTCCAGGTTACAGGCTCCAGGTGGAGCTGGGAGTTAAACAAGCTTAACATGTGACTGCTGATTAATGTTTTTACACAGGGTTACAGGTTGGAGTATGGCTGCTCCAAGTGGGAAACCCTGGAGATTGCTTTAGAGAGAATGTGCAACATTCTTGTGCATGTCTCATTGGGGAGTTGACACATGGCAAAAGCCGTGTGGCGAGAGGAGTGTCATTTTTGAATTTGTAGATGTCGTGAGGTGCCATGATGAGAAGGAGTGGCTGAGAGGATCGTCCACAAGATGGGAGCTGAGGCCAGGAGAGAGGCTTCAGGAGGATCAGAGATCATCTTCAGCACAGCGGACATCACACAGAGAGCTGTGCTACTGAGCTTCCAGGAGATCAAGAGGAGACTTCCCACAGCAAAATCTTAAATAAAATGAAAGATTCAATGTTGACGCTGAGGAAGACAACTAAGGTGTACGACGTGCTCTGCCTTAAACCTTCAGCAGCGTTGGAACATGAGAACTCGAGGGATGGAGAGAGCGTGCCAAGCTCTAAAAGTGACGGTGCAGAGGAAGTCCAGCGATGGAATTGTGTTTCTGTGTGAGGCACAAATACTAGGAGACTGGGAAATAGTTGACACCACTTTTCCCAAGGATGAAGATCACCTAAAGTGTGTCACTTTGCCATGCAGATTTGATGCTCTGCAGAGAAGCCTTCTGTGAGGGAGAGATGTAAACAGACGAGCCTTTTATTTACATTTAAATCATGTTAACTTCTCTAGGCTGGTTGAGGGGGAATTGGAGAAAAATGGTAGTGTTAGGTGTGACTGTTGTTATTGTAACTGTGATTTTTCTTATAAGTGAATTGCCCAGAGACAGACCTGAATCCATTCCAGCGACTGCATCATCACAGGCCACGGTGAAGCGAACCAAACGTAGTGAAACAGGTAAATCAGATGAGTGTTTTGATTATTATGGCGGTGTAGAGTTGGACTACGTTAAAGGGTCCACTACTTTGTACACATTCGATCTTTGTGCTGTCATTAAATGTCCATCCATCCATTCGCTTCCGCTTATCCTTTTCAGGGTTGCGGGGGGCGCTGGAGCCTATCCCAGCTGTCATAGGGCGAGAGGCAGGGTACACCCTGGACAGGTCGCCAGTCTGTCGCAGGGCTAACACACAGGGACAGACAACCATTCACACCTAGTGGAAATTTGGATTATCCAATTAACCTATCCCCACAAGCTGCATGTCTTTGGACGGTGGGAGGAAGCCGGAGTACCCGGAGAGAACCCACGCAAACACGGGGAGAACATGCAAACTCCACACAGAAAGACCCCGGCCTGATGGTGGAATTGAACTCAGGACCTTCTTGCTGTGCGGCAACAGTGCTAACCACCGTGCCATGTAAAGGTTTAAATAGTTCATGGCGGGAATATGATGTTTGGGTAGGTTACAATCCAATGGTAGATATAGAGTGTAATAATCAGAAGCTTGGTTACCCCTATCACACTTATTGGAAGGGCCCATGTGATTACTGGTCTACCATAGTGGAGTATTCTGGCATGTGGCGCCCCTACAAGGACGCCACGTAGGGGCAATAAATGAAGAAGCAATTCATGCCTTCAATTTCGATTTAGCACAACAAGACTGGAGTTTGGTGTATGAAGAGTCAGATGCGGACAAGGCTTATGACAATTTCCTAGATATTTTCACTATGTTGTACAATAAACATTGTCCTGTAAACAAACACAAGACAAAGAAAAAATATAAAGTCCTTGGCTCACAAAAGGAATTATTAATGCTTGCAAAAAGAAAAACAATCTGTATAAACAGTTCATCAAAGTAAAAACAAAAGAAGTGGAACAAAGATATAAAGCATATAGAAATAAATTGACTGATATTATAAGAATGAGTAAACAACTTTATTATAGAAGAAGATTATATGAAAAAAACAATATAAAAGGAACTTGGGATGTGTTAAACAACTTAATTAAACAAGGATCTTCTGAAACATCATATCCTGAATGTTTCATTGATGCAAATGGTGAAAATCACAACATGAGTAGCATTGTAGATGGGTTCAATAATTTTTTTTTATAAATGTTGGCCCTGAACTAGCAGCGGACATCCCGTGTCAAAAAAATGAAAATATCAGTAATATAAAATCAAATCTCTTTTCACTGTTCCTCTCAGCTACAAATGAGCAAGAAGTAATAAATATCACATTAAAATGTAAAAGTAAGTGTTCAATGGATTATCATGACATAAATATGTCTGTAGTTAAACAGGTTATTCTGAATATTGCTAGTCCCTTAACATACTGTATGTCTGCAATTTATCATTTCAGTCCGGTTGTTTTCCAAAAAAAATGAAAATTGCGAAAGTAATACCACTATACAAAAGTAATGACAAACACAGTTTTACCAGTTTTAGGCTGATAATAAATACATGATATCATTTCATTCATTTCAAAGGTTTATTTGCATGACGCACAAACAGAGACAATTGAAAGGTACAAATGTGCATGACACGAATTCAAACGTGTTGCAGATGTATGTCACAAGTTGATCTGGCTGTAGGCTGTGGCACTTGGCCAGAGGTGGCGCTGGTTGACTCGACTCCATGTTAGTGCACAAAGTAAACTGCTCGCTTTAGTTGTGAAGCAAAAACGCTGAATTCGGAGAAATAAACCGTGCAAGGGGAACGATAACGACGACAAGAGTCTCCCGATCGTTTACTCTTGCTGTCCTGTGAACAACATCGGCGTGGTGTTACTTGTTTGCTGTTTTCGCGATCGCGTCGCGCGTGAGGATATCACCAGGTAAACTCACCACATTTTTAAACATTTTGTTGTTCAACAGCATCAAGACTGACGGAGTGTGTTTGAGACAACCTCACAAGTGTCACAGATGACACATTTGGCGTTTTTTTGCTGGTTTGTCGGTAGCAGCTCCTGAAACGCAAGACTGCCACACATCTGTTCGACCAACGCCAGTCGATCTAAACGCCAGTAGATCTGGAACACCGGCGCCCCCCGTGTGCGGCAGCCTGTTACAGCAGCTCTACTCATTCTGAGTTTCTTTCTTTCTTATTTTTTTCTTCTCGTAATTTTTTTTATAACTAACGTATTAGTAATTAGACTCTGCAACCATGTTCTACCATTTTGTGCTAGTTCTGGTCGTTTTTCTTAGTTTATTTCTACTTTTTTCACCCGTGTCTGGGGACCCAGAGCAGGAATCCTTTGTTTACAGTAAGGATCAGGTGTTAGCGCTGCGTCCCGCAACGGTACTGTCGGCGGACAGACCCGACATTCCCAGCGAGCTGAGGAGGAAAAGACGGGGGTGTCGTGCTGGGAAGGAGCGCCGTCGCCCGTGAAGGAGACGTTATCGACCATCTCTTCCTTCTGTAATTATTGGAAACGTAAGATCTTTCCCACGTGTGGGACTAATAAAGGTTATCTTATCTTATCTTATCTTAGCCCTATAAGATGAATGAGCTCACGTCGCTAACCTGGTCACAGAGGGAGTACCGGTTTTGGCACAACACCGGCAATGTAGCATCATGATGCTAACGGAATCATGGCTAACACCGCTAACTCCGGACACGAGCGTGACACTACTGGGATTCCAGATGCTGCGAGCGGACAGGACGAGAGAGAGCGGTAAGAGGAAAGGAGGGGGACTGACAGTGTTTGTGAATGACAGATGGTGTAACCCCCTTTCACATCACTGTGAAAGAACAACTCTGCAGCAGAGTGGGAGGTGATCTGTGACGACCACGGAGAGGACATTGACAGCCTTACTACATGTATTACTGACTATCCAACACGTTCTCACTCCCAACTCGTCAAACGTGTGACGCATGGTCAGGCTCCCTCTGCTGCACTTATGGACGCGCAGGGTACCCCTCTCGCGTCGGGAATTGACGTGAAGGGTCCTCCGATTGAAGAGATTGCCGCGGAAGTGCCTTTTGTTGGTATATTTAGACATTTTCCAAATCACATTGTAGTGACGTATACAGAACACAATAAATTATATAATGTAAACAACTACCTGAAAAACAGGTAGAACAATACTTTTGTATGGTTTATTGCATTTACGGAGGGAGTGATGTATGCTGGGTAATGGCACAGCTAGCTACTGGGTGGCTTTATTCACCCGCTTCAGCTGTTATCAGTCCATACAATGGGCGTTATTAGCACAAATCAGTCCCATAGATATGGGTCATCTCCTGCTAGATTGTTCAGAAGGTTGTTCTCATCCATCCAGATGGAGGATCACTAACAGGAGCGTGGAAGACTCCAGAATCCACTCTGGCTGCAATCCGGTGGATATGCAGTGTGTACAGGTAAGACCATTTAAACGGACAGCATTTATAGAATGACTATTAAAAGTCAGCGAGTGTCAGTAATGTTAATGTGGTTATGTTAGTAATACACCGAGTGCTAATATAACAGCTTTAAGATGCATTTGTAGATATTATTACGTGTTTTACCGTCTTTATGGTGCTAGCTTAAAGTTACGGTGTAAACGTTAGCTTATATTGGAGGAAAGCTGTTACTGGCTAAACGATGTTAGCACAGAAATATTAGCTTCTGTCATGACCAGTGTTGGGTAAGTTACTTTAAAATAGTAACTTAGTTACATTACTAGTTACTTCTCTCAAAAGTAACTCCATTACTTCAAGTTACTCGTTACTTTCAAAGTAACTAGTTACTAGGGAAAGTAACTTTGGTTTTACTCAGAATTCTCTTATTAATGTGTTGCTTCCATAACTTTGCCAGTCTTCTAGCTTGCTTACTTGCCACAAGTGCACTGTGCCACCTACCAATAGAAAGGAAAAGATAATGTGCATATTTCCACGAGAGAAATCCTACACCTGGACCGTCATTGACTGCTGCCATGATTCTAGCCTACGTCACAGCGTCATGTGCGCCTTTTACATCCAACACAAAAACTGCAGTCGTGGTGCTTTCAATTGTACTCAGAACTCGGAAATGCTGCCTTCTGAATAGGAAGATGTAGGCAACACCAGACTGCAGATGAGCTGCATACAGAGCTGGACTGGGACAAAAAAATTGTCCCGGGCATTTTGACTAGAGACCGGCCCACCATTATAGGAAAAATCATAAAGCCTTTGAATGAAAATAAACACAGTGATGTACACTGTTTTGATGGTATATATGCATCAATCTATCAATCGTTTGTTGTAAGATTCAGATAATTATATTTTAAAAGCGAGACATTTGAAATGAGAATAAGAAAGAAAAGTATTTCTTTGTGCCCCCCTCTGCCTGTTAATGCCCTACCTGCCCCCCTGGCAAAACTTTGCTAGATCCGCACCTGCACAGTTACCAGCTGTCAGCTACCTAAAAAAGGATCCTGGGGTTATTTGTCTCTCAGAAACTGTTCATAACTTCCCTTCAACTCATTCATGTCACCTAAAAGGTAAACCTGTTTCTCCATCACCTGTTCAGCTCTGATGATCCAGTAAGGACATCTCCTGATTTCATCCTCATGTTTCCCTCTCACCAGATAACCAAACCATATCATGACCAGCAGGTTTACAGCTGTGGCTCCAGCAAACATCAGCTGATACTAGAAATTAATATTAAATAAATTCTAACAACAGCTGATCAAGCTTAAACTGCTGCTGTTGTTTAGCGCGACATCCGCTGGCTTCCTCTTTCGGCGCAAAGTGAGCGATAAACAAACAAGAGAGCCGATCAGCTGATCATTGATCAGTTTTCATGATTGAAGTAGAAACAGGAGAGGGAGGGGGAGAGAATGAGAGAAGAAGAGGCAGCTGTGCAGCAAAGACAGAATAACTCCAGCTTTGTGCCTTTTTCATTGTAGCTGAATTACGGGACAAACTCTGTTCCTTTTCACCTCAATAAGAAACGCGTAATATTTTCTCTGAATACCAGGCGGGACGGTTGGCAACTCTAATAACTTATAAACAAAATAAAGTTCAACATCATTAACATCATAGCACCCACCCAGCTGTATAGAAACTCCGTCATGCTAGCTAGCACGCAGTACGGAAAAAGTCAGCATAACGAAAATAAACTCCACCTAAACTTGGTTCATATCTGACCCAGAGAGACTGCAGGTCATAACTTCTTACCTGAAGTTCAGTTCACACTTGGACCGGCGGCCGCCTCGGGTCTCTTTTCCTCCCTTTCCCTCATCCACCTGCTGGCCTCCACCACTTGCTAATGTTACTGAATCTGTGGAACCTCCGCGATAGCCACCACACGAAGTAACGAGTAACGACCCTATCTAAATCCCAGTAACGACTAACGCGTTCCTGATTTTGGCATAATAACTAGTTACCGTGCTCGTTACCACAATAATAACGTAGTTACTGTAACGCGTTACTTAATAATGCGTTAGTCCCAACACTGGTCATGACTGATGAAGTTACTAGTTAATAAAGTTTCCAGTAAAGTGTTTAATCGCAGCCACAGACTGACAGCAAATATCTCGATTAGCTTCAGTGCATCTGTAATAAATATGTGCAAGTTTCAGTGCTTCGTTTAAACTGTATGATACTTATACTGACCCAGGGTCAGTGTAAAATACAATCCTAGCTGTGTGAACAAAGCCTGGCTCCTTTAATCCTGCATGACAAACCTCAGGATGCAGGTTATTATTACTCTTTCCTGCTGGCACACCTGAGAGTCAGCTAGAAACTTACAGTGACGTGGACATCATGCAAAGACTGCCAGACTCTGTAATACTGCAAATGATCAGTGACTCAGGTTAACACTAAACTTTAAACGGCACCTCTGTGTCTCTGTGTGCTGAACATTTAGGATTAAGTCAGGCTGCATTGACTGTGGGACTTTAATGTGTTAAAAGCAGGTTGAAGACGGCTCAGAAACATTTGAAGATTAAAATTTAGCATTATGGCTGCTGGTGGTTTGTAAAGCCTCTACTCAGCTGTATTTTTGTTACTAATTTATGTTTGTTGTTGTTTAACACAGATTTCAGAAGAGCAAAGATGCTTAATAGTTTAACTAGATTTCATTTGTCAGTGTGGGACTGCTGAGTCACCTGAAGAACTCATTTCATTCATTCTCCACATGATGTTCATTTACAGAAATGTTTCACAGGAACTGATTTCTCCCAAAGGGTGAACTAGTGTGTTTCCATAGATTACCTCTGTATGAATGTACTTCTTAAATGAAGGCAAGTGTTTGTCCTTTTTTGTTCCTCAGGTACAGTACGTGATATCAAGGGCAGGCGGTCAACACTGGGGGTAGACAAGAAGCAGACGTACTTCCAAGAGGGAGCTGCAGTGAGGTCAGAGGTCAGAATCTGAAACAGCTCAGGTTTATATTTTAGAGGTTATAAAAAATCAAAATGTATTATTTAAAGAAGCCTTTAAATAATAGTCATAATTATGATTATTATAAGAAATATCAAACATTTAAGTGGATTTTCTGTTACACATATCGTGTTAGCCCTGCAATAAACTGGCAGCCTGTCTTTGTCCTGTATCAGCTGGGATAGGCTTCATCCTCCCGCGACCTTGAATTGGATACATTGTATTCCAATTATGTAATCTGATCATTTACAAACTCAAGGTATCTAATCAAAATGTAAGTAATAATTATAAAATGCAGAAATAAGTGTGACATAAATGTAAATGTGTGAGCTGACATAGAGGACAGCTACATGCAGTCTGAAAAACCTTTGTTGTCAAGTTTGCAGCACGAGACATTCTTGCATAGAAGAGACGTTAAAGTCTCTAACTCAGTGAAGCATTATTGGTCCAGTCTGTTTGGATAAATATAGTAAGTTGATGTTTGTCCATTTATTGACACATTTTCTTAAGTGCTTATCCAGCTCAGGATCACAGTGGAGCTGCAGCTGGATATGTTCACTAAATAAACCTTACAAAAGTTAACAATAAACCTGCATCCATGTACGTTGTTGTCCACAGGATGAGAAAATCAAACTGGAAGACTGTGGAACATGTTAATAAATGTTTGTGTGTTTATCCCTGTGTCTTTCACAGGAGGCGCTGGAAGGTTTCCCTAATAGTTCCTGGTGAATCAAAGCAGAACCATAAAGGTTGCTGGACTGCATGATGGCCTTACCCCTGAGCAGTCATCCTGTTAAAGGAGGAACCAGTTAGAAGCTGTTTTCAAAGTAGCTGAGCAGATTTCATCTCAAGTAAGCGATTAACTGTTTGTTCATCTGTTCTGCCACTTAAAGAGCATTTAAGGACGTCTTTCGAGTGTCCAGTTGAATTAATTCTACTGGCTCTCATGGTCATTTGTTATTATAGACATACTTTTCATGTTCATCCAGCTATTTAGTAAATTCTATCTATTTAGTAATATCCGTCAGCTATAAAATGTAATATAAATATAAAAATATCTAAATATCTCCTGCCCTTTATGTTTTAATGATGTAAGTCTGTTTACATTAGCATTCCTCACATATCAATGAGATGCTGCACAGTACAATCCTACTGACACAGCAGAGGGATAACGACGGCTATTCAACATCGTTGCACGACACATTCGAGCTGCATGATGCAGACAAAGTGACTAAATCATCTTTTTGTGGTTTATTGTCTTCAAACCAGCAGACAAAGCCGATGGCAGAAGATGTCGGAGAAGAACTTCAGGCCGTGGACTGAAAAGGTATTTTTTTCTTGTTATCAAAGACATTTGGAGTGACGGCTTCTGCAACTGGTTGTGCTGAAGTAAAGCTTACAGTCTAAGAAATCACAGTGTTGATGTTCAGCACAAAGAGAAAAGCTCACTTGTTTGAATTTATTTACAATCATAGTTTTATAAATTCTGACTGTAAACAGCTTTTACAGCTTTGATATTGTTTGACACTCGATATCAGGTTTAATTTAAAGGTTTCTGTGTCACAATGAGCCATTTACACTGATCAGTGCCACTTTAACTGTAACACATTCATTATTTAGATTCAACAAAGAAATAACTGAATGTAAAAAATGGCAGCCCTCAGGCAGGTTTATAGAGATATATGCATGCATTATGAAATTTATGTATCCCAGATAATTGTTATTCATCTAGTCATGGCAGACCCACCTCTTCCTCCCAAGTTAACTGCAACCCAAAAGAACTAGTGGGGCTATTTACACACTCACAACCAGTGTGGGGTAAAAAGAGCCACCAAAAAGCTGTCAGCCACAGATGTGCTATAAGAGTTAGAAACTCTACTTATGGAGAAACTTTCTAAGCCTAACAGGGGACAGGTACTCCTGCCCAAATAACATGATATAACCCCACATACAGCCCAGCCATAAAGTGAACCAAGTCATTTAGTTAAAGACAGCATGGGACCAAATGCATGTAACCAGCCTGCACCAACCTGACATTTCTTCCTCCTGAATTAAATGAATGAATGGATGAAAGTTAAATGACTACAAACCTAAAGCCACTAGTTCCCACACTGGAGCTCCCTTTTTTTTTTTTCTTTTTTTTTTTTTGCCTGTCCCGTTTGGCTCTTTTGCCATCAGAATTGTTGTCTAAAGGCAAAGAAAGATGCCCAACGGATTTACTTTACCAAACTGACCATCCCAGCCTTGCCGTAATGGTCCATTTGATTCACCTTTTATTGTTTATTTTATTTTCACTTACTGAATACGGGACAGACTTGACTGGGGGAAAGAAGGGGAGAAAGAAAGAGGGAAAGAGAAACAGCTGAGAAGAGGGACGGGGGAGAAGGGCAAAAGACAAAAACCAACAGAACGGGCAGAGAAAAAAAATGCATATATCAATCACCTGGATCACCTGCTGAGAAAGAAAAAAGAAAGCAAGCAGAAGAGAACAAGAGTAATAGAATAAACAACATCACAATGATATATGGGAATATGACAGTAAATACTAAATGTTAAACATTATTGTGCAGCACATAAGATCAACAGAACACAGTGTGCTTTGAGGTAGGAGCCAAAAAGGGTGTAGTTTGTGGGTGTGATCACCCGTGTGTACACCTGTGAGCATGGACGCGCTTGTTTTTTGTTTTTTTTAAAAGGTTCCTTCATGTAATAATCTGCTAGAGGGTGTGGGGGGGCCACAGCCCCGTCCTCCAGGGCGTGAAGCAGGTGTGGAGGAGATCAAAACTCCAGACATCCAGAGGCCCACAGAACACAAGAGACCAAGGAAGACCAACAGAGGGGCAGCCGCGCCACTGTCCCGGAAAGAGCTGAGGAGAGTCCCAGATGAGGGCTCACTCAGCAGCCGCGGAGCAGAAGCCAGGGGGAGTTGCAGTGACGCGCCCGTGAGCTCCGCCGGCAGCCAGCTGCGCCTGAGTGACCGAGCCCCAGGCCGAGAGGCCGGGGGCACCCCACCTCCGAAGTGGCCCGAGCGAGCCCCAGGCTCCAGGCCCCGATAAGCGGCCGCCAAGGAGTGAGCCGGTGTGTACCTGGACGCCCATCCCCGGACACAAAGAACCACCAACGCACCGATGTCTGAGGGGGTCCGCCACTGGCAGGGGAAGTGGTGGTAGGGGGAGATAGGCCTCCAAACCTTGGAGGGCCTGAGATGTCCCCAGAGAGGTGGCGCCTGACACCCAACCTGACATATAGACACAGACATACAGGCACACACAGATACAAACATCCATTCCCACCCTCATGCTCTCATATGCACTTACTCCACACTCAACCAACGTGGAGACAGACATAAAGAGACGTTGTACACACGATCACACTCCCCAAGCGTACTCTACAAACACTACACACTGGAGCTCCCTGACACTGTGTGTTAACCGTATTTAGCTTGTATCAACAGTTGTAACAGGCTAAGCCACCTGAGACACTGCATTGAATTTGTTCCTGTCTTAATGATTTCAGCTGACTGGTTTCAACTCAGATGTTCTGCTTTTTCCTTTCAGTAGATCAAAGCAGCTCGTGCTCCTTCTGCTTCCAATTTAGAAGAAGAAGAAGAAGAAGGCGAAGGCTTCAGCGAAGTGGCGTTCATGGTCTCAGTGAACAGTCACGGTCACACACTGCATGTGGTTTTAAAAGCAACATGTCTGTTCACCACAACAATGGAGATGTGTAATATTAGTGCAGCTACGGTTTGTTCTTGAACATCAGGGGCCCGTTCTTCGTACGTCGCTTACTACATCCAAGATCAAATGACACATCCAAGACCAAATCATCACGCTAACCGTGAGCTCTCTAATCCGGTTCTCCGAACACACCTGCTGTTGACGATTAGTACAGCTGGATGAAGTAATGTGAGATCACTGGGTGTCATAAAAGGGGCTACGCATCGATAGTAGAAACATTGATCGGCAACCCTTTGATTGGTCGGCGAAAATGTCGAAGGAGCACGCTCGGCTCGGTATTTTTCGGCAGCAGAGCAAGAACTCTTGAGTGAGGGATTTCAGGAGTTTCAGAGTTTAATCAGAGCGCAAGGGAACACTGCAAAGGCTGCAAAAGCAAGGAGAGAGGGCTGGGAGAAAGTTGCTGACAAATTAAACTCGTAAGTAATTTAATAATAACAATAATAATGGAGTGGATTTATATAGCGCTTTTCAAGGCACCCAAAGCGCTTTACAATGCCACTATTCAGTCACTCTCACATTCACACACTGGTGGAGGCAGCTACGGTTGTAGCCACAGCTGCCCTGGGGCAGACTGACAGAAGCGAGGCTGCCATATTGCGCCATCGGCCCCTCTGGCCAACACCAGTAGGCGGTAGGGTAAATTTATTATATTACACTATATTATCCAATATTATATTACATTATATTATAATATGTTATATTATATCCCCTTTCACATTAGAGCCACAACAGGACCCACTAGAACATGGGAACAAGTAAAAGTGAAATATAAGAATATTCTACAGAATGGTAATATTTATCTCTTAGATTGCTTTTCGTCTCTAGGAAAGAGACCCTGAAATAATCTGTTTGTTTGTTCATAACCGCAACCAAGAAAAGGGCAGAGCAAAAAAAGACAGGTGGTGGTCCTGCACCCCCTCGTCAACAAGTTGGTTAAGTAAATAATACCACGGGAATATCGATATCTCTCAATGAGCACACTGTCGCGCTGAGCTAAAGGATCCTGTCTATCCCGCAATATACGCTGAATTCTGAGGACTCTCCTTATCAATCTTGCACCTTCCGCAATGGGCTGCTCGCGTAAACGGACAGGACATGGCTGCGACAGACTTCCCAAATCCACCTTCGCTTTTATAGCCGTGGTCTCTCATCTTGATTACACGAAGTAATTTACAATTACTACTCTGAAATATGAATTACATCTGTAATAATCACATACATGTAATAGAATGTTAATAGTACATTTCCCTTTTTTAGGAAATGACCTGTATGTATCTGTGTGACATCAATAAAAGGATCAGGTGCTGCATTATCTTTAGTTACATTGATGTTATTTATTTATGGTGAAACAGTGGTGGAATATCGCTGTTGCTTTCGTATAAATGAAGCGGACATACCTGCGTGGCCGCGATCTAATCCTGTTTACATAAAGTAAACCTGCTCCCGAGCAGGTTTACGCTTACGGCTCTGTTGCTATGACAGCAAGTCCCGGATGAGCTTCGGGGAACCGAACGATCCAAGATCACGCGAAATCGACAACAATCAAATCCAGCTAACTTACTTAGCGAGGTACGAAGAATGGGCCCCAGTTCTGTTTTCTACTTTGATCACTTAGACCAAAAAAGTGTTGTTTTCAGATTCTTTCTTTTACATCTATAAACCACCTGTTCATTTTTTTTATTACAATTAGTTTCACATAAATGTTAGTGTTTCCTTTATGATCTTTTAATGCTTACACTACACTGTACACATTAGAGACATTTCTGTTACCTGTTTCTGTTGACTCAGAGTTGTGAAATGTTCTTTTATTTGATGCACAATATGAAGTTCATAATTTTCTTACAAATAAAATTCTAATGACAAACATGAACAGCTGTGGTTATTTCTGAGACATGAGTTTTTGAATGTGTTCATATTTAGACTGTGCATCTGTCTGCTGAAACTGTGATGGTGAACCTGAGGTGATGGTCAACAGAAGGCAAATATAAAACAATATTGAAGTAATGTCTTTACCCTCTGCAGCGTGTGGACGCAATCACCTTATTCACTGTAGTAAACGTGCACCGCTAGCTCACGTGACTGACTGTCTCCATGGTTACATCGTATATTATTAGCTATGTAAACAGCTTCCAAAGATGCCGCCATAGCTCTCTGCAGCTGTAACACTTTCACACTTTGCAAATCATTTCACGTGTTTGATAGTTATGAAGACAGAATATGTTTCTAAGGTCATGCTAGGCGGTTGCTATGGTGGTTGCTGTGGACTTGGGTGGACCGCGTCCGATTCCTGTTATTAGCTGTCCGCCGTAGGAAGGCTGCGTTCCACTTACAAGTAGTGACAGTCTGCCGCAACTCGAACTCAAACCCGCTTTGTTCTTTAATTATAGGCCTTTTATAGCCGTTCATGACACGCACACACACATAAAGCACTTTGCCTCACCATGAGAATGCAACTTTACCTAACCTAACCTTAAAGTATCTGATATAGGATAGAAAAATGAAGCAACCAGAGATTTAATGATGAAGACTCTGGGTTCTGTAGTTCACGTTTTACAGTCCTGAATGACTCTTTGCATATGATTTATTGAAGAGGAGTTTAGAATGCACTTTACATTTAGACTGTTGCTGTTTCATTTTTTACATTGTTGCAGTGTTATGTCATGAATAAGGTTCACCTGCTGGGGGTTTGATGGATCAGCTGGACAATACAGTCAAAGACAGACTTCATTCATCATATGCAAGAATCCTAGTTGGATTTTTGTTGTCACTCGTGTTTTTGAACCAAATATTGAAAACAATTCTGACAGACTGGATACCTGGTCAGGTCTACATTACCTTGTACTTAAGCATCCCAGGACAGAGCCCTGCCCCACCATGAGCCTGGGTGGATACGTGGTTATAATATAAAAGGACCAATATTGAATATGAATATTTCGTGAAAATTGAATTATAATACAAATTAGTAATAAGGGTTTCTCTGCGCCCTTATCTACCCCATACTCAAAGAGCTGCGGGCAGAGAGGGTGACAGGAGAGGATGGCACTGAAGAGAAGATGCTCGGTTTCTGGGGTCTCCTGGTCCTGTCAGTATTAGTAGGATGCATCTGCTGTGTCTTCTTGTGGATGCTCACCTACCTTGACTCGTTCCAGCCTGGTATGGATTTCCCAACACTGCGGACAGTGGCCCACAATTGATCTAGGTAGCTCTTTTTTGGAAGTTCAGTTAACGCTAGAAATGTGTTCTGGAGTTTTTACATGCTTTGGAGTTTGTATGTGCATTGTCTCTAGGGGCCACTGTATATATTTATATATAAACATATATAAATAAAACCAATTTTTTTAACATTAGTAATTCCTTTTGTGCATAATTTTATATTGTTGTTAATAATAAATTAATTAAAGCAACAAAACAACCTGAAGAGCCGGTTGGGAGCCGAAAGAGCCGGCTCTTTTTAGTGAGCCGAGCCAAAAGAGCCGGAAATTCCATCACTAGCCGGGAGTTAGCTGTTCTCACCGGCTCGAGTGACCCTTGAACCCCCGGTTAGCTATCGAGTTGGTGGGTAACAGACAGCCGATGGCCCCGCCCCTCCCTGAGCCTGGTTCTGCTGGATGTTTCTTTCTGTTAAAAGGGAGTTTTTCCTTCCCACTGTCGCCAAAGTGCTTGCTCATAGGGGGTCATATGATTGTTGGGTTTTTGTCTGTATCTATTAAAGTACGATCTACTGTACAACATAAAAGTGCCTTGAGGCAACTGTTGTTGTGATTTGGTGCTGTATAAATAAAATTGAATTGAACTGAATTGAACTGAATAGAAACCAGACTGTTCTGTTCTATTAAGGCAGAGGGCTGTACCACTTGGCTTCCTACAGATCATCATGAGGAGATTGTGAACAACAGTGAAATGTGGAAAAGCTGGAAAGTGATCCTGCAGTAACATTGAGGAAGGCTACAGGGGTGTACGAGGTGCTCAACAGATTTGGCTCAATACAGGAGCAAGCTTGCAAAATAATGTACATAATCTGGCAGATAAAGGTTAAGAGAGACAAACCGCCAAGGGGAGACCTGTGTGCTCTTGTGGATTTATCAGATAATGTCTTTTGTACAGTTGACATTGTTTTGTCTGTCTGAAGAATGCATTTCACCATGTATAAGATAAATGATGAGTACAATGATTGCTAATACATTCACTAACTATATTCTGTTGCAGCAAAGTGATGTGGGTGACATGGCCAAAAACTGTCACGTGGTTAACTGAGTTGTGTGTAACCTCTTTTATCAATTAAAGAGTGAGGCGGACATGCAGGAATTGGAGTTACTTGGACAGGCGAGTGGCAACACTGCCCTCCTTGATGCTCCCCTTGCAAGTGAAACATACACTGGTGTCTGTGTGGTTGCTTTCAGTAACAGTTTCTGTTCATCAGTAGGGTTGACTTAAACCCAACAAGCAGTCTCACGTATTTGTTTAATATGTGCATTGAAGGACATATCCTGGTCAAAAATGACTCCAAGGTTCCTCCAGTGTTACTTTCTCGTCCCTGTCAGTACTCTTGCTGCACCCTTTGGTCAGATAGAAGAAGTGGTATCCAGAAGTTCTACCAGTAGCTGGACTGAAAGGGAGGCACTAATCATGGCAGGGCAGGAAAAAGCTCTGAGCACAAGATCCACAGAAGCTGGGGTCTATTTCCCTTTTCTCACCTCTGCGGAGGGTCTTTCCTTCAAGCTTGGGTCCTCTACCAGAGGCCTGAGACCTTGAGGGTCATGTGAAGTATCTTAGCTCTTATAGAAATTTCCGATATTGTTCCTGGGAACCCCCTAGCTTGGGAGTCACCACACCTATTGCTCCAATTATCTTGAGTGATTTCCAGTGAACATGCACGAGAAAGGAGGAAACACAAATTACAGAAATGACAAAAATGTTCCAATGAGTTACTTGTATCCATGATGTATTACTGTACGGTCTTTACCGGGTCTTTACCTTACAATATAAAGCGCCTTGAGGTGATTCTTGTTGTGATTTGTATAAATAAAATAATTAAATTGTATTGTCAGTAGTACATAAGTAAAATAAACATAAACAAAAGATAGTGTGATAGCCAGTCTTCATCCACTGAGATTACAGCCGATACAGGTGTAGATCAAACGACAATGCCACGAGTTTTCAACTCATACTGGCGAATTAGCTCTAGCTGCTAATTGTTAGCTTCAAGGTTATTGCTACCAATGAATATATACTAATGACACATAAAGGGGGTTAACGGACAACTTTCCTACATTCTCTGTAACCCCGTTGACTTATCTTTAAACACAGCTCAAGTTATTTACTCTCTTGTATCTGCTTACCTGCAAATGTATAGACATAGTACATTGTTACACCTTTGTACATAGTCTCACACAGCTCTTGTTAGGCACTGCATTATGGTTAGTGGCCGGGCTTGTTTACTACTGTGAGAGCTGCTCATTTCAGGAGATACTCCCTTTTATGTGGTAACGGAGGAATAACTACCCTTCCAGTACTGTCTTATTGGAGACTGGGGCACACATTATTTTACAACAATAAAAAAATAACATATTTGAACAATCAGAACATTTTAAATAAATATTATATTGTAAATAAAATGGGGGATGTGATGTTTTTGTCCATAATGCCTCTCTTGTCCTACAGTATTTATAGTGAAACATCTCCCTCTAGTGGCCATATATAAACATGTGTGAGGATGGTGTTCATGTAAAATGTGAATCACAGTGTTCCAGTCAGTCATCAGTGTGTCTCTGCACAGCTGTAATTAAAATGTGTTCAGAGGGCCTCAGTGTCTGAATGGTTCCAGTTCAGCTCCATAACAGCAGCGTCCCTGGTTTGATTCCTGTGTTTCAGCTCATATCTGCCTCTCTCACTGAGGGGGACGTACACACACACACACACACACACACACACACACACACACACACACACACACACACACACACACACACACACACACACACACACACACTAACCACTAACTCTATTTGAACCAATAGAAAGCTGGTGCTCAGAGGAAGAGGGCGGGCTTTACTTGGTGTCAGTGACAGAAATGAAAAAAAGGTCAAATGAGTGAGAAGGACGATGAAGGAAACATCTGTGCTGTGTCTGCTCTGTAAGTAGAATCTCTGTGTTTGTTTGAATTCTTGTACTTTGACTGTCTGCTCTCCTGATAACTGATGATGGAGGAGAAGACATGAAAAACAAATCAGGCTGAATTCAAGTTCAAACACCACGAGGACCAACTGCAGGTCTGAACTGACTCTTTATCTTTGCTCAGGAGTCGAGGAAACACAGCAGGCAGTGAAAAGATCAAATCATTCACTCATATCAACACAGCTGCACAGTGGACACATGAGTGTACTGTGGTTTCTTTTAGGAGTAGAGGACATGTTGTATTATATGAACAGTGTAGTCAGTGCACATATTTATGATCACAACAATTACATTCAGTGCTGTTTCTGAGATTTAAAAAAATAATAATTAAATTTGAATAGAGGAGCTAGAACAGTATAAACTGTAGGAATATACATATGGGATGTTCTGTTTTACTATTACACACTTCCCCATCTTTTGTTGTCCAAATGTTTTTGAAACATATTCCTGTCATCAAATAGAAAACGAGTAGATATACCAGAGAGAGTTTGTGTGTTTGTCAGCTGTTTGTGTGGAGTTGATTTGAAATGACACTCAAATCAACCTGAGTGTCATTTCTCTTTAGTTCTGATCTCACTGCTGAGCTGCTCAACAAACCAAGGTCAGTAACCTTCTTCTGTCACAGTTTAAACCTCAGAAATGTGGTAACACTTTATTACACGACCTGCGAATAAGGCACAAGTACCCAATACTTGCATGCAATTTGTGGGCAACAAGGCGCAACTACCCTGCAACAAGAAAAGTGATTATGATAGTTTTAATTTTATAGATAATATATAAGACAGACTTAATAGTGAAACTTCCATTATGCAGAAAATTACTTAAGCAGAACCAGTAATTACTCGGGTTGCTGCAATACTAAAAATTATTTACAGAACAATCTGTATCTCTTTCCCTTTAAAATACATGGAAGTTTGAAAATAGATGAAATTACGTGACTCCATAACACGGCCCACAACCCAGTAAGTACTTACAGTACTTGTTTCATTGTTTCTTGCAAAAACCTGATTTGTTGCCCGCAAAATGCACATAAGTACAGGGCACTTGCGCAGTATTCGTGGGCAACGGAATACATGTATCGCTACATATTTAAAATACAAAATATGAGTAACTGTATTCCGTTACGGTTCTTGTTTAAAAAGGTAGTAATCAGAATACAGTTACTTATTTTATGCAATAAGAGACTCTAATGCAGGGGTCTCGATCTGGTGACTGTACACTGTGTTCATGTCATTCAACGCCTCTCTCTGTCTCTCGCTAGCAAAGTTGACCCAGACAACAAAGTAAAGCTACTTTTCGGCTACGAGCCAGAGCATTCAGAATACGTTATACTCATTGAGTAATATAACAGAACACATTATAAATACATTTTGGGGCACATATTCTGTAATCTGTTGTGGAATACATTTTAAAAGTAACCTTCCCAACACTGGGTCATTTTATAAAATGTAGCTAGAAATGCCTGCCAGTCCTGATATTGTTAATCAAAAAATGTATGCATTACACATTACAGATAGTAGTTTGTTATAATACTCAATACATTACCATGTTACCCTGTAAAACAGGGGTGTCAAACTCAAATACACAGTGGGCCAAAATTCAAAACTGGAACAAAGTCACGGGCTAACGTTAATATTTATTGAAAAAAAAAATCTTCCTCCAGATATAAGAATGAATCTTTTCTTATGGACTCAAATAAGTTTTGCTGGAAAACTGAATATGGAACAAGCAAAGCTTTATACCAAACAATATATACAGTGGGGCAAAAAAGTATTTAGTCAGCCACCGATTGTGCAAGTTCCCCCACTTAAAATGATGACAGAGGTCAGTAATTTGCACCAGAGGTACACTTCAACTGTGAGAGACAGAATGTGAAAAAAAAAATCCATGAATCCACATGGTAGGATTTGTAAAGAATTTATTCGTAAATTAGGGTGGAAAATAAGTATTTGGTCACCTCAAACATGGAAAATCTCTGGCTCTCACAGACCTGTAATGTCTTCTGTAAGAAGCTTTTCTGTCCCCCACTCGTTACCTGTATGAATGGCACCTGTTTGAACTCATCATCTGTATAAAAGACACCTGTCCACAGCCTCAAACAGTCAGACTCCAAACGCCGCCATGGCCAAGACCAAAGAGCTTTCGAAGGACACCAGGAAAAGTATTGTAGACCTGCACCAGACTGGGAAGAGTGAATCTACAATAGGCAAGCAGCTTGGTGTGAAAAAATCAACTGTGGGAGCAATCATCAGAAAATGGAAGACATACAAGACCACTGATAATCTCCCTCGATCTGGGGCTCCACGCAAGATCTCATCCCGTGGGGTCAAAATGATCATGAGAACGGTGAGCAAAGATCCCAGAACCACACGGGGGGACCTGGTGAATGACCTGCAGAGAGCTGGCACCAAAGTAACAAAGGTCACCATCAGTAACACACTACAACGGCAGGGAATCAAATCCCGCAGTGCCAGACGTGTTCCGCTGCTGAAGCCAGTGCATGTCCAGGCCCGTCTGAAGTTTGCCAGAGAGCACATGGATGATACAGCAGAGGATTGGGAGAATGTCATGTGGTCAGATGAAACCAAATCAGAACTTTTTGGTATAAACTCAAGAAGAATACTGAGTTGCATCCCAAGAACACCATACCTACTGTGAAGCATGGGGGTGGAAACATCATGCTATGGGGCTGTTTTTCACTGCTCTCGAGAAGATCTGCATGGAGGAATGGGCCAAAATACCAGCTACTGTGTGTGCAAACCTGGTAAAGACCTATAGTAAACGTTTGACCTCTGTTATTGCCAACAAAGGTTATGTTACAAAGTATTGAGTTGTATTTTTGTTATTGACCAAATACTTATTTTCGAATAAATTCTTTACAAATCCTACCATGTGGATTCATGGATTTTTTTTTCACATTCTGTCTCTCACAGTTGAAGTGTACCTCTGGTGCAAATTACTGACCTCTGTCATCATTTTAGGTGGGGGAACTTGCACAATCGGTGGCTGACTAAATACTTTTTTGCCCCACTGTATATTAGCTGTATAATACCAGTAGGCCAGCTCTAATAGTAATTTGGTATGGCTTCGCGGGCCAAATGTAATTAGGCGGCCAGAGTTTGACACCTATGCTGTAAAATGACCTGAAATACACAGCCTCATAATTACCATTTAACAAAGATAAAAGCTAAGGCTACAGCCACACACACCAATACACTTAATGAGGACACATTAAGTGATTTGTATTGGTGATATTTCACTTAGCATTTGTGTACAAATACAACACAAAATAAAGATGGAAACCGGTGCAAAGACACTTTAAAGTGATTACCACAGTGATTCTGTAGAAACATGAACAGGTAGAAATGGAGGCTGCAGCCTGACTACTGATCAGTTTGTTACCTGTTGAAGTTCAGCATCTGGCTGCTGAGCTGGGGTCAGCATTCACTCAGCTTTAACATTACTCTGGATTCCTGGCTATATATCTCCACAGTTTACAAAAACTACAACTACTCTCTTCATCCTGCCTATGGACTGAAATTAGTTGACTGTAGCACAAATGTGCCGAAAAAATGTAATTCTTTAAAAATATGGAAAATTAAAAGAACAAAAAACATTCTTTGATTGTTTTTTTCTTTTTCAATTCAATTTTATATTAATCCCATAGAGTCAAAACACAAAGCACATTATACTGTAAGATAAAGACTCTACAATAATACAAAGAAAATCCTTACAATCAACCCCGTTTGAGCAAACATTTGGGAGAGAAATACTCAGGAAGAAACCGCCAGGAGGACACAAGTTAAGGAGGGCTGCCTGTCTGCTGCTTTATGCGTGAAGGCCAGAAGACACCAAACATGCAAGTTATTAAAAAACAACAACCCCACCCTTCTAACAGTATTAAACGGGTGAAATCTACGGAGAACAATTTTTGCATCAGACTATAAACACATAAAGTTTGACATTTTAACGTAGGAGTGAATTCAATTCAGCACAATACAACACTCACTGTTAAGTCAGATTGTTGAATGTTGCCATTGTGCTTCTTAAATTTGTAAAGTTTTAGTTCAAACTACAGGATCAAGACATTCCTTTGTCCCCCTCCCTCTTAAGGTTCTGGGAGGAGGCTGTAGTGTTTTATCACAAGCACATCCCTTGTGAAGATTCTGTTTGATTTTGCTTCCTGATTTTATTATCCTTTTGGTGAGCAGGAGGTCACACACAAACACAAGTTCTTGCACATGCATACACGTGCACACACATAAACACGCATAGGGCCTTGTCTTCACAACCAAGGGGGGTTTTACGGAGGGAGGTGCTGTGATGTGTATTGTAACAGTTTGTCATTAAAAAGGTTGTGAGGACAGCTGCTCTTTAAAGTATTTGGGCTAGAGACAGGTGAGGAGCATAGCTCCACTGCCTGGTTCTGACCAAAGCCTTTCCTCGTTAGCGAGTTAAAGACCAGTTAAAGATGTTCTGTCTTGATTTCGCTCATCATGAGGAATAAGTCTCTTAACTAGCGGGGCCTGTGGAAACATACACTCACCATCAAGGTGCTCAATATGCTTCATAATGAGAGAGAGAACTCTACAAAGATGAAAAGAAAACCACAACAATCAGACAACCCCCTTTGAGCAACCACTTTGGCGACAGTGGAAGTGAAAACCTCCCTTAAAGTGGGAAGAAACCTTCAGCAAAACTAAACTCAGAGAGAGGCAGCCATCTGCCACAACTGGTTAGGGTGAGCTGGGGGAGATAAAACAAAAGAAATGCTGTGGAAGACGGACAGAGATTAATAAATCTAAATATTTAATATCTAAATATTAAATGCATTGGCTAAGGAACGAAGACAGAGGACATGACAGACTTAGACAGGAAATGGGGAATGACAAAGCAACAAGAAAATATAGATCAAGAATAACTAAACTTTGAAGCAAAACCAGCTCAATACATTACAACTAAAAGAAGAAGAAAGTGTACTTTATTGGTCCCCGTGGGGAAAATCCCTCTCTGCATTTAACCCATTCACTCAGTGAAGCAGTGGGCAGCCACTGGGCGCCCGGGGGGCAGTGTGTAGGGACGGTACCTTGCTCAGGGGTACCTCAGGGTAGCTGTTCAGGGGAATCAAACCCCCGACCTTCCGATCATGGGGCCAACACTCTACCTACTGAGCTATCCCTGCCCCGAAGAAATCACCATAACACACAACAAAACATTGCTGGGTCTAATGACCCAGAACCATGACACTTTGTGCCCTACCTGATTTCCCTTTTTTTGTATGTTTGTCACACTTAATCGTTTTTTCCACACAGGGCCATCTGAGCATGGATTCTTTCCATGGTGGCGTTGGTGTAATTTAATTTATAAACTACATTTGTGTTTTCTTTGTCTAATATTTAAATGTGTTTGATCATCTGAAACATTTACAGTGAGTGTGACAAACATACAAAAACAGGAAATTAGAAAGAGCACGAATGCTTTTTCACACCACTGTAAATTCAGTTGTGGATTTAACAGGGAGCCAGTGAAGAGAAGCTAACATAGGAGAAATATGCTCTCTCTTTGTAATTCCTGTCAGTGCTCTTGCTGCAGCATACAGCTACATTTTAGTTTAATATATTCACTGAAGGACATATCCTGTAAAAAAAACAACACCTTCCTCACAGTGTTACTGGACGTCAGAATAATGCCATCCACAGTAAGTATCTGCTTAGATACCACATTTCTAAGATTTTTAGGGCCAATTATTCTAGCTTTCATTAATTTCATTAAGAAGTGATCAAACAAAGAAGTTTTCAGGCAACACTGTTAATGTTCAGTTTCTACGCCATATTTCTTTTTTCCTGGTGTGCAGAAAACTGAAGAACGTTTGTAATGCAAGCAACACCATAACTGTAACTGTAATGTTACTGTTAATGTTGTAATGTAACTGTAATGTTACGGAATTTAGTACAGTTCCAATATAATTTATTGTGTTAATGGAAAATGTAATGTAATATGATCTGTTTGGTTTGATGTTTTGAGAATGAAAATTATAAAATAATAAAAGCAATAAACCATTTGGACCTTTTTATCAAGTATAACACATAATCAATTTTTCATTTTAACCCTCACAGCTCGTCTGACTGTGAGTCCCAGCAGCTCCCAGTTCTTTCAATATGACTTTGTGTCTCTGAGCTGTGAGGAGGACGGCAGCTCTGCTGGATGGACTCTGAGGAGAAACACAAGCAAACAACAGAGGACTCAGTGTGGAGATGGGTGGGGAACACCAGCTGGTTCTTCCTGTAACATCAGATATACTTACCCATCTGACAGTGGAGTTTACTGGTGTGAGTCCAGAGAAGGCACCGTCAGTAACATGGTTCACCTCACAGTCACTGGTAAGTAGATCAAAAATCGCAAAGTGCTTTACAATAAAAAAAAAACTGAGAACAAAAATATAAAACAGCATACATATAACATCATACAGCCTAAAACTAGTTAAAAGCTAATTTGAATAAATGAGAATTTAGTTGATTCTTAAAAGAATCCACAGCTCTAAAGTATTTGTCAACCCTGGTCTTAAAATGAGTTACAGGGACCGTTAATAGCCTTCGACTACAAGAATAGGTGCTGCATTCTAGAAGGTCAGAAATATAAGCTGGGGCTTGACCACACAGGGCTTTAAAAGTAAGGACAAAGATTTTTATATGAATTTTGTGCAGTGTCTTTTTTGTGTTGTTAAAGCCTAGCAGAAGCAACATTTTGTGCTGACTGAAGATGGTCAAGATCTTATTCAAACACATAAACAGCTCTTACAATAATCAAGCTGTGATAAAATAAAAGCATAAAAATTAACCTCTAATTCAGCTTGCGAGACAACCGTTTGACACTTAGACATATTTATTAGTTGAATAAAACAAACAAACACTGTTTCTGATTCATTCACAAGAATGGCTCCCGAGTTCAATTCAATCTATATACCACTAAATCACAACAACAGTTGCTTCAAGGTGCTTTGTATTGTAAGTAGACCGTACAATAATACATACAGATAAAAACCCAACAATCAAACGACCCCCTATGATCAAGCACTTTGGTGACAGTGGGAAGGAAAGACTTTAACAGGAAGGAACCTCCAGGAGAACCAGGCTCAGGTAGGGCCGGCCATCTGCTGCAACCGGTTGGGGTGAGAGAAGGAAGACATGATGAATGACGTACTGTGGAAGAGAGACAGAGGTTAATAACAAGTGTCATTCAATGCAGAAAGGTCTTTTAACACATGTTGAATGAGAAAGGTGCCTGAAAAAATGCATCATGGGAATCTCCCAGCAGCTTATGTCTGTTGCAGCATAACTAAGGGAGGTTCCACAGAAGAGGGGCCTGAAAACTGAAGGCTCTCCCTCCCATTCTACTTTTAAATACTCTAAGAACAACAAGTAGGCCTGCAGTGCAAGAGCAAAGTGCTCTAATAGGGTGATATGGTACTACAAGGTCATTAAGATAAGATGGGGCCTGATTATTTAAGACCTTGTATGTGAGAAGGAGAATTTTGAATTCAATTCTGGATTTAACAGGAAGCCAATGAAGGGAAGCCAAAACAGGAGAAATATGCTCTCTCTTTCTAGTCCCTGTCAGTACTCTTGCTAAAGCATTTTGGATCAGCTGAAGGCTTTTCAGGGAGTTTATGGACATCCTGACATTAATGAATTAGAGTAATCCAGCCTGGAAGTAATAAATGCGTGAACTACTTTTTCAGCGCCAGTCTGAGACAGGATATTTCTAACTTTAGAGATGTTGCGCAAATGGAAGAAAGCAGTCTTACATATGTGTTTAATATGTGCGTTGAAGGAGATCAAAAATGACTCCAATGTTCCTCACAGTATTAGCTGTTTGACAACTATTACTGACATACAGTGTTGGGACTAACGCGTTATTAAGTAACGCGTTAAAGTAACGCGTTAAAGTAACTACGTTATTATTGTAGTAACGAGCACGGTAACTAGTTATTATGCCAAAATCAGGAACGCGTTAGTCGTTACTGGGATTTAGATAGGGTCGTTACTCGTTACTTCGTGTGGTGGCTATCACAGAGCTTCCACAGATTCAGTAACATTAGCAAGTGGTGGAGGCCAGCAGGTGGATGAAGGAAAAGGGACGCAGAAGGAAAATAGACCCGAGGCGGCCGCTGGTCCGAGAGTGTCAGGTGAACTTCAGGTAAGAAGTTATGACCTGCAGTCTCTCTGGGTCAGATATAAACCAAGTTTAGGTGGAGTTTATTTTCGTTATTCTGACTTTTTCCGTACTGCGTGCTAGCTAGCTAGGGTGGGTGCTATGAAGTTAATGATGTTGAACTTTATTTTGTTCATAAGTTATTAGAGTTGCCAACCGTCCCGTCTGGTATTCAGAGAAAATATTACGCGTTTCTTATTGAGGTGAAAAGGAACAGAGTTTGTCCCGTAATTCAGCTACAATGAAAAAGTCACAAAGCTGGAGTTATTCTGTGTCTTGCTGCACAGCTGCCTCTTCTTCTTTCATTCTCTCCCCCTCCCTCTCCTGTTTCTACTTCAATCATGAAACTGATCAATGATCAGCTGATCGGCTTTTCTCTGTTTATCGCTCACTTTGCGCCAGAAAGAGGAAACCAGCGGATGTCGCGCTAAACAACAGCAGCACGTTTAAGCTTGATCAGCTGTTGTTAGAATTTATTTAATATTAATTTCTAGTATCAGCTGATGTTTGCTGGAGCCACAGCTGCAAAACTGCTGGTCATGATGTCGGTTTGGTTATCTGGTGAGAGGGAAACATGAAGATGAAACCAGGAGATGTCCTTACTGGATCATCAGAGCTGAACAGGTGATGGAGAAACAGGTTTACCTTTTAGGTGACATGAATGAGTTGAAGGGAAGTTATGAACAGTTTCTGAGAGACAAATAACCCCAGGATCCTTTTCTAAGTAGCTGACAGCTGGTAACTGTGCAGGGGCGGATCTAGCAAAGTTTTGCCAGGGGGGCATGTACGGCATTAACAGGGAAAGGGGGGCACAAAGAAATACTTTTCTTTCTTATTCTCATATAAAATGTCTAGCTTTTAAAAAATAATTATCTGAATCTTACAACAAACGATTGATAGATTGATGCATATATACCATCAAAACAGTGAACATCACTGTCACAACAGCGTTTGTTTTCATTCAAAGGCTTTATGATTTTTCCTATAATGGTGGGCCGGTCTCTAGTCAAAATGCCCGGGACGATTTTCTGTCCCAGTCCAGCCCTGTATGCAGCTCATCTGCAGTCTGGTGTTGCCTACATCTTCCTATTCAGAAGGCAGAATTTCCGAGTTCTGAGTACAATCGAAAGCACCACGACTGCAGTTTTTGTGTTGGATGTAAAAAGCAGGCTAGGATAGAATCAGGCGTGGGATTTTTTTTCAGTTTTTGTGTTGGATGTAAAAGGCGCACATGACGCTGTGACGTAGGCTAGAATCATGGCAGCAGTCAATGACGGTCCAGGCGTGGGATTTCTCTCGTGGAAATATGCACATTATCTTTTCCTTTCTATTGGTAGGTGGCACAGTGCACTTGTGGCAAGTAAGCAAGCTAGAAGACTGGCAAAGTTATGGAAGAAACACATTAACAAGAGAATTCTGAGTAAAACCAAAGTTACTTTCCCTAGTAACTAGTTACTCTGAAAGTAATGAGTAACTTGAAGTAACTAAGTTACTTTTGAGAGAAGTAACTAGTAATGTAACTAAGTTACTATTTTAAAGTAACTTACCCAACACTGCTGACATATGACAACAATTATTGTATCTAAGCTGAGCACCAAATCAGATAAAGTCTGAAAAACAAGACTTACAGAGTATTTCTGTAAGTATCTCTCCAGGTGTTGTCATGAATCCAGCTGTGTGCATGTAAGATATGACCCCAAAGCAGAATCCAATAAACCAAAACTAAACTGAAAAACCCAGGCACTTACCAAATAACACTTAAAATAACAAAGTAGCCTTAACATAATACAAAAATGACAAAAACACATAAAACTCAAACCGCTTAGATAAAATGATCCAGGACCATGACAGGTGGACGATAGATTACAAATAACACTGGTTTTTCAGTTTTCCAGCTAGGATGGACAAGGCTGAGCTTCAGGCTTTCAAATGGATTTGAAGTCTGTCTTTGTCTTTGTTTGAATAATAGACTGGTGACATCTGAGGTTTGGTTTGCCAGACGAACCTGTACACAAAGGTATTGCTTGATTTCAATTATTCAGTTTTCAGGGGCATTAATTAGGGTTTCTATTTTATCAGAGTTCACCTGCAAGCAGTTGTCAGAGACACACTGTTTGCTAATACTAAAACAGTTTATCAAGCAGGGCAACTTTAAATATTAATTTGGCTTAAAAGAACAGTAAAGCTGAATATCGTCAGCAAAGAAATGATAAGACGCACGAGAAAATTGCCAAATTATTTGCCTAGGGTGAAAATATACCAAAAAAAAAAGGGTTAGAGAATTGTTCCCAAGACTGATCCCTGTGGTACCCCACAGAACAGACTCTTAGAGTCTGGCATCACCTGGTTTGCAAAAACACCGAACTTTCTGCCAGAAAGATAGGATTTAAACCACTTTAGAGCAAAACCTAAGAGCCTGTTAATCAAAATACTGTCATCAACAGTGCCAAAGGCAGAAATAAGCTCCAGGATAACCATTACAGTGGATGCAGCAGAGTCAACCGACTTCAAAATATCACTAGAAACCTTGAGTAAAGGACTTTTTGTAGAGTGAAGCACACATAAACCCAGAATGAAATTTGTCAAAGATGTCATGCTTTTCCATAAAAGAAATGATTTGTTTGGCCACGTTTTTAAGAAGCTTTCACAAGAAAGGGATCTTAGAGATATGCCTGTAATTTCTGAGCTGTGTATTTCTACAACACAAGGCCATTAGCAAGAAAACAGATTTTAAATAATGCTGTATGGATAAAGTCATTTGGGCAGGTAGATAATTCCATTTTATCAAGTAAAGATGAAATGTCATATAGTGTCATCGGATGAAACACATTCAGAGACTAAGAGAGTGGAGAGCCAGGAACAAAGGTATGACACTGGTAAGCTGAGTGTGTGGAGTTAGTGTTGATGAAGCTGTGTGTAAATGGATGAAATGCTGTAGTTTGTCTCTGTGTTGAGGTGGATCAGTGATCCTGCAGAGTCCTGTCCTCCCTGTGATGGAGGGAGATGACGTCACTCTGCTCTGTAAAACAAAGACCACTCCCTCCAACCTCCCAGCTGCTTTCTATAAAGATGGCTCCCTCATCAGGAAGCAGCCTACAGGTCACATGACCATCCAGCATGTTTCCAGGTCTGATGAAGGCCTCTACAAGTGTGACATCAGCGGTCATGGAGAGTCTCCATCCAGCTGGATCACTGTCACAGGTGACACACTCACCTGTCTGTGTTTCTGCAGCTTTCAACATTCACAATGTGACGACAACTTAATGACTGTGTTTGCTTTATTTTAGGCAAACACACCACCACACCTCCACCTACATCCACACCTCCACCTACATCCACCACTACATCTACACCCACCACCAAAACCACCACAACTGTCAGATCTTCACCCACCTCAATACATACATCCAGCACCACAACTCCACCCACCATCACACCCTCACCCACCAGCTCACATTCACTCACTGCCACCAAATCTCCATCAATAACTGCTCAAGGCATTACATCCACACCTCCACCTACATTCACCTCTCCTCCTGGTTCCACCTCCATCGCTCTTCCTCCATCACGCTCTCATCCTCTTCTCTCTATGATGTTGGTCTCCTCTGTTGGATCATCCTGTGTTGTGGTTCTACTGGTGTTACTGGTTCTGCTGGTGAGACGATGTGCTCACAGGAAACCTGAAGGTGAGACTCAGACTTCCTGATTGTTCGTGTTTAAGATTCTTCAGTAGAATAAAGGTCACATACATTATTATTATAGTTACAACTTTCCTAAATGCAACCTGTTTTTAGATATTTAATTTATATTATTTTTAATTTTGCATCATTTCAGCAGATCAAGAAGAAGCTGGAGAAGATGACATCATCACTTATGTCATGTACAGTTACATCCAATTATCAGATCCTCAACAACAGCCAATCAGAAAAAGCAAAGGTAGTACTGTGTTTCCATCAAAAGGGTTGAGGTTGACATTTAAAATTTTAAATATAATTGCAAAACTATGTGACGTGTTTCAAATGGCTGCTGAGTTGTTAGATTTGTTTCTAAAACAACTTTTTTGCAACTTTACAATTAAGGAACACTGCAAAGTAGGGGTGAGGATATTTCAGAAATAGGGCGTTAGTAAGGAACTTTCTCTTTGATTTCTTTGTTGTAACACTAATTTATTGCTTCTTGGCAATAAATCTTATACTGTTGGAAAGTCTGTTTCTTCTCTTAAATGGCACAAGATTTGTAAGGAAAATTTGTGAGTTGAGCAGCAGAGTCAAGTATGTAGATTGTATGTGTTTGTGTTGTTCATGATGGCATGACTAGCACTCACAAGCTGATTCCACAAGTGTTCAGTGAGGTTGAGGTCAGGACTGCAGGAAGATCATTCCATCTTCTCAGAAAGTTGTGCCTGTGAAAGTTCTTGAGAAGATAATTTTTTTTGGCTTAGTGTGAAGCCAATTAAGTCACAGATTGAACAGTCCATAGACCTTTAGCTGTGTTTTCAGCCTCTCAGACATTTGAACCATTTTTAAACATACATGTAAAACCACAGCAGCTACTTCCTGTTGATGACCCCAGTTAGTGTGAACCAGGTTAAGGTTTAGACGTCTCACCACAAGATCTAATGCTAGCGTTCAATTCATGAGAACCCTTTTGCTTTGTGCTTTGTGGTATAGTGTGTGCATTTGTATTATTAGAATATAGCAGCCTTGTGGTCATCCACAGTTGTTTTTCACAGAATGAGCCGTCAGTTATTTCTGGTCATTATGAGTTTCACAGCAGAGGTGTTAACATAGGAAAGCTGAAAAATGCTGCCGATTATAAAAATCGCTTAATCACCTAATCTTGTCAATTACTTTGCAGCTGTTGAGTAATAATATAACAGTGGTAGCTTCAGTAATTTTATATGCTTAATATTACAGAGACTGATACAACTGTGGTCTACCCAGCAGTGGGCTCTGACGATGTCAGTAATGGACAAACAACCATCAGGACAAGAAAGCTCAGGTACAGCTGGGCTGTTCACCCTGTTTACCGTCATTATGCTAGGCTAAGCTAAGAAAAGTTTAAATAAAGTAATCCATGAGAAACAAAAGTGCAGGCTGCAGATTGCTCTAAACATATAATGATTTTTCTACTCTTGGGTTTGTATGATATCATCGATACCTAATATGGTCTCAGTGACATATGCTCCAGCCACCTGTTATTTCAACCTTTTATTAGTGATTGGCAGCAAGGTAGAAAGCATGGTAGAAAGTTGCCTTAAAGGGAGAGGAGCTAATACAGATTGTTTTAGACAGGATGAACTAAGGGGCTCCAACAAAGCTCAGTGTAAGCTAATGAAATATTACCCTGAACTGTGAAACATGCAGAGGTACTCTAGTCAAGTCCAAGAATAAAAATAAAGAGCTGGAAATGAACACAGAACACAAATCTTCACAATCAGATTCAACAAAAATAAACTTGTGCAGTGAAAACACAAGTTATAGTGCATGAATTTCAACAGCGTAGTGTTGCTTCAAATACAGGAAATGGTGCAACATATAATTGTGACTCTCCTTATAACCCTGCAGGTACATCAGGCAGGCAGCTGAAGTTGACGTGCAATAGAATAACACCGACAATAGTGCAGGGTCTATTTTTGATTGAACCTGCAAGAAACAGTAGATTTTTTTTTTTATTTGTTTCTCTAAAACTGCACACAACAGTTCACCTACAAAGTAAAACCTCTGAGCTTGAGAGAAAAAAAACAGAGCACTGTTTCTGTACCCAGAGAGCAAAATGTTACTAGTCTTCAGTAGGATACAGTCCATAAATGTTTCACTAGGACTTTGAGATAAATTGAAACATATTAGCAAGATGTCTGACAGTCCAGTTGACTACTGAATAACTACAGAACATCTGTCATTACTGCTGGTTATCAGTAGACCATCCAGGTATATATTGTGCTAGATGTATCTATACTTACTCTTGCTATAGTGAGAACACACGTATGCACTCAGTATTACATCATGAACAACCCACATCTCCCTCTGCATGAGTCTGTGAGGGTGCTGAGCAGCTCTTTCAGTCAAAGACTGAACCTCACTGACAAAGTAAAACAGGAATGAAGATCGACACAAACAACCATCAGAAACAGCAGCATAAATGAAGTAAGACATGAAACACTGAGAGGTGAGGCAGAGAAACTACAGACGGAACACAGAGGGGACTAATGACAAACAAAAAGTAAGAACTGAAGCTGAGAGAAAGAAACACTAAACCACACTAGAATAATTTGAAGAAGCAGTTTAAAGTGTGAGCAGTGTGGACGTTCTGATTTGTATCTAAAACTGGTTCCCAGTAAAGTCTGAACTGGGACTGTGTGTGATGCAGAGAGGTGGAGATTGGAGGTCTTGACTGAACTACCAAGCTTGTAATCATGTTTCCTGTTGTTTGAATTGTGTGTGTTTGTGTTCAGACTTTAAACCAGAGCCAGACGTCGTCTACTCTTCACTGAAGTAGTCCACCAGTCCAACCACTGACATCCAGCTGCTGGTCTGTAACTGGTCCCCCCAGCACCTCAGACCAGAGGACATCCACATGTTACAGATTTTATGTATTTTTATCACTGAATTAGACTCTGATGCTGCAGAACTACTTAATGGAAATCAGTTACTTAATTTATTGGCATGCAGATGTTTTATGTCTTCAGTAACTTACAACAAGTATCCTGTTGTTGTTCCTTCCCCTTGGAAACATTTATATAGTCTCACTCAGTAATATAAGATTAAAACACAGACTTGAGTGTTGTAGTGTCTGATAAACTACAAATTCATGAACTCAGACTGGACTTCCTTCTGAATCACATTTCCTGAATGAGCAGAGAGCTCAGTGCTGTTAAACTTTCAATGGATCTTAAAGCCTCTCTGAGGTCAAAGTCATCATAGGTCAAAGGTCAAAGTCATCATCCAGTTCTCTAATTTGGAGAAGCAAAACTGTTTTGGGTAAAAAAGTCCCACAGCTCATGGTCACAGGTTGGGTTGGGCAACCAGTTTTGCTTTGCCTCTTTTGTTCTAATGCAACATAAAATGATACAGACAGAATAACTGAGGTTTACTGAAAAACTAATCAGTTCCAGAAGGCAGATTTGGAAAATAACTTTAAATCTGATCTCTGAGTTCAATAATATCAAACTTTTCATTCTAGTTAGTTCAACCCACTCTGTTGTGTATTTTCCTCTTGAGTTAACTACATATATGAATGCCTGCTGATAACTTAATGGATGTTCAACCATGTATGATCATAGTTCACTAAGTCATGAAGCAGGAATTATAGATTTTATTCTAAGCTGTGAACTTTTTTTATTCTAACTGTGAACAAACAACAAAACAATGGCAGCCACTTCACAAACGCATGGCACAACATAGAAGAGCCACCTCCACAGGACAAAACTCGCCTGTCCATCTGCATCTAAAGGACAAAGGACACTCTTTCGAGGATGCCAATGTTCACATTTTGGACAGAGAGGACAGATGGTTTGAAAGAGGAGTGAATGAAGCCATTTATGTCTACTGTGAGCGACCATCTTTGATCAGAGGCGGTGGTTTACGACACCAACTGTCTGCCATCTATAATCCAGTTTTGAAATTCCTCCCCAGACGCCTTAACACCCACTCACATCCTGGGCCATCTGACATCAGGACATCACATGGTAGGGTGGGGCCAGGTTTCACAATGAGCTCACCCGAAACCCTGGCTGATTGTGAGCTACACCCATTTTCTCACCTTGGCTCATGTGATTAGGTAGAGGTTCAATAGGGGGTTCATTGTCCCTCTTTGGGGGGAAACTCCCACTGGGTTTAAATCTGGGACTCTCCACCATTTGACCTTAGAACTGAAGAAGCTTCTCGGATGAGAGGTGAAACGTCTTCAAGCAACTTAAAGAAGTCCTGATGCTTTTTTTTTCTAAGCTCCTTAGACTACGATGACCTGGATGACTGAGAACCTTCACAGACATAGACAAAATAGACTTAAGTAAACCAAAGGAACTTTGGAGTCTACATATCTGTCTCACCACATCTTAGTGGTTAATGCAGTTGTTCCAGTAAACAGAAACAAACACTTCCTCTCTGCTGAACTGCAGACACTGTATTTATTGAAGAGGCACAGCATCACTTTAGTGAGTCCTGCTCACCTTATGACCAAAGAATGAATCCAGATGATCACAAAAATGGAATCAAATATCTATGATGATGTATTATTGGAGGCTGAGATGAGTTATCAGACATTGTTGATCTTTTGGAAAAAATTAACAAAAATATTCAAATATATTCTCCTCCTCCAAAAGCAGTTTTTATTTTATTTTCTTCTCTCTCTAAAAAAGTGTGTGTGTAAGAAAGGTTTCCTGTGTGAGGTACTATATGTAAACTATGTAAAAATCCAACAGGTGGCAGCAGAGGAGCTTCAGTTTGACCAAGGTAGGATGTCATTCTAGAAGATGCTGGGGAAAAAAGTGGTGGGGTTACTGTACCAGTATGAGGGGCGGAGGAAGGTTGCTTTCAACTCAGAGGTGTGAAACTGAGATTTTTTTCTAATCCCGTTTAAAAAAGAAAACAAAAAAAAGCCATTACAATCATCTAAGATGGATGACACAAACACACGTGTCAGTTGTGATAATTTAAATGATTTACCTAAAGCAGTGATGCCCTGTAATTACTCTTTTCTATTAATATTCATTGCCATAATTTGTGAGACACAGGAAAAAAAAACAGGCTTGAAGAAAAGCTTTGTCTAATCTCCATGCGCCAGCTTCAATTATCTTCTCAGCTTTATATATAGTATATATACCGATGACTTAAAAATAATATAAAATAATTTCCAAATCCAAATTGGTGAACAATAAATGAATGACAATAAAGCTTTCATCCAGTGTATTATAATCAGTCATATCCAACCAAATGACTGTTATTAAATATGTTTCTGCCATGAATCCAGATTGTTCCTCATTAATTCAATATAATTTAATATATAATTTAATATACGTCAGTCCTAATGTTAACCTAATGCAGAACCATTTCTGCGTTTCCATTGGAGGACTCCGGTCCAGCCCACCATCTCTATCTCTCTCTCTAACTCATAAGTGTGGCGTTACAGACCTTCTCTCTCACTCAGGGACTTTCAGCTTTATCTGAACCTCAGAGTTCATCTCATATAGTCTCTTCTGAATCTCAGATTCTGATTTTAAAACAGAAACAGAAATGTCTGCTGGAACTTCGTCACTCTGCTACAATTTCCTGTTTTTCAGCGTCTTTGTGTTTGTCTCTGCAGGTGAGATTTACTGTGAGAAAGTGAAGGTTATATATTAATAATAATGTGTGTGAAAGTGATACAAGGTTAGACAGAGTCTGTGTGGATTTAACATCTGTAATCCAGCTGTGACAAAGAAGTGTAATGTGTGGATGGGCTCAAACTGTGCTCATGAATATTTTGTACTTGTAAAGTTGTGAACTGAGTTTTGTAACCTTGTAAACCAAAATATCTGAAAATTTTATGCTTGTGCATCTGTAGACTAGAATTTGCGTGTTTGTAAAAAAAACAAACAATTATTTACACAAGTTACAAATATTTTTTGTTAAGGTCTGGTTAGACATACAAAGCAAAAATCTACACTGTGTTCCAAATTATTATGCAAATTATATTTTTCTGTGATTTTCCTAAAAAGTCGATTCAGTCAGCATAATTTTTGAGTCATCAACCATTCGAGTATAATTTAAATGTTACTGAACAAACCGCACAATAAAAACAGTGTTTTTCAAAAATAAAAAAAACTTAGTATGCACTGCTCCAAATTAATAAGCACAGGGTTTCAAAACATTTTATAGGTTGTAGAGAATTGAAAATGGTCATTTGTTTAATTTGCAGTATTAATAGATCAATTTTTGCTGAAATCAAAAGCTATTTCCATCAAAAAACACCTTAACAGGTCAAGTTACATATTAACATAGCACCCCTTATTTGATAGCAGTTTCACATTTCTTGAATGTTCCATGGATGCAACATTCAAGTTTCAACTTGAATGTTTAATTATGTGGGGTACAGAAAAAAAATAAATTATAGACTATATTTTGTCAGGTTCCCGTTTCTGTTGACCCAGCGTTTTAAGTTTTAGTTTATTTGGATGTTGTTTATGTTTAAGTTCGTTAGATTAGCAAAGTTCATTTGGTTATTAGACTCCTTGTGTTTTCTGCCCCTGTATTCCCTCACCCTTTGTGGTTCATGCTGCATGTCTTATGTTATCAAGTTTGTATTGTCATGTCTGTGTCTCGTGTTTCCTGTTTTATTTTGAAGGAGTTGTGGGTTTTTTGTTCATTGTATTTAGGCTACGTCCACACGTACCCGGGTATTTTTGAAAACGCAGATTTTTCTATGCGTTTGCACCTTTCGTCCACATGTAAACGGCGTTTTTAGTCACTGAAAACGAAGCTTTCTAAAAACTGGATGGATGGATATCTTCTAAAACTCCGTTTTTGCATTTACGTGTGGACGAGAAAAACGGAGAAAATGCGTCAAAGATGTGCGCATTTTTTGACGTCACACTGTGCGCCACGTTATTGTTTTGGTGAAATGAATTTCTACAATACTGTTACTGTTAATTCTACTCTCTGCAGTGTTTAAATGCTTACATACACACACAGTTACTGTCCCTCCCCACATACGACTCGGTTCTGCTTCTATGCCCCAGCTTTGTTTACTCTTTCCCACCGAGGCATCTAGACTTCTGATTGGCCAACATTTCTGCACAGTTAGGAATATATCGCCACCTGTTGCTTTGACATGTTCATAGCAGCGTTTTCCTTCATTTCTGCCTTTATGTGTGGACGGGATTATTTTTTAAAACGAAAACGGAAAAGCTCCGTTTTCCTGTCCTGTCATTAGCCTCATGTCAGTCAGCTGTTCCCCCATGTGTTCCCACTTCCCCTAATCACCTCCTGTGTATTTAAGTCCTTTGTTTTCAGTGTGTCATTGTCAGATCGTCTGCGTTGTTTCTAGGCCAAGAGGTCAAGTTTTCTTATGTCTGGTCCATGTTCCTGTTGTAGGTTTTTATTTAATTTAGCTCAACCAGTTTAGTGTATTGTTAGTTTTGCCTTTTGTTTGCAGTTAATTTGCTAGCCACAATAAACGGCTCGTGCTGTGTGTCTGGGCGCGCCCGTGTCTCCGGACCGTGCTCTCTCGAGGCTCCGTGCTTATGTGTTTAAAAATCTGTTAAACCATATTAAAATTGTTTAGTTAAACTTGTGCTTTTGTAACATTCAGTATGGCCGGAAATACAGGCTGCATGCCTTGGGGCAAAACTTTATTTCGATTTATATGCATTTGTAGATTTAGAATAAAACTCAGTCAGAAAAAAACTCTCGCCAATCCCCTAACCCTAATCCTCCTTACGCAGGGAAAACTCCTTAAAAATCCCTCCGCGTTTTCTCCAAAACCCTAGAATAACTTGTTGGTACCCCCTCTATTCCCAAAACCTTATATTCAAAATCAGGGGAAAAATCCTTAGTCTTTTTTCTTCAAAACCATCCCTCTTACTAGCTACCTCTAAAATTCTACGCAGAGTCTAAGTTCTACCTCGCTCTTAATCGCACCGACCCGCAACCGCTTCCAGAGCACAATTTGTCCTGCTTGTTCGCTCCCGCTCAGCTCCCGAATGCTGCTTACCTCGTTTGAAAATTTCCGCCGGAGACCAACTCCGCCTAATGTCGCCCCCCTGCCAATCACATAACAATGGCACGGCTCCCTTCGCACCCCGGTTAGCCAATCGGCTGTAGGTCCGATTTTTATGATCTCCCGCTCAGGTTAAGACTGCCGCCGTGCTCCCAGAAGACCCCTGCCTTCAGCCATATCAACAACTGGCGCCGCTCAGACTGCTTGCGAGTTCGCATAGGAAGCGGCCGATTTCAACAGCAACTTGCGTCTCTTTCCTTATCCGCATATCATTCGGTAAGTGTTAATCTTCCTCTCTAACTACATGTTTGCATTTTCCTTTTTACCATTCTCTCAATCCTTTCATTTAAAAAAAATATCACAATGGTTTGTAACACGTACAATACACCATCCGTCCATCCATTCGCTTCCGCTTATCCTTTTTTCAGGCTCGCGCGGTGCGCTGGAGCCTATCCCACGTACAATACACTTTAAAATATATATAAGCTCGACTTTTAACTCCCGTAAAAGTTTATACATTACATGTCTACATCACCTATCATGGCCTCATCAGGTATCTCATATCATCTTGTTATTGTTATGTTATGCTCCTTTGATATTTTGCTAGTTTGCGTGTTTTAAAAGTCTTTTTGTTTTTCTTTATATTTTTAGACCCAGATGTGTTAACCTGATCCCTGCGAAACACCAGCTCTGCGTGGATTTTGACCGCGAGTGACCGGATGTTGTTTCCGGCCTGAGGTTGCCTGAAATGCCGTGAGGCTCGTTTGAAAGATTGCGCCCGAGACCAACTCCGCCTCCAAGGCATGCCTACCTTTAGCTGCCACCAGTGAGATATCAGAGCCGGGCTCCCTTATCCAATCAGGAGCACGAGGAAGACAGCTTTTGCAGACTCTCCAGAAATATACAAGTCCTTACCAGCTGCTCTGCAACCCAGTGTTTCTGGTCCCCTCACCAACATTGCTTTTTGAGATCTTTTTTATGAACCACCAAAAAAGCAATTTTACCCCACAGTACAGAAGACTGGATCTGAGGGCAGCAGCGGAGACAAATGATTGTAATGAAGCGATGGACATTTCATGGCTGGTCTTAGATAATCGTGAGTTATTATGTCTTATGGTGAAAAGTACATCGTTTTGCAAGAGGCATACAAGCACTGTGGAAAAAGTAATCATAAAACTGTTTTTGTGAACACCCTACGTTATGCTTTAAAAATGTGATACATGTAATGTGATCATCAAAGAACATGATTTTTTTTTTAAACTTTTATTCTTATGCTTTTAAAGTATGTCAGATTATCTTAAAACACTTATTTGTATGTTATAATGTTTTTCTTACACCATGTGTAATTTTCATAGACACCTTGTTCATTGTATCAATGTGTAATTATCTATCTTTGGTAAATAAATAAAATATTTAATCTTGTATTTGTGTACTTTCTGGTGATTCAATAAAAATGAGTCACATATCGCTCTGATAAACACAGATAGCTGAAAGAAATGTTTGATGGAACAAACGAAACAAGTGTCTTGCTGCTAAACTTTTAAGTCACCATGGTTTAAATGAGAAAATGCCACTAGGAAACTAGCAGCCCTTTGTTGGGATTTTTAGAGATACAGAGATCCTGTTCTGCTTTACTTTAAAAAAAAAAAAGGATTTTCAGAGCTGTTGATATATGAATCAGTGTTAATAGAAACATGGATCAACCCTGTTTTGACAGTGAGAGTGTTACATTGTGACAGTTTCCATAAAAGTCTGCAAATTCTCTGAACCGGTAGCCATGAAGCAGCCATTTTTTTTAAATATTAATTAAACTTAATATTATTTGTATGGCCATATCACAACAACAGCATAGCCTTAAACCAGGTTTGGAGTAAAGAGAACTGGACATGTAGTTTCTTTTTTGGGTTACTTTGAAGTGAAGAAAGTTAACTTGTTTAGAACTGTGATCAAGGATAACACGTAAAACGTTGAACGTTTCAATATAAAAAGTATACAAACTCCAGAAAAGTGGCAACTGAGGTGGCAAAATTGCAGGCAATTTTTACTTACGTAGAAGTACAGCTGCTAGTGTCAAAAACACTCGAGTAAAAGCTTGATAAAGTATCGGGTCAGAAATGTGCTCAAATTGAGGAAGTCAAAGTAGTAACCTAACTGAACCTTGTGCTATAATAAAAAATAAAATAATATTAGTAGATAGGACTACAAACTTAGTCTGGTGGTAAAAGGCACAAAGGCCTCAGGGGGACATTTGGCAGCCAGGGTTAGAGCTCAGACTGTCATGGTCCTGGGCCATGTTGGCCCAGTGTTCTTAGTTTTCTTGTATGTTTGTATTTTGTTCCCTGTTTAGGCTCTGTTTCCTGAGTTGCCCTGTTGTGTTGTTCCCTGAGTGCTTTCCCTTTGTGACTCTCACCCCCTGTGTGCCCCTCTGTGTATTCATGAGCCCTCGTCCCCTTTCGTGTTTATTCCGTGTCTCCCCTGCCCGTTATGTTGGTGTTCTCCCCGTGCTCTCTCTCCTCCTGTCTGAACCTCTGTACTTCCTGTTTCACCTCTACCGTCAGTGTTGTGTTCACTCCTGCCATGTCCCGTGATTATTATCAGTGTCACCTGTGTTCCCCGTGTGCTCCCACTTCCCTCGTTAACCCTCTGTGTATTTATGTCTGCGTCTCCCTCAGTTCTGTGTCACGTTCTCCCTCATGTTGTGTGGATCTTCCTGTGTCTACCTGCGAGTGTTAGTTTACTTTTCCCCAGTTTAGTTTTGTATTTCCTGTGTTCTGCCGTGCCAGCATTAAAGCTGTGTTAAATTAATTAAAGGCACATATCAGGTGTGATCATTTGATTTACCTAATGCAGGGATGTCATGAAATTATGCTTTTTTAAATATTCTTTACTATGTTTGTGACACAAAAGGGGAAAAAAACAGCTTGAAGAAAATGGTAAATGGACTGGTTCTTAAATAGCCCTTTTCTGCTCTGAGCACTCAAAATGTTTTGTCTAAAAAGCTTTGTCTAATCTACTTGCACCAACTTAAGTTATCATCTCAGCTTTCTATAAAGAGCTGATGATTCTTAAAATAATAGAAAATAATTTCTGAATCCAAAGTGCTGAACAACCTTGAATGACACTAAAGCTTTTAACCAGTGTATATTTGTTATAATCAGTCATGTCCAAAACCAAATGACTGTTATTAAATATGTTTCAGCCACAAAACCAGATAATTCCTCATTAATTTAAGAAAATAAGAGTCCTGATTTTGACCTCTTAGGTACAAATATTTTGGCATCATTATTTAAAGACTGGCTGCTCTCCAGTTTTCTTCATTTATACGTTTGCATTGGAGGACACTGGTCCAGCCCACCACTGTCTGTTCCAGCCCACCACTGTCTGTTCCAGCCCACCACTGTAATACAGAAACACAGACATGTCTGCTGGAACTGCGTCACTCTGCTCCATTTTGCTGTTTTTCAGCGTCCTCGTGTTCGTCTCTGCAGGTGAGATTAACTGTTAGAACGTGTTTATCTCGGAGGTAAATAACTGAAGAGTATCAGCCTGTTTACATGGTAATACACTTTGCATGTTTAGCATGAGGCTAAAATTCCCCCTCAGTGGGTCACTGGTGACCTGCTGGATGTTCAGAGGTTCATTAAATCCAACATGACTAAAAACTTAAATGTCAAAGGAAATAAACAAAATATTTAAAGTCAATCATTCTGATCATAATTGTACTTTGACCTTCGACGTATCTGATCTGTGTTGTTTCCTCTTTCAGACGAGAAAAACATCACAGCTGAGTCTGGACAGAACGTCACTCTGACATGTCGAGCTCCAAACAAGAAGATCATAGTTATAGTTTGGAGCAGAGAAGACCTGAAAGATGAATATGTGCTTTTTTACGAAAAAGGACAGTTTGTTCCAGAGTACCAGCATCCATCTTTTAAGAACCGGGTGGATCTGCAGGACAGGCAGATGAAGGATGGAGACGCGTCTTTGATTCTGAAGGATGTGAACACTGCTGATAGTGGAACATACGAGTGTCGTGTTGTTAGTGGAACAAAACGCAGGAGGAGAGGCATCAGTACGGAACCAATCAGCATCATCCACCTTCATGTTGTTCCTCCAGGTGAGTGAGTAGAGTTTTGTGTGTGTGTGATCAGAGGTGAAGCTGCTTCCTGGTTGTTGATGTTTGTTTGTTGTATGGATGAGCTGGTGGATGTCAGAGGTAGGCAGATGTTTCTCCAGCTGTTGTCTTTGTGGCTGGTAGTCTAGAGTTGTAGAGCAGCATTGTTTGGTTAGAGCAGAAACAAAGACATTTATGAATCCGTCTCTTCTTCTCTTGCTCTCTAACTCGCCTGTAAACATGTGTGGGGAAACTCAATGTTAAAGTCTACAGCTGGAGGGGCAGGAGAGGGGTGAAGCTGGTGGTTGTGAGTCTGTGAAAGTGAATCCTGCCGGTGCCATAGCTGGTGAAAACGTACTTAGTGCAGACACAAAACGTCCATCAGCTTCAAAGTGTGTCAGAAAAATGTCCACATGATGACTGATGGATGAGAGAGGTCCCATTGTTGTTGTTGTGCACAAATCATTGAACAACACAATTGTGACTGTTAAATTTTGTTATCTTTGACATTTTTCATAGATTCAACCAAAAAAAGAAGAACTGTGTTTTAGTGACAGGCTGCTAGCATTAAAGTGTCTAAAGATGCTTGATCCTTTGAGTTTGGAGTATTTTTATATTTGAAACAAATTCCTCTGTCAGCTACAAGGACTGAAACTGAGTGAAGAAGCAGCCAGTATCCAAAGAGAAGCTTCAGAAAGCTTCTGCTGTTTCTTAAGATTTTAATTTGAAAAGAAAAAACTGTTGTGATTTGATTCCAAGGAGACAAAGAAGTTAGGGGTGGCTCAAGACTTTTGCACAGTACTGTGTAATTTTTCATAAAAACAGGCATCACATGCGGTCAAAATGTCTGCAAAGCAAAAAAACCCCTCAGTACTTCCAAACCATCCTAGCAGTTTATCAGTTACCACGACAACAGGAAGAAGAAAATTACTTAATTAAGGTTCCACCCATCCGGAAAGACAAACATCATATAAACAAAAAATTCCTACATCCTCAGATCTGATGCATTAAATGTTCCAGGAAACTCCAGTTTTTGTAGCGTGGATCGTGTTTCTTTTTTTGTTTGTTAATTCTTTCTTGACATTTTGCTTTCAGTTATTTCTTAGTGTTTATGTGTCTTTATTTTCTTATTCCTGATGTGAGTTCCTGTCATGGTATTTTATGCTCTTAGTTGTCCGCTTCCATTCAAGAGTTCTTTAGGTTTATGTGTGTTTTTTGGGTTCATGACTTAAATTTCATTTTGAGATGTTTGGTTTTCTGTTTGAGCTGCATTGCCTTCTGCTTATCTGGTTTCCTGGAAGAGTTTCCTGTTGTTTAAGATTCTTTGATCTGCAGTAGTTTTGTACTTTGAGATTTCAGCTTTAAAGCTGCTCTTGGGTTTATGTTTTTTCTACTGAATCTTGCATTTAGGCTCCATCTCCTACCTACCAAACAATCTTTGATGAAAACTTGACTGAATTAGTGAGACTTGAAATAAAACTGGAAATCGCTGACCAGAAGAAGATTTCCTTTCTTGTCCCTCTGAGGTCAGAGCCTGGAAGATGTTTAAAACCCTCTGGTTTTCTGCATCCCCCATCCCCTTACTTTAGTGTTCCCGGTCGAAATTGACTGGTCCTTGTTAACTGCTCTTAAGTTATCACAAAGAACATTTCTCACCATTTTTATTCAACTTTCTTTAGCTGTGTCTCAAAGCAGTGTTTAACATGAATAAATAGACATTAAATAACTGCAGTGAAAATACAAACAGGCACTGAAAATGAATTACAAAATGAACATTTAATGTAAAAAATAAACTGAAAACCAAAGACCAAACTCAACATGAAGCCTAGTGTGTATGTGTGAGTGTGCTTGTGTGTGTTTGTCTGTGTGTGTTTCTGTGTGTGGGCATGTGTATGTTTGTGTGTGCATGTGTATTCATGCACATGACTGGTATGTGATACTCAGGAGAGGTGGGCCTTGCAAACATATTTGCAGCATCTTAGGCTTGTTTTGTTGTCTCTAGGGGCACAGAACTCACAGCGCTTCCTTTTCAGCCAATTTAATTTGTGCTTGATGCATAAAGTTAAAAGATTAAAACTAATGAAACAAATTTTAAAAAGAGACTTTTGAAAAAATGTAATTACATTTTATATAATGGATTATGCATAAAAATATAATTGGACTAAAGGTCTATTGCTTTATTATCTATTCAGATTGTGTATCATGTTTTTTAAAAGTAACTAAGTTACTAATTACTTTTGAAAATAAGTCGTCAGTAAAGTTATGTGATTACTTTTTGGAGAAGTAATCAGTAATTAATTACTAATTACTAATTACACACAAACCCTTTAACCTCTCTGCTCTCTGTTGTTTCCTCTTTTAGACCCAAAGATCATCACAGCTGAGTCTGGACAGGACATCACTCTGACATGTCGAGCTCCAAACAGCAACATTGTGAAGTGGAGCAGAGCTGACCTGGTGCCACAATATGTGATTTTGTACCAGGATGGTCAGTTTATTTCAGCCAATCAGCATCCATCTTTTAAGAACCGGGTGGATCTGCAGGACAGACAGATGAAGGATGGAGACGTGTCTTTGATTCTGAAGGATGTGACGATTAATGATGCTGGAACATATGAGTGTCGTGTTGTTAGTGGAACAAAGCGCAGGAGGAGAGACATCAGCACGGAACCAATCAGCATCATCCACCTTCATGTTGTTCCTCCAGGTGAGTGAGTAGAGTTGAGTGTGTCTGTGATCAGAGGTGAAGCTGCTTCCTGGTTGTTGATGTTTGTTTCTAAAGATGTTGTTGATGAGATTTTGTAGAAAGCAGCTGGTCTGAGTGATGTGATCAGAGTGCAGTAGATAATGTCTGACAGCAGTTTGAAGAGGAAATGGATTCTGTTCTGTTCTTCACTCATCACCTACCTGACAGCTGACACCTCACACCTGTTTCTCACCTGCAGGTCAGCCAGGAGGAGACAAACAGGATGGAGGGAAGAAGGATGGAGGGAAGAAGGATGGAGGGAAGAAGGAAGAAGGGAAGAAGGAAGAAGTGAAAAAGGAAGAAGGGAAGAATGATGAAAGGAAGAAACCTGAAGTTAAAACAGAAAATGGCAGGAAGGGTGAAGGGGAGAAGGATGAATCTATTGCACTGCAAGCTTTACCTCTGCTTCTTGTTGCTGCTGGTAGTATTTTTTTTCTCATCTAAAAAAACAAAAACAAAAGAATCCCCCAAAAAACAACAGAAGCAGAGTCAAAAAAGGTCAAAGGTTCTGTTCATCTGGTCTCATCCAAGTGACTTCTTCAGTCTCAGCTGACTGTAGGTTTCCCCAACATGGAAAAAAGAGCTTTGTTATCCAACCCTGGACCATCACCAAGTTATTAGTTCAGGTATGTGGATGACACCTGGGTGAAAGTCAAATCTCAGGATGTACCACTGATCACATGAACTTTGTGGACCAACACATCAAATTCACCAGGGAGGATATGAAATATCTCAGAGGGTTCAAGAGCTGAACTCTGAGTCTCCTGCTGCTGATCCAAACTCTGTGTTGACACCAAAAGTGAAGAACATGCTGATCATCATCTTTAAACCTCACAGCAGAACTGTGGGTCAAATGATCTGAAGACACACAGAAATGAACTTTCCTGTGCTGCCTGCCAGTGACTCTGAACTACAGTCTTCAGAATGTTCATGAACACAAAGTAAAACTGTGTTACAAACATGTATGAATTAGTGCTGTCAGCGTTAATCTCTTTAAAATGACATTAATGCCATAACAGCATTAACACAGCAAATCTCTGTTAGTGAGTTACCACCTGTCACCTGCACAGTGACAACGTTTTATGTAGCTAACAACGTTAACGAGCTAACTGCACTAACGTGTTGATGCTGTGCAGCCCCACGCACGGGGTGATCCACCATAACTTGCTAATGGAGATTTGCCTGATGGCTCATGGTTCAGCTACAACTAAATGATTGACATTGAGGTTTTTATTGAGAATTTAATTATTTTTTTGTGAAATTCAAATTTGATTCCAAAGAGACAAAGAAGTTTGGGTGATTCAAGTCTTTTGCACAGTACTGTGTGATTTTTCATAATATAACAACAAACATCACATGTGGTCAAACTTGCCTCAACTCTTCCAAACCATCCCAGCAGTTTATCAGTTACCGCGACAACAGGAAAAAGTAAAGCACCTAAATTTGCCCAGAGACCTTAAATAAGGTTCCAAGCATCCGCAAAGATAAAGATCATATAAACAAAACATTCCAGCAGCTATAATCGACGTCCTCAGATCTGATACATTAATTGTCCAGGAAACTCCTGTTTTTATAGCTTGGATCATTTTTGTTTTTTTGTTTTTTAAAAAATAACTATTCAGTTATTTCTTAGTGTTTATGGGTCTTTATTTTCTTATTCCTGATGTGAGTTGCTGTCATGGTACTTTATGCCTTTAGTTCTGTGCTCCCATTCAAGAGTCCTTTAGGTTTATGTGTGTATTTTGGGTTTGTGACTTAATTGACTTAAGTTGTTTGATTTTCTGTTAGTGCTGCATTGAGTTCTGCTTATCTGGTTTCCTGGAAGAGTTTCCTGTTGTTTAAGAGTCTTTCCTGACCTCCAGTGGTTTTGTAGCTCTAAAGCTGCTCTTGAGTTGAGGCTCCATCTCCTACCTAACAAACAATCTTTGATGAAATCTGTGGGATGTGAGTGGATTAGTGAGACTATGTCATCAGTGTCTAGTACTGCTCCGTGTTTTAGCCATTGTTTTTGTTCTTTTGGCGATGCTGCTTTTTAATCGTCCTGCAGTACAGACAGTGGAATAGTGTGAATTTCACGAGTTGTTAGTAAGACTGTGGTTGCTATAGCTGCTGCTTTTGCAGCTTTGTCAGCAAAATTGTTTCCCTTTGTAATTTCAGAGTCATCCTTCTGATGTGCTGCACATTTGCAAATTGCTAAATGTCGCATCACATGAGGAGTTTCCTTCCATGTAAACAGATGTGTGCCATGATAAAACCTTCCTCTCCACCTCCCCGCACACAGAGCCCTGATAGAACGACGCGACCAGTAATGGATCCAGCGGACTCACACTTCGCCTCTGAGGGAGAGAATCTCGCGCTCCTTTGGGATTACTGTTGGAGGGTAGTCCACGCCGCGAGCCCCTACAAGAGGCAGCTGGAGGTAGTATTTTTTGATAATTTTTTGTCATCCACTGCCTCCACTGTCAGTTTTCTAAATATAAATGGACTCAAACAAATAATAACAGCTCTAAGAGTGAGGCTAAGTTTTGAACTGTTTGGCATGGGCGGCCCAGGGAAAGAGGATTCAGTAGTTCTCCTGGAGGCCCTCGCCACTTGGTACTCTCAACGACAGCAGCATTTTTTGCCAAGGTTTATCGCTAAATTGTTTGATCCATCCTTGAAGAACAAATGCAACCCTCACCGTCATCACCCAACCACACTTCCATTCTCTCCTGTAGTACGGACTGGTGCAGTTTTCATTTCCACACCTTCAGCTCAGTTAGCTGATCAGCAGCCACCCTCAGCTCAGCTAGCTGATCAGCAGCCACCCTCAGCTCAGTTAGCTGATCAGCAGCCACCCTCAGCTCAGTTAGCTGATCAGCAGCCACCCTCAGCTCAGTCTCCAGTGTTTTCTGATCAGCAGCCACCCTCAGCTCAGTCTCCAGTGTTTTCTGATCAGCAGCCACCCTCAGCTCAGTCTCCAGTGTTTTCTGATCAGCAGCCACCCTCAGCTCAGTCTCCAGTGTTTTCTGATCAGCAGCCACCCTCAGCTCAGTCTCCAGTGTTTCCTGCTCAGCAGCCGCCTGTAGCCCAATGTCCAGTGTTTCCTGCTCAGCAGCTGCCTGTAGCCCAGTGTCCAGTGTTTCCTGCTCAGCAGCTGCCTGTAGCCCAGTGTCCAGTGTTTCCTGCTCAGCAGCAACCTGTAGCTCAGTGTCCAGTGTTTCCTGCTCAGCAGCCGCCTGTAGCCCCGTTAGCCGCCCAATAACCAACTCCACCACCACCACCACTTTCACCTCAAGTTCAGTCACCCATAGCTCAGTCTTCACCCCCGCTATCCATAACTCAGTCGCTACCACAATCGGATATTCTGCAAGCTTTGTTACAGTCCATAACCCAGTCAGTAGCTCAGTTAGTGGAGGATTCATTAGCGTTGTCATCTGCTCAGTCAGCCACTCATCTTCACCCTCAGCCAGGGGTCCCGATTGCCTCTGGTCCTGCATCTGCTCCAGCTGGAGGGCCCAAGGAGCCCATCCAGCCTCAAGTGTTGTCAGCTGGGGATTCAGGTGAACCCAGCCAGCGTCCGGCCTCATCGGCTGGAGGGCCTGAGGGGCCCGTCCAGCGTCAGGTCTCGTCTGCTGGGGGTTCGGGAGAACCCAGCCAGCCTCAAGTCTTGTTAGCTGGAGGGCCCGAGTCGCCCGTCCAGCCTCAAGTCTTGTTAGCTGGAGGGCCCGAGTCACCCGTCCAGCTTCATGCCACGTCTGCTGGAGGGCCCGAGTCGCCCGTCCAGCTTCAAGCCACGTCTGCTGGAGGGCCCGAGTCGCCCGTCCAGCTTCAAGCCACGTCAGCCGGGGCCGCTTTGAGCGTTCACACTAGAGCGCGTTTGCTGTCACATTTTATTTGTAGCGTGAACAAGCAGACAAAAAAATTGGATTTGATCAAAAAATTGGAATTGAGCATTAAGACCTGCAGTGTGAACGTAGCATAAGGGAGGATTAAGGGTCACCTGGTCCAGCCCTAACTGTATGCTTTAGCAAAAAGGAAAGTTTTAAGCCTAATCTCGTCACGCTGACAGATCTCTTCCTGTTTAAATAAATGTTGTAAATAAACTGATGGCGTCTCTTAGGCTTCACTTCTGTGTCTAAAACAGTTTTAGTTATAAACCAGGAGACCGTCTGAGGCTGATTTTGACTTCACTCTGATGGTCACAGAGAACAAAGAGCTAAATGCAGGAAACCAGGATAAGATTTACATTAAAACATTTAAAAACACATTTTGTTAGAAATCAGCACATTTAACGGTCGTGTGTAGTGTTTATAAAACAGAAGAAGACAAAATCGTCACACACTGAACTTTAGATGATTAATCTTCCTGCTGCTAATATATGAGTGAAGTGTTTAAACTGAAGCAGCAGATTTACTCTCTTTTAGAAACTGTCAGACTTTAAAGGTTAAAGAAAGATAAGAGTCCACAGGAGGCAGTGTGTGTACAAACTGTAATCAGACAGGGCAGAGGTTCATCCACCCAACACGTGCTCCATGCTGCTGACTGTGATTCGGTGGAAGTAGATGATGTAAGTGTAAAACAATGAAGAAGAAGGTCCTTTATGATCAGGTGGAGAACAGCAAAAAGAAAGGAATGGTAGCCAAGAGGTTTAAAACCTCCTACATACAGTATGTTTATAGATGATATCACTATTTTGTATTTTACGTGCACATGCACGTAAAAATGCTGTACCCAATAAAGAAGCAATTGTGTGTCAAACAAAGCCCATGAAAAGGGTTTAAACTGGATGTTTAAATTTAAGTGCATCACAGTTTAAAAATGTATTTAACACTGAAAAATAAGAAAAAACGTTTTATGTTATGGTCATAACTGTAATATAAACAAATGAATAACAATTTTATTGTCTGTTTGTTTCTTAAAGTAATCAAACCCATATCACAAAGCAGCCACTAGAGGGAGCTCTAGGGCAGTTTATATATATATATATATATATATATCTTGCAAGCTCCACCAGGAAGTCCACCCGTCTTTCCTTCGTCCCGGTGCATGCTTGATACAGCACATGTGCATTCAGTGCTACCATGTCAATCATGTTCGCTGCAATTTCAATTGCAAGTGTACCTCTTACTTCAAGTGTACCTCTGGTGCAAATTACTGACCTCTGTCATCGTTTTAGGTGGGGGAACTTGCACAATCGGTGGCTGACTAAATACTTTTTTGCCCCACTGTATATATATTTATATTTCTTCATACATTCGTATATATTTCTATACTGTGTATTGTGTATTTTGTTGTACAGTTATTTTATTTTCAACTTTAATTTATATATTTTATCTTATTCTTTCCCAGTTAAATTTACCCTTCATTCTAATTTGTGTTGTACAGTTATTTCATTTTTAACTTAAATTTTTATATTTTATTTTATTTGATTCCTTTCTAGTTAAATTGACCCTTTTTAATTTTCATATTTATTTTCTATCTTATTCATAGCCTTTTCTTTTTTCTTTAGGTCACGAGCAGTTGTGTAAGCATTTCACTGCATATCGTACTGTGTATGACTGTGTATGTGACCAATAAAATTTGAATTTGAATTTGGATCCAAGTGCAGGACTCTGAGACGGAAATGTAACTGAAAACCTCAGCTTTATTGCTGGCACCAAACAAAAACAGAAACCAAACATGAAAACACAAACTGGACCAAACAGGCAGGATCTGAAGGTACGACTTGACACCGTTAATTCATCATTTTCACTCTGTACCACTGCTCCTTATCAGGCTGTGTGAAGCACAGTAAACAATTCAGTCGAGGCCTTGAGCCATAAACAGACATCACGCACAGACATTGTTTTCACTACCCAAATGCTTTAGACCTTGTCCCCTAAATCTACACAAATGCCCTCTGGGTGACATGAACTGCATTTAACCAATAAACAATCAATGGCTTCTTGTTGTTGTAACCGACTCCGTATTTGGATGTATGTGTGCAGCATTTGTTAGTAAAGTATTTTTCATTGCATCAGCGTGTGTGTGTGAATCACTTCTCAGTGAATTGAATCAGCATTTCGATTTTTTGCACATGTGTGTGTCATTTCTCACTCAATCAACGAGTGCATATGTTCATATGTGTGTTTCTCTTCATTCTGAGTCAGTGCAGGTAGATGTCTGTGTTTGTGTGTGTTTGTGTTCATCACTTTCCTGTTCTGGTGTTCTGGGTAAACCACGGCCAGAAGCGTGCCCTGGGGTCCTGCCCTCCTCCATTTCAGTCTGTTTGCATCCATTGGTGCTGCTGCTCAAAGTTCTGTCCATACTGGTTCTGGCCCCAATTGAGGCAGTCCTTTTCTCCAGTATCCTGCATCTTCTCCTTGTTCCGCTCCTCCTTAACTTGACCCTTTTGCTTCTGTAGCTCCTTCAGGGCTTGCTCCTGCTGTTGGAGCTTTTTCGTCAGGTTTGGCGACCTCCTGCTCCAGCAAGCTCCGGCCTGATTCGAAGTCCTGTGTCTGGGACTCCAAGCCTGATGGGTTCGATTATCAGCCAGCTCCTCCTGAGCCATGTTCAGTTCCTGCTCTGATGCCTTGAGCTCTTACTGAGGGCAGAAACCTCAGAGTCTTCTCCGTACAAGTCAGAATGAAGTCCATTGATGTTTCCCTTGCTTTGCTCCACGGCCTTCTACAGCTTTGCTGTTCGGCTCTTCTCAGAGGTCAGCTCCTGGCCGAGCCCCGACACCTGTGCCTTCAGCTTATTTTCTCCTGGTGCTTTTGTTCATTCCAAGGTGCCTCCTGACCTCCTCCTGTCTCTGGCACGCCCTTTTTGCTGCCCGAACGTCCGTGTTGGTCCGTCACTGTCCTGCACAGTTTTAATGCAGAGTTGTTAAGGTCAGCATTGTGTTGCTCGGCCTCACTTTTCCTCCAGGCTTAATGGGCGTCTCGTCACAGCTCTGTCAGCTGAAGCTGTCTGGAAATCTCCCCCGTGTAGTGAAACGGGCCTTGGATTTAACGCTCTCCGTCTCCGCTGCATGAGATCGTTTTCCTGCAGCAGTGTTGACGTTTTCAGGTTGTTGTTGTGGGTCCAGCTGCTGTAGCATTTGGTCAGGGTCACATCAAAGATGGTAGAGGAGAGAGCAAAGATGGTAGAGGGGAGAGCAGGAGTCCAGGTCAGCCTCGGCTTTCCAGGTTGACAAAGGAGCCTGTAATCAAGCATAAAGAGAAAAAACAAAACAAAAACAGACGAAGAGGAAAATTATGTTGTGTTGGCTGTGTTATTCAGAGAGGGGAGAAACAACGGGACCAGGCCCTGTGTCAGCCTTCTCTCCCCCTTTTTTTGTTTTTTCTCGCCATATAATCAACTCATGACCGCCAAGTTGACAGGACAACACAGGTGTTAAAATTCTTAAGATCATGTTTAAAAGCCCAAAAAAGGAATTTTCTTTCATTCAGTAATCACTTGTATTAATCAATCAGCAGAAAACATGTCACAATTTGAATCTTTTTACCACTAAATTTGTTGTGTCATCACTGGTTGGTCAGACCAGTGTCTTTTTTTTGAAGTTAAGTTGTTGTCCTGCAACCCAGAGAGTTTATTTGTTAGTAGTGGATAAACTTTATCATTTAACAACAGGTGTATGTTAAATTTTGCTGTTTTAATCTTGCTGGAAAATCTTCACGTGTTCATGAATGTAAGCTGTTTCTTCATTGCGTGTATGTGCGTTTGTAGGTGGGTTAATTTAACTTTTTTCTCAAACAAGGCATTTCTCTAACACGTGCCTTTCTTATTCATTTCTCTGGTTGTGTGTGTGTTTTTATTTTGTTTCCCACATTGTGATTTCCCACCTTAAATAACAGCATTCCATGTCTTCAGCCAGGAGTCAGAGCTTTCTTGTGAGATTTAAGGGACACATGGTGCCAATAACAATTCAGTCAAAAACTTGCCTGAAACCATCCTCCAGCCTCGCTGCACTCAGCCACGAGGAGAACAACCTCTAAGAGCGACCAGAGCCACTAACCAGGTTATGAACACAACCCCCGGGTTAAGCCCTCCAGGGATAACATCTCTAGGGGTCCTCCAGGTGCCCTAAGCCCGTCCCAACTCCACATCAACCACAATAGCTAAGGCGGGACCAAACCACGAACCCCTACCCCCGCTAGGTGATGGAGCCGATCAAAGGAGCCCAGATGGATTGATCTAATGTGGTGGCAGAGGCTGTATCGAGACTAATGTGATCTATTAGATGGTTTCTATATTGGCTAGAATTAAGATTATATTTATTTTTCCAGTTCATGAGGATTGTTTTCTTGGCGATGCATAGGGCAGTAAAAACCATGTAGACTGTATTAGTTTCTGTAGTGACCTCATCCAATTTGCCCAACAAGCATACTAAAGGGGAGGTTGGAATTTTACATTTCAGACACTTTGATAAGTCTTCACATATCTCGCGCCAAAACTTCTGAACTGGTGGACAGAACCAAAGAGCGTGAATGTAATTGTCTGGTGTATTGTCTTGACAGTGTGAGCAGTTGTTGGTAGACGTAAAGCCCATCTTGAACATCCGATGACCTGTATAGTGCACTCTATGTAGTATTTTGTATTGTATTATTTGCAGACTGGGATTTTTAATCAATTTAAAGGTTTTTAAGCAAATCTGAGACCAGAAGTTTTGGTCTAAGCTGACTGATAAATCTGCTTCCCACTTTGCAATAGGAAGGGATATTGATTCATCTAATTTAGAAAGTGTTCTGTATATTTTAGATAATAATTTGGGGGATTTAAGAGTAAGGAAATGTGCCGCACTTGGTGGTGTTTGTAATTCAACTTGACTGAGGTTAAATTTCTTTTTTATTATGGATTTAATTTGTTGATAATCTAAAAATCTTTTCTTGTTGATCCCATAATGTGCAACTAGTCTGTCAAATGGAATAAATTCTGTTCCCTCTAATATATGTTCTAAGTATTTAATTCCTTTACAACTCCATTCTGGGAAATTAATCATATTATTGTTTTGTAATATGTCAGGGTTGTTCCAGATAGGTGTACGTTTGCATGGGATTAATGAAGACTCCGTTATTTTTAGAAACTCCCACCATGCTGTCAGAGAAAAGCTGATGTTGATGCTTTTAAAGCATTCATGTCTTTTGATGTTTGAGCTAATAAATGGTAGGTCTGAAAGACACTTTTTTGCCTGTGTCCTCTTTGCTTTGGCTGCTTGGTCCCTCACAGTCTGTAAGGACAGCAAACCCCCCTGTCTACAGCCCTGCATGTGTGACTCCTGTGATTAAAGCATCTATCTTTCAGCCTAATGAGTGAACCGTCAGCTCGTTCAAACACACGTTAAAGTCCGTTTGGTTCGACACCACCGAACAGAGGCAGCAATTTAACATAGCTAACATTAACAGTGCAGTGAATCCTGCTTGTGCCGTGATATTCAGGACTGCAAACCGAGCAGCATTCACTGACTTTCAGCTTGTTGTGTTTGTGAATATATGATTGACTTTAATTATCCATAATATCATCATATTCTCTGTAAGATTAAGATCAACTTTTGAACAGTGTCTATTTTAAAGTCAAGGCTTTAAAACCAAGTTAACGCAGAAAGTACAAACATCACTAATGTCACATAACTTTGCCGACATGTGGCCAACAATAGTGATGGCCCACTTGAACCTGAGGCTCCGGTGTGTGTGTCAGAAAAAACAACACATTGCTTCAGAAGGACTGTGTCAAGGCTTGATTCATATGGCCAGAGGAAGGTGATCAGTGACGTTCGAATCTTCATTTAGAAAGGAACTGATTCAGTGGTTTATGAGGAAGTCAATCGTGGGATTTATGGAGTGTTTTGATGGTGAGAGACAGCAAACCACTGATTACTCTATAAAGAGTTAGGAGCCAGCGAGGAAGATACTGTCACTGCGTTGATTGATACTGTCACTGGGATCAAACTAAAGGAGTGTTCACAAGAAATCATCAGTAGGGATGGGTATCAAAAACCGGTTCTTGTTGAGAACCGGTTCCCACTGTTTCAATTCCTTGGAATTGTTTGCCATTTTTCCAAACGATTCCCTTATCGATTCCAATCGCCCCAAATGACGTCACCACGTTGCGGAGCGTCATTTACCTGGCAGGCAACTGTCATGGTCCTGGGTCTTTTGACCCAGCGTTTTGAGTTTGAGTTTATTTTGTTCATTAGGTTATCTAAGTTCATTTGGTTATTAGACTCCTTGTGTTTTCTTCCCCTGTATTTAAGCTTCCCCTCACCCTTCGTGTTTCATGCTGCGTGTCTTATGTTATCAAGTTTGTATTATTATGCCTAAGTGTTTCTAGTTCTTATTATTTCCCCCTCGTGTTTCCAACTATGTTAAGTCTCCCCTGCTCTTCATGTGTTTCATGTCTGTGTCTTACATTGTGAAGTTCGGGTTGTCATGTCTACGTCTCATTATGTTTCCTGTTTTATTGTGAAGAGGTCTGGTGTTTCTGTGTTCATCGTGTTCAGTTTTACTCTTCCCCTGTGGCGTTGTTATGTTCATGTTGATCTACTGTGCCTTTCTGTTCCATGTTTCAGATCCCTATGTTCTGTCTCCCCCAGTCTGTCAAGTTCACATGTCTAGAGTTCCGTCAGTGTGTTTCCTGTTTTACTTTCACAGTCTGTTCTATGTTAATGTTTCTAGTTTTGTTTCCCTTGCCTCGTCCTGCTTAATTACTCTCAGCTGTGCTCTCCTCCTGTGGCTCATTCCCCCTCGTTATCCCTCAGTGTATTTAAGCCCCATGTTTCTCTTTGTCAGTGTTGCGTCCTTCTGTCACAATACGGCTGTGTGCAGGCAAGAGTAGGACCCAAACGCAAACTCACAGAGTCAAAAGGTAAACTCAAAAAACACAGCTTTATTGCTGGCGTGGAGTGGGACACGAAAAACAATACAAAATAAACTAAACTAAACTGGGAAAACTAAAGCACAAGGAGCCTGTTCTGCCTTTTATAACTTAAATCGGATATTATAGTTGTACGCTGCCCTAGAGCTCCCTCTAGTGGCTGCTTTGTAATATGGGTTCGGTTACTTTGGGAAAGGAAAAAATGAGAACGTGAAGAAGAAATAAAAGATGGCGGAAAGTGATACCGTAATGTTATTGTTCTAAGCTGATATGGACCTTAAAATGTTGTTGCCTTGGACAAGATATGTCTGTAAGTATGAATGTCGATAAAATAACTATTATCTTTTGTTTTGTGTAAAAATGGCACAATAATTTGTACATTTGAAAGTTTTATCTTGTTAGCTTGCAGTAAGAGTGTAACAAGCTAGTTCACAATGTTAGTTAGCTAATACAGTATTTTGTATTTTCAGTTTTACGATGGTCAAAGAGAAGGCAATGGTCAGAGGCCATTCTTCAATAAATCAGCGCAACAAGGAAAATAAGTCTGGTTATTGGAGCATCGTTATCTCGCTGTCTAGCTGAACACGATGAACACAGAAACACCAGACCTCTTCACAATAAAACAGGAAACATAATGAGACGTAGACATGACAACCCGAACTTCACAATGTAAGACACAGACATGAAACACATGAAGAGCAGGGGAGACTTAACATAGTTGGAAACACGAGGGGGAAATAATAAGAACTAGAAACACTTAGGCATAATAATACAAACTTGATAACATAAGACACGCAGCATGAAACACGAAGGGTGAGGGGAAGCTTAAATACAGGGGAAGAAAACACAAGGAGTCTAATAACCAAATGAACTTAGATAACCTAATGAACAAAATAAACTCAAACTCAAAACGCTGGGTCAAAAGACCCAGGACCATGACAGAAACACGACGCCTAAGCGGCTCAAATGCTCAAAAGTTTGGTTATACTTTACGAGAACGGATGACAACAGGGCAACTTGCAATACTTGCAAAGTAGACATTTCATTTAAGGGAGGAAACACTACGAATATGCAAAAGAATTTGCTCACAAAACGCGTGATAACCTTAAATGAATGTCATGTTTTAATTCTGCTCCTGACTCATGAATCTCAACCCAGCAGCAGCGGTAACGTTTGCATGTCCTCTCCCGTTAATGTGGCAGGTAAATAATCAACTAACAGTGCATATTATGTTAGCGTGATCTGCCTTATTACAAAACCTGCCATTACTGTGCATTTAGGTGACCATGATGAGAGAGACAGACAGAGTCTGTCTCAAGTGCTGGCAGTTCTCGCTGAAGTCTACCGGTAGCGTCTCCTTTCAAGCCAGGATAGACGAATGTCACCGAGCAGTGACTAAGTTTGTGGTCAAAGGCTTGCACCCATTTGCCACAGCAGATGCCCCCGATTTTCGGTAAGTGAATGTCTTTAATTGTAGGCAGGGACATTACTGGATATTCTTGTGTAATTGTAATTGTTGCTACAGATGAATATTTATTTTATTATTTTACATTTACAATTTCTTTTCCTGGGGACCCTGTGACACCCCATTGAAGAGCCGTAGGCTGTGGATCTCTTAAGATCTCACTGTTTTCGGAAACAAACTACTTGTTGTGAGACCAATTCTTTATTTTTCACACCAAACTATTTAATAAGACAAACTTTACACAGAGTTAATCAAATATAACTAATGCTTTAACATTAACAGGATTTCATAACAAAAACTACAGATTCCATCTGAACTCTGTGGAGCCTGATCTCAAGTCCAACTCTGAAACCAGAAGAGGATCTTCCTCTCTCTTCAGAGTCATTGTGATCCAGTGGTTTCAGTCCTGCATGATCAGGCTGATGTCTGTCTCCACGTTGGTTGAGTGTGGAGTAAGTGCATATGAGAGCATGAGGGTGGGAATGGATGTTTGTATCTGTGTGTGCCTGTATGTCTGTGTCTATATGTCAGGTTGGGTATCAGACGCCACCTCTCTGGGGACATCTCAGGCCCTCCAAGGTTTGGAGGCCTCTCTCCCCCCACCACCACTTCCCCTGCCAATGGCGGACTCCCTCAGACATCGGTGCGTTGGTGGTTCTTTGTGTCTGGGGATGGGCGTCCAGGTACACACCGGCTCACTCCTTGGCGGCCGCTTATCGGGGCCTGGAGCCTGGGGCTCGCTCGGGCCACTTCGGAGGTGGGGTGCCCCCGGCCTCTCGGCCTGGGGCTCGGTCACTCAGGCACGGCTGGCTGCCGGCGGAGCTCACCGGCGCGTCACTGCAACTCCCCCTGGCTTCTGCTCCGCGGCTGCTGAGTGAGCCCTCATCTGGGACTCTCCTCAGCTCTTTCCGGGACAGTGGCGCAGCTGCCCCTCTGTTGGTCTTCCTTGGTCTCTTGTGTTCTGGGGGCCTCTGGATGTCTGGAGTTTTGATCTCCTCCATACCTGCTTCATACCCTGGAGGACGGGGCTGTGGCCCCCCCACACCCTCTAGCAGATCATTACATGAAGGAACCTTTTAAAAAAACAAGCGCGTCCATGCTCACAGGTGTACACACGGGTGATCACACCCACAAACTACACCCCTTTTGGCTCCTACCTCAAAGAACACTGTGTTCTGTTGATCTTATGTGCTGCACAATAATGTTTAATATTTAGTATTTACTGTTATATTCCCATATATCATTGTGATGTTGTTTATTCTATTACTCTTGTTCTCTTCTGCTTGTTTTCTTTTTTCTTTCTCAGCAGGTGATCCAGGTGATTGATATATGCATTTTTTTTATTTTTTTTTCTTTCTGCCCGTTCTGTTGGTTTTTGTCTTTTGCCCTTCTCCCCCGTCCCTCTTCTCAGCTGTTTCTCTTTCCCTCTTTCTTTCTCTCCTTCTTTCCTCCAGTCAAGTCTGTCCCGTATTCAGCAAGTGAAAATAAAATAAACAATAAAAGGTGAATCAAATGGACCATTATGGCAAGGCTGGGATGGTCAATTTGGTAAAGTAAATCCGTTGGGCATCTTTCTTTGCCTTTAGACAATAATTCTGATGGCAAAAGAGCCAAACGGGACAGGCAAAAAAAAAAAAAAAAAAAGATCTCACTGTTGGGTTTGTAAGGCCATGTTACTCCTAAATTTCTATCTTGTTCAAAGAGAAGATATAAACAAAGTTCTAAGCTAATCGACCTTCGTGTTCTCCTTTTTTAAAAAGAATCGATAAAGAATCGAATCGTTAAACAGAATCGAAAATGGAATCGGAATAGTGAAAATCGTATTAATGCCCATCCCTAATCATCAGTATCAAACTGTGACAATAAAAAAAATCTTCATTAAAGCAACCAAGAATGGGATAAGTTTGATGTGAATCTTTGGTAATGCATGGCGGAAGCTCTGTGCCAATTTTATCAACAAAATAAGGATTTTATCGTCTGCTGGATGCAGTACCTTGGCCTCCATTAACACTATGAGGAATCTTTGACATTTCGACCAAGATTCGTTCGTCAATGGAAATATTAAGCAAGTATTTAAGACTCTGGTCTCTTAGCCTATGACTGCTGGGATTGGCTCCAGTGCCCCAGCGACCCTTAAAAAGATAAGCAGAAGCAAATCGATGAATCTTTACTTTCTTCCATTTCTGCAATATTATTAAGAGTAGAAATATCCTGTCTGAGTGATGCTGAAAAACTTGTTCATGCATTTATTACTTCAAGTCTGGACTATTGCAATTGGTTATTATCAGGATGTTCTTTTTTGCGTTAGGACAAAGGTAGGATGCGATTGCTGCTGTTTTATCCATGTGTGGATGCACATGCCCAGCTCCCAAATTGTACCCAAATACTGTACCTCCCTCCATCCAACCATACACTTCTTTGGGTTTGCCATCAGTCCTGCCTGCCAAAGGGTCTCTGGGACCGTGACCAACCACTGCACATGCTCCACCACTATGAATCACTATGAATGATAACATCATCCAGGTAGCAAACAGCATAAGCAGTGTGAGGATGCAGCTGTAGCTCCAGCACGTGCTGGAAAATGGCCGCGGCTTCAAACAAGCCAAACGGAAGTGTGACAAATTGGTACAAACCATAAAGAGTGGAGAAAGACGTTTTTGATGATAATAATAATAATAATAATAATAATGATAATAATAATGGATTGCATTCATACAGCACTTTTTCCTCAGACCCTCAAAGTGGTTTACAATTCCACTATTCATTCACGCTCACATTCACACACTGGTGGAGGAAAGCTGCAGTTGTAGCCACAGCTGCCCTGGGGCAGACTGACTGCGAGGCTGCCATTACGCGCCATCGGCCCCTCTGGCCATCACCAGTGTTTGTCTTTGGACTGTACAGACAAGGGAATCTGCCAGTAGGCGTTGGTTAAATCCAGCATCATAAACAACCAAGGAGTGCTTATAAAGTCCAGGTCAACCTTTGGCATGGGATAAGCATCAAACCATGAGACCTTGTTCACTTTGTGATAATCATCAAAGAACCATATAAAACCCTGCACTCACTCCTTAATTCCCTTGAAGTACCTTAAAAACAACCGGGCCCTCTCAACAGCTGGGACAAATCATCTGGCAAACAGATAAGCATAGGAGACCAAACACTGAGGAACAAATCCTCACTTCATCCTATGATAACAGCATTTTCAACATTTCCTCCAAATCCTTTTGCACAATTTGTCTCTTCTGCTCAGGCAACCTGTTAGGTCATGAACACACTTTCATGCCAGGCTGCGTTTCAAAAAGGTGCACAACACATCTGCAAACTGCTGTTGCAATGCAGGAACATCAGCTTTATTGGAATGTGTGAGATGTTAATCACAATGTATCTTAAACACACTCTCTGTTCAGTGTGAGTCTCCTCCTCTGATAAACCTCCACTGAAAACAGTTAAATTAGTTTGAATCTGAAACAAACTACTTGTTGTGAGACCAATTCTTTATTTTTCACACCAAACTATTTAATAAGACAAACTTTACACAGAGTTAATCAAATATAACTAATGCTTTAACATTATCAGGATTTCATAATAAAAACTACAGATTCCATCTGAACTCTGTGGAGCCTGATCTCAAGTCCAACTCTGAAACCAGAAGAGGATCTTTCTCTCTCTTCAGAGTCATTGTGATCCAGTGATTTCAGTCCTGCATGATCAGGCTGATGTTTGCACAGAGCAGATAATGAAGTGAAGGTTTTTGCACATTGGTAACAGTGAAACAGTTTATTTACAGTGTGGGATCGTTTGTGTTCGGAGTATGAACTGAGATTCCTGAAGCTCTTGTCACACTGGTCACAGCTGAAGTTCACTTCCATGTGTGTACGTTCATGTTTGTTACGATGACCTGATTGTGAGAAGCTTTTGTCACAGTGTCTGCACTTGTATGGTGTCTCTTTTGTGTGGATTCACTTATGCTTGTTCTTTAAGCTCACGTGCAGTGGTGAAGGATGACCCACACTAGTCACAGGTGTGCTTTTTGACCCCAATGTGGAAGAGGTCATGTATTTTTAATGTACTTGGTGTGTGGAAGCCTCTCCCACATTCTTTGCAGTAGTTCATTTTGTCTCCAGTGTGGCTACGTTGAAGTGGTTTTAGGTCCTGTTGAAGATTGGAAGTTTTTCCACAAAGGTCACAGAGAAATTTTCCCACCACCACAGTGACGACAGGGCTGAGAACAGGATCCATCTGTGTTGCTCTGCTTCTAAACAAAGACACTGTAAGTCAACTCTGCCAACGTCCAATTACATTTAACTGTTTACATTACAAATCTCAGCTTACTGAGTGAAAATGATTCTTCATTTTTCCAAACAGTTCATTCAGAATAACTCCATAAGTTTACTGATCAGACTTGTTCCAAACACTCAGGTTAAAATTACAAGATAAAAAACTAAATACATCCTCACAGTAACTGCACTTGTAGAGTTACTTTCTGGTGTGGATCTGTTGGTGTTTATTCAGCTGATTTGGAGTTTTAAAAGTCTTCTCACACAGGTCACATTTGTAAGGTCTCTCCTCAATGTGGCTAAACATGTGTTGTTGTAGCTGTGCATCTGTTGTAAACGGTTTCCCACACTGATCACAGCAGTAAACATCATTTCCAGTGTGAATCAGTAGGTGAATATTTCGGTACTGTATGTTGTTGAAAGTTTTTCCACAAAAGTCGCAGCTGTACACCTTAATTCCAGAGTGGGTAACTAGATGCTTCTGTAAGTGTTCATTTCGAGCAAAAGCTTTAGCACACAAGCCACAGATGTACTCTTTAACTCCACTGTGGATGAGTTGGTGTGTTTTTAAGTGTCCAGCCCGTAAAAAAGACTTTCCACACAAGTCACAGCTGTATGCTTTAACTCCACTGTGGATGAGTTGGTGGTTTTTTAAACCTCGAGTCTCGGCAAAAGACTTTCCACACTCATCACAGCTGTAAGGTTTAACTGCACTGTGGATGAGTTGGTGAGTTTTTAAGTGTCCAGCCTGGGTAAAAGACTTCCCACACTCATCACAGCTGTAAGGTTTAACTCCACTGTGGATGAGTTGGTGTCTTTTTAAGCTTCCAGCCCGGTTAAAAGACTTTCCACACAAGTCACAGCTGTAAGGTTTAACTCCACTGTGGATGACTTGGTGACTTTTTAAGTGTCCAGCCTGGGTAAAATCCTTCCCACACTCATCACAGCTGTAGGGCTTCTCTCCCTTTCTTCTGTGAGGTTTGTCAGCCTCCTGAGAGTACTGACTTCTCGCTTCATGTTGGTCCTGCAGTGACAGAGATACAAACAGAGGCAGTGAGTGAAATGCAGTCATGGAACAAACTGTAACTCCCTCCATTGGTGGAATTTAATGTGACAAAAAACACATTGTTGGTGTGTTACCACCACCTTGTGGTGATAGTGTCACATTACAATGATGTGCAATGAGAGTTGTAATGAAAATGACATTCTTGAAGAAATACTGATAAGTAGAGGTGGGAATCACCATACATCCCACGATACGATATTATCACAATACTTAACGCACGATACGATATTATTGCGATTTTTTTTAAAAAATATTTTGCAATATTCAGATTCTGTACATAAAGGTACACTTCATCAATATTCATTTTATCTAATATCAAAGTCTCACACTCAGTCTTTCTCTCATTTCAGTCAGTTTTATTGTTGACAAACTGAACGGTTTGTATTACAGTCTAGTCCAACTTAACTGAATGCAACCATCTGGTACAATTACAGCTATTCTGAACTATGCAATTTAGGAAAACTATGCAGCCCATTCAGCAACTGAAGAATTTGAAAGTAAATTAAAACAAAATAGAATTTTACATTAAATAAAAAAGTTTTAAACTTAATTAAAATAAAACATGTCTTAAATTCAAATAAGTAAACTGTCATGTTTATTGCTGCCAAAAAAAAGTTAAACACATTTGGACAGTGAAGGAATGTCAGGATTCTTGCTCAGAAAAAGGATCAACATGCTCTGAAGTCAGAGCACAAAAACCTTTTTTGTAACAAAATATCGATTTCTGCTGTCCCTGTATCGATACATTATTAGCAAACAAAATATCACGATACTACACAGTATCGATTTTTTTCCCCCACCCCTACGTGATAAGTGGAGACAATCTTTAACTTCATAAAATTTTTTGAGTTCAACAGATGATATTGTTGTTTCAATATGTGCTGATAAAATATCATCTTTGTATTTTCTTCTAACTTCTGTGGTTTTTGGTTGTGAATGTAGATTCTGTATATATGGAGGAGCCCAGGATGGAAAAGATAAAGCTGCTGTTAATGTGTTATTAAAAACCAACCAGCTGTGCACACAGTTTCAATAACAGTGTAACTGTGATATTTTTCTCACCTTCTGTGTTGAAGACATTGTTTCCTCTGTAGTGGCTGAGCTGAGTCCAAATGGCTGAAATTGTTCCTCTGCTGCACCACCAGACCCTTCTCTTCCTGTTACTCAGCTGGGACACAAAAAGTATATATTTGTATTTTATCCCTGACAAAAAGAAGCAGAGCAAATAAACATTACTACACTCCTCAGTGACAACAATACCCATGAAGCTTCAAGGTAAAACCCCAGAAGCAACTACAAAAAGAAAGTCATCAGTTGCCTACAAGAACCTGAAAGGTAAAAAGCCGCCTTTACCCAGGGGATGCAACACCCTGTATATATGGACTTCCATAGTTTCACAAAGGAGTCCAGCTTGGAAATGTTGTAGCAGTATAAACTCAGCCAACTACAACATTTCCAAGCACCTCATTACCATCCTAGGGGAGCTAGGATGGTAATGAGGTTTTTAAAAAACATTTTAAAAAATCACTTTGTTAATGTGGAATTCAAAAAGTATTTCACAAATGGAGAATGTATTCTACAATTCATTATTTAAGCACAGAATTCTTTATTTCGATGTGCGTGGCTCTTGTGGTCCTCCATATAGGGCTAGCAAAAATCATACCGTATTTTCACGACCATAAGGCGCACTTAAAAGCCTTAGATTTTCTTCAAAAAGTGCGGCGCGCCCTATAGCGCGGTGCGCCCTATGTGTTGTAAGGAGAACGTAGTAGAGAACACCATGAGAACGTTAAAGGGTGAAGTGTGGGCGTTGATCGTATATACCGGGACAATCGCACATACCTGTATAAAAGAACAGGTATGTGCATTATGCAAGACATCGTTGTTTTAACAACCCTGAAAATGGCAAAGAGACACGCTTATGAAGCACAGTTTAAACTGAAGGCCATCAGCTACGCGGAGGAACATGGAAATCGAGCAGCGGCGAGAGAATTTAAGATTAACGAATCGATAGTTCGCAAATGGAGGAAGCTAGAAAACAAGCTCCGGCAGGTCAAGAAAACGCAGCTGAGTTTCCGCGGACATAAGGCGAGGTGGCTCGAGTTGGAGGAAAGACTCGAGCGGTGGATCATCGAGCAAAGAGCGAGCGGGAGAAGCGTTTCGACGGTCACCATTCGGCTAAAAGCAGTTTCACTTTCACTTTTTATGACACGGTGCCATTTTTCCATCCGGACCAGGACTACGGTAGCGCAGCAACTTCCAGCGGATTATAAGGAAAAGCTGGCCATCTTCCGCTCCTACTGCAGCAAACACATCGGCGACAAAAACATCCAGCCCAGCTACATCACTAACATGGACGAGGTCCCGCTCACTTTTGACATCCCGGTGAGTCACACTGTGGAGAAGAAGGGGACCAGCACGGTAGCGATACGCACAACGGGGTATGAAAAGTCTTCTTTTACTGTTGTGCTTGGCTGCCATGCTAATGGACAGAAACTGCCGCCTATGGTGATTTTTAAGCGAAAGACTTTGCCTAAAGAGAAGTTTCCAGCAGGAATCATCATTAAGGCAAATGAAAAGGGCTGGATGGATGAGGAAATGATGAAAGAGTGGCTGAGGGAGGTGTATGTAAGGAGACCAGGTGGTTTTTTCCACGCATCACCATCGCTGTTGATCTGTGACTCTATGCATCTCACAGCCGATGTGAAAAAACTAGTGCAACAAATGCACTGTGAGCTTGCTGTCATTCCGGGAGGCCTGACAAAGGAACTCCAACCGCTGGACATCGGTGTGAACCGCCCGTTCAAAGTAAGGCTGCGAGCGGCCTGGGAGCGATGGATGACCGGTGGAGACCACAGTTTCACTAAGAGTGGAAGGCAGCGCCGGGCGAGTTACGCCACAATTTGCCAATGGATTGTAGATGCTTGGGCTAACATGTCTGCTGGCACTGTTGTTCGAGCTTTCGCAAAAGCCGGCATCGTTTCCGAGGAGCCGCACGGCACGGAAAGTGACTCTGACGGTGAAGACAGTGAACCTGGAATGTTTGATGGAGATTTAGCGCAGCTGTTCAATTCAGACACAGAGGATGAGGACTTCCATGGGTTTGATTGATGATAAAAATGTGAGTACCAAACTCAGTTTTGCTCCTGCTTTATTTTTAAATATGCATACTTGTATGCTTGTGTGTTGTTGATGATGACGATTACCGGCAATAGAAATGTGAGTAAGGTACCGAATTCAGGTTTGCTCCCGCTTTATTTTTAAATACGCATACGGTACTTGTATGCGCCCTATGATCCAGTGCGCCTTATGTGTGTGTTAAATACAGTAATGGCACACATAACTGAGACTGCGCCTTTTAGCACAGTGCGCCTTATGGTCGTGAAAATACGGTAGAAGTGGCACACATCACATCACCTGTTGAAGGTGTTAACAACACCTTTACATCCACTTGGTGAACTCGCAAACGCTTAGGATTTAGCTGAACCTGACTTTAGATGTTTCTGAAACAAGAAGGACATATTGATTTGCTCTCCTGATATTGAGAGTGTAGTATTGATATTTTAACCTTTAAGGAGCACAAAATGTATTAATCCTACTAACACATACACGCATGTAATGAAGCTCAAGAAGACCAGATAGTATTTTAAGCCTGTGTTTCTGATTTCATGGTTCACTTAGTGGGATGAGAAGCAATATATGAACTAGTGGACTAATATTATATTAGGAAAGATGATTGAATTATAGCAGGGGTGAACAGAATGCAGCAGAGGGATTAAATGAGTGAGACTAGTAGATTCTTAGTTTCTTGTTCCTGATGTGTAGGGGAGGTTTTACCATGACATACACCTTGTTACATGGGATGAAACTTTTATTATATATGTTTGAGGAGTGCACTGAAAGTTAGGTTTGAGAATCTGCTCTCCTTCAAGCAGGCCTGCATGATTGGAACTAAACGTGCTATACAAAACTGTTGCTTTAAAAACGATGGTAAGGTGAGCTTCTCCACCTTACAATGGGCTCTGGAGAAAGTCACCTATGTGGGACACGATTAGATAGTAAGTCCCAAGTCCCTTGTCTAAAAGGAATCAGCAAGGTAATCAATTCTGAATTCATCTTTTTTCTTTTTTGAAATGATGTCATGTTGCTGGCAGTTAGTGATGGGATTTCCGGCTCTTTTTAGAGAACCGGCTCTTTCGTCTCGGCTCACTAAAAAGAGCTGGCTCTTTCGCCTCCCAGCCAGCTCTTGAGGTTTTTTTGTTGCTTTAATTAATTTATTATTAACAACAATATAAAATTATGCACAAAAAAAATTACTAACGTAATTACTAGGGGTGCAACGATACACAAAATTCACGGTTCGGTTCGGTTCGATACTTTGGTGTCACGGTTCGATATTTTTTCGATACAAAAAAATGTTCATGCCTTTTTAATTTGTCATTTATTAAAATTATAAATATATATTTTAACTCAAAAGTACAGTTTTTAAATTTAACCCTAACCCTTGTGCGTGTTTTTTTATTTTGACAGCGAATGCGCACCTGCGGACTACTTATGTGCACCCCTGGTTATATAGCTCATCATATTGCAGCCACAGAAATTCTTTTGTCCATGAAACCATAAAGCTGCACTTTCTTTTTGCCTTATAGTCTGATTTGTCATAACTTTTCTGTTTTGTGGTAAGCTTTTCTTTGGCTGTCACTTCTTCACCCTGACCTGTCTTATTTGGCTCAGCAGAACTAAAATATATATCCTGCTGCTTTTACACACGCACTCACATAATGCTCAGCGATTCTCTGCGCGATCAACCTCTCACATGTTTAAGCTTGCTGCGGGAGATTTCACTTGTCATGCTTGCCCTGCGCTCTTCCTTCTGAGGATGCTGTCTGTGTGGAGCGCTCAGTGGATCTGCGCTCGACAGTGCAGCCTAGGCGGAGTAGTCGAATGCAGATTCACTGAGCGCTCCACACAGACAGCATCGTCAGAAGGAAAGTTGGAAAAGAAATTACAAATTTTGTATTGTTCGATACATATGCGTACCGAACCGAAAGCACTGTATCGAACGGTTCAATATCGATACGAATATCGTTGCACCCCTAGTAATTACACTGCGCCTAGCATCCTGGAGCACTTCTGTTGTGTTTTGTACGTGTTTTGGAGTTTGTGCGTGCCTCAGGGTTTATACATGCTTTGTCTCTAGGGACCACCGTAAATATACTTTTATTGATTCAGTCCACATAAAATGTAATAAATTAATCATATGATACAAAAACCAACTTTTAACTATTTAAATTTTCATCTTTTTCCTTTTAAACTAATTTAAAGTGAAACAAAACAAAACACTGCAAACCACAACACAATAAAATATTAATTAAAATATGAAAACAAAAAGAAGATGCATATTCTCTGTCATATGGGCCTGCATGAATAAACTTTCTGAATCCTTTATCATCTGCAACTGAAAATAGTTGTGGTTGATTCCTATACCTTTCTAATGGGATGTTGTTGTCCCTGGCTCTCTTTCTGTCTCGCTCTGTTCATGTGCTACTGCGAGCGTAACTACTGCCCCTCCCCCCTCTTCCCAGCGCAAAGCACAAGGCTCGCGTGTGGAGTGAAGCGGAAAAAAGTGTGACAGAGAAGGTGAGAGAAAGAAAATAAACCCTACAGCTCGTGACGCTCACTTCAAAGATCCGGCTCTGAGATTCATTTCGTTCGCGACCGACACATCACTACTGGCAGTAGAAACTTAAGTCGACAGAAGAAGTTGTGCTTTCACCAATAAACATACGGGGACTGACTGGACTGATAATGGGGACAAATGGTTAACTGACTTGACACTGATATGCAAGATTGTACCTACTCCAAGCAGACAAGGAAAGGGTTGATGTATGTATGTTTTTTTCAGGAACAGGAAGATGACAGCGACATCCTAGGGTCGCATGAACTTGTGGGCTATGAAGACTTAATCTTGTAATTGTTCATTTCTATGTGTATTTACCACCAGTATGTTATTTTCATGATGTGGTGGCAGATTTCTTTTCCTATGTTTTAATCATATCACATTAGTAATAGTAATTTTATTTTCTCACTTCAGTGTTCATCAGTTGTATGCATTCACATAGAATGTTATCACAAGTGGGCCCCATGTTATTGCACCTTCACAGTGGACCCATCGTAGACTGGAAGATCTCCAGACAGCCTACTTTAAGGGAGGTGACAGGTGGTTGTAATTTTTCTCTGAGGTCAAGGATGAGCTGGACTGAAGGTATAGGGATACGTGATGTCCTGTGGAATGTTCTTTGTTTGAGAGTGTCTGTGAGGGTGGCGGCAAAACTTCAGAGATGATCCTTGTGTTGACTGGGATGTTCCCACCCAAATTGTAATGTGTTTATTAAACACACTTCAAACCCAGCTCACAGGGTATGTTGCAGCGAGTTTTCTAAAATTTCCATAACAGTTCGGCCTTGATGAGCAGGATTTCTCAGGTGAGTTTTGATGAATCACAGGCACGTGGTGACTGGCCATCCTGAGGGAAAATTGCCTCAGTCCCATTGTTCTTTTGTTTGCACAAAAGGGGGAACCGCGACATGTGCTTCAGCAACTCACACATGTAGGACGTTTTAACGAACTAGGAGAGAGACTGCAAAGAATTTGCAATGGAAATGGAAACACCACTATGATTCTTAGTGTTTTGTTAACCCCTGTTTAAAGGACAAAAATTGAGTTTTGTTCTCCAAGCATTTTGTGTCGCCTTAAATCTCACAAGAATGACAGTGGAGGTCTGCCTGTCTTTAAATGAGGAGTAAGAGCTGCCTCAGCCAGATCCCGCCCCCCACTCTATGGCTGTATTCCAATTCAGAAGAGGTGTCAAAATCCATAGGATGCATCCTACAAACGTACTTCAAATGCAGCCTCAAGAGGATGCAGCCCATGAATTTGGACATCCCCAGAGTCTGCAGCTTTGAAAGCGGGATTTGAAGGCCGATTACGTCACGTGATGAAGAGTTTCCAAATTCATGGGTGGGTGGGTTTTGATGGGGTTTTTTTTTAATATCTAAAGTAACATGGCTGCTATGAGGCCAGCTAGGATCCCTGTGGACCTTTCCCTACAAATGATCCAAGATGGATGGGATGAAGAGCCCATCGGAGGCATTGACTCGGACATCTCAGATATAGAGGACCCAGACTATTGTCCCCCCCCCTGAACAAGGCCAGTCAGACACAGAGGAGTCCTCAGATGAGTCCTCTGAAGAGGAAATGGATATTGAGTCCAACAGAATGAGCCCCTCTTACTGCTCTAGCCACAATATTCTGAATTAGTCGGCTAGGGCTTGCACCTGGGTTTAGTACGGTCTCCCCTATAGATGTATGGAAGATGTTCATGTCTGATAATATAATAGAAGAGGTGCTGACATGCACAAACATGGAGGCACAAAGAGTCGCCACAGACAGGGGAAAAGAGTGGAAAAATGTAATCAAACATAAGCTCCTGGCCTTTATTTGATTGACCATTCTTGCAGGAAGTGAGAAGAACTGGGATATACCAGTCGGTGTGCTTTTTAGGAGTCCTCTGCATAACCAATTGTACAAGGCCACTATGTCAATTCAAAGATTTGAAGATATTCGCCCGTCTTGCACTTTGATGACAAGAGGACCAGAGCCTACCGACTGAAAACAAACCACGTGGCAGCTTTCCTTTCTACATATGGGGCCTGTTCCTGGTCAACTGCAGGCAGAAATTCATGCTCAGTGATTGTGTTACAGCGGATGAACCAATTGTGCCTTTCAGAGGGAAGACCCAGCTTCTGCAGTATATACTGAGCAAGCATACAAAAGTGATACAAGTGATACAAAAACTCCAATTTCTTAAAATTAATGAAAAAATAAATAAAAATGAAACGGGCCTTATGTCACAAACATGTTTTATGAGGAATACCTCAAATATGAAAATATTACAACTCTTCATTTTAAAGATTTTGAAGAATAACAACCGAGTTTATAGCAAAATGCATTGATTTTATTTGGGGTCATTTTTGACCCCACTCGTGGAAGAGTTTAGGTATTGGTAGGTTGTGCATCCAAGGGTTAAACGTGCTGCTGTTGTTTAATGCGACCTCGCTGGTTTTCTCTTTCTGGCGCAGAGAAAAGCCGATCAGCTGGTCACTGATCAGTTTCATAACTGAATTAGCAGCTTTCTAGCTGAAGTAGTACGGGACAAACCGCCTTGCTTTTCACCTCAACTTTAGTTCGACTTCCTCGGCTGTAATTGGTCCAGCTCAATTCAGTTGATCATAACCAACTGGCCAATCCCCCACCATTCATTTATACCGTAAAAAAGAGAAAAGAAATAAAACCCCATCGGCCCATAAAAACGAAAAATCAAGGGCGGCCCACTGGGCAAATGCTGGGTATGCTCGATGGCCAGTCCAGCCCTGCTCGTACTGCCACACATTTGTTCGTCCAAAGCCAGTTAATCTGCGACGCCAGTTAAACTGGAACACCGGTCTCAGTCAAAATGCCCGGGTCGATTTTTTTATCCCAGTCCAGCCCTGGATGCATCTGGAGATCGTCCTATGAAGGCCTATTTCAATGACTAATTGCCCTCCCCCACGCTTGTACCCGTGGCTTCCTGTCACCGCGGTAAAGTGAGCCGTCATTTGTGAGCCGCGGTCAAGCCAGCCGCCTCTTATCCGCCGCATAAATTTCCTTGCGCTTTTACACCAGTCTTCACGGTAGCGCCTGTTCGCTTTATGTGCCGATTGAAAGCCTATACCCGCGCACACGTGCACGTGCACGAACGCGAGCACGTGCGCACACAAATTACAATGAAACAGCCCGATACAGTCAATACAATTATGGAAATGTCAGAAATTCATTAAAAATCATCCTGAGTAGTTGATGTCCAACTTTCAACAGATTCCTTCTCTGGGACACCTACTGTACCTGTGTGCCAAGTTTCAGCCAGATTTACTGTAGAATTTCTCAGAAATTAAAGGAAACTTATATTCAACGCAATCAGCCAATACAATAGAATTATTGTCAATTTTCAAAAATTCATTAAAAATCATCCTGAGTAGTTGAGGTCCAACTTTCAACACATCCCTCCTCTGGGACACCTACTGTACCTGTGTGCCAAGTTTCATCCAGATTTACTGTAGAATTCCTCAAAAATTAAAGGGTACTTGTATCCAATGCAGTCAGCCAATACAATAGAATTATGTCAATTTTAAAAAATTCATTACAAATCATCCTGAGTAGTTGAGGTCCAACTTTCAACACATCCCTCCTCTGGGACACCTACTATACCTGTGTGCCAAGTTTCAGCCAGATTTACTGTAGAATTTCTCAGAAATTAAAGGGTACTTGTATCCAATGCAGTCAGCCAATACAATATAATTATGTCAATTTTAAAAAATTCATGAAAAATCATCCTGAGTAGTTGAGGTCCAACTTCCAACAGATTCCTTCTCTGGGACACCTACTGTACCTGTGTGCCAGGTTTAATCTCAATCTGCTGCATCAATAATTGTTTAATATTGATGGATCAAAAGTGCTGCTGAGAGAGTCATGACAGTGACTATAAAGAGACAGCATATTTGCTTTTCTTCACTGACTCGCTCTGAAATCCAGATTTTAATTTTGGAATATTAGGTGTACTTGTGGTTCCTATAGAATTTTAAGGTTGAACGGTAATCAGAGTCTTCATCTCTTAGACCTCTCTTCTGTGGATGCAGCTCACATCATTCTGTACAATACGATCATTTTTAATTCTACAACTGTTTATAACCTGCATAGTTCACATTTCTGTATAGCTGTATATCTCATATTCTGTATAGTTTTTTATATTTATATCCTGTTCATAGCGTGTAAATAGTTTGTACTCACTACAGCCTGTAACTATACTTATAGTTATAGCATATTCATAACATACCTTCATACCGTGTACATTGTAACATACCATAATAGAACCATTTCTGTAATATACTTACATACCTATATTATTGCTAATATATATTCTAATATATCTATATCATGGCTAAAGCACTTCTGGATGGATGCAAACTGCATTTTCTTGCCTTGTACCTGTGACATGTGCAATGACAATAAAGTTGAATTATATTCTATTCTAAATTAATTCAGAAGACAAACACCCGTCTCTGCTTTTGAGATTAGCATTAACACCTTCAGTTTTGACAAATAATACAGTTATAGTGGATCAGGTGCCCCTGAATCTTCCCTTATTTGTGCTGCAATAAGCCTAGGCTCTTGCGGGCTTCCAATCATGTATGAATTTTTTCCTTCTTTGCTCGTTCTGTGTTTATACACCTCTCTGCATTTAATCATTAGTTAGTATGCATCTCTTGCACAGTGTATATGTTTTCCTGTCTCCTTTTCATCAACCTCAGCCAGTCACAGCAGATGGCTGTCTCTCCTTGAGCCTGTTTCTGCCAGATGTTTCTACCTCTTCAAATGGAGTTTTTCCTTCCCACTCACACTAAATGTTAGCTCATATGGGGTACTTAAATTGTTGGGGTTTTCTTTGTATTATTGTTGTGTTTTTACCCAGCAACATAAAGTGTCTTTAGGTGACTGTTGTTGTGATTTGGCGCTGTACAGGGAGTGCAGAATTATTAGGCAAATGAGTATTTTGTCCACATCATCCTCTTCATGCACGTTGTCTTACTCCAAGCTGTATAGGCTCGAAAGCCTACTACCAATTAAGCATATTAGGTGATGTGCATCTCTGTAATAAGAAGGGGTGTGGTCTAATGACATCAACACCGTATATCAGGTGTGCATAATTATTAGGCAACGTCCTTTCCTTTGGCAAAACGGGTCAAAAGAAGGACTTGACGGGCTCAGAAAAGTCAAAAATAGTGAGATATCTTGCAGAGGGATGCAGCAGTCTCAAAATTGCAAAGCTTCTGATGCGTGATCATCGAACAATCAAACGTTTCATTCAAAATAGTCAACAGGGTCGCAAGAAGCGTGTGGAAAAACCAAGGCGCAAAATAACTGCCCATAAACTGAGAAAAGTCAAGCGTGCAGCTGCCAAGATGCCACTTGCCACCAGTTTGGCCATATTTCAGAGCTGCAACATCACTGGAGTGCCCAAAAGCACAAGGTGTGCAATACTCAGAGACATGGCCAAGGTAAGAAAGGCTGAAAGACGACCACCACTGAACAAGACACACAAGCTGAAACGTCAAGACGGGGCCAAGAAATATCTCAAGACTGGTTTTTCTAAGGTTTTATGGACTGATGAAATGAGAGTGAGTCTTGATGGGCCAGATGGATGGGCCCGTGGCTGGATTGGTAAAGGGCAGAGAGCTCCAGTCCGACTCAGACGCCAGCAAGGTGGAGGTGGAGTACTGGTTTGGGCTGGTATCATCAAAGATGAGCTTGTGGGGCTTTTTCGGGTTGAGGATGGAGTCAAGCTCAACTCCCAGTCCTACTGCCAGTTCCTGGAAGACACCTTCTTCAAGCAGTGGTACAGGAAGAAGTCTGCATCCTTCAAGAAAAACATGATTTTCATGCAGGACAATGCTCCATCACACGCGTCCAAGTACTCCACAGCGTGGCTGGCAAGAAAGGGTATAAAAGAAGAAAAACTAATGACATGGCCTCCTTGTTCACCTGATCTGAACCCCATTGAGAACCTGTGGTCCATCATCAAATGTGAGATTTACAAGGAGGGAAAACAGTACACCTCTCTGAACAGTGTCTGGGAGGCTGTGGTTTCTGCTGCACGCAATGTTGATGGTGAACAGATCAAAACACTGACAGAATCCATGGATGGCAGGCTTTTGAGTGTCCTTGCAAAGAAAGGTGGCTATATTGGTCGCTGATTTGTTTTTGTTTTGTTTTTGAATGTCAGAAATGTATATTTGTGAATGTGGAGATGTTATATTGGTTTCACTGGTAAAAATAAATAATTGAAATGGGCATATATTTGGTTTTTGTTTAGTTGCCTAATAATTATGCACAGTAATAGTCACCTGCACACACAGATATCCCCCTAAAATAGCTAAAACTAAAAACAAACTAAAAACTACTTCCAAAAACATTCAGCTTTGATATTAATGAGTTTTTTGGGTTCATTGAGAACATGGTTGTTGTTCAAAAATAAAATTATTCCTCAAAAATACAACTTGCCTAATAATTCTGCACTCCCTATATAAATAGAATAGAATAGAATCGAGTACTTCAGACCGGGAGATTGGCAAAATGTATAAATAGGATGGCGATTAGGGGAATTGGAGACAGCTGTGTAACACAGCAGGGATACATTGGGAATAAGAAGACAGTGGACGTAAGACTCAACACAAGAACGAGACAAGAGGCCACCAAACTAAAACACAGACCTAAGATACATGAGCTTGACACAGACAAAAGCATAAACAGACATGAAGACAAGACTGGCTTTAACACTAGAGTGTTTTCACAAGTCTTCCATCCACTTGTGGAATGCTGAAAAAGAACTACACTTAAAAGCTTACTTATGGAACTGAAAACAAAAGAATACATAATGTAAACATATCATCAAATAATCCAGGACTCACAAACAATGATATGATGAACAGAACTATAAAAAACAAAACTGAGAAATGCTTGGTAAACTGACCAAGGACTATGTCATCATGTCATTTTTTAAATATCATGGTTAATGTGTCCTGATTTGTAGATAGTGCCATCTTACAAATACCAGGAAATCCAACTGGGTGACAAGCCAGAGTTGTCTGCCCACACACCCACTGACTAGAAAAAGGGTTGAAACCTCAACTACTCAGGATGATTTTTAATGAATTTTTGAAAATTGACATAATTCTATTGTATTGGCTGATTGCGTTGAATATAAGTTTCCTTTAATTTCTGAGGAATTCTACAGTAAACCTGGCTGAAACTTGGCACACAGGTACAGTAGGTGTCCCAGAGAAGGAATCTGTTGAAAGTTGGACCTCAACTACTCGGGATGATTTTTAATGAATTTTTGAAAATTGACAATAATTCTATTGTATTGACTGTATTGAATTGAATATATGTTTCCTTTAATTTCTGAGGAATTCTACAGTAAATCTGGCTGAAACTTGGCACACAGGTACAGTAGGTGTCCCAGAGGAGGGATGTGTTGAAAGTTGGACATCAACTACTCAGGATAATTTTTAATGAATTTTTGAAAATTGACATAATTCTATTGTATTGGCTGATTGCGTTGAATAGAAGTTTCCTTTAATTTCTGAGGAATTTTACAGTAAATCTGGATGAAACCTGGCACACAGGTACAGTAGGTGTCCCAGAGAAGGAATCTGTTGAAAGTTGGACATCAACTACTCAGGATGATTTTTAATGAATTTTTGAAAATTGACATAATTCTATTGTATTGGCTGTATTGCATTGGATACAAGTACCCTTTAATTTCTGAGGAATTCTACAGTAAATCTGTCTGAAACTTGGCACACAGGTACAGTAGGTGTCCCAGAGGAGGGATGTGTTGAAAGTTGGACATCAACTACTCAGGGTGATTTTTAATGAATTTTTATACAAAGCGAAAAGGCGCTACCGTAAAGACTGGTGTAAAAGCGCAAGGAAATTTATGCGGCGGATAGGAGGCGGCTGGCTTGCCCGCGGCTCACAAATGACGGCTCACTTTACCGCGGTTTCCTGTCCTGGGGGTTGGTTGTTCTCCTGCCCTGCACCCCATCCTTTTGTTCTTACCCCCTAGCAACCGCCATATTCTAACGTTGCAAGCAATCACAAACTCTACAGTCTGTCTAACTCCAATGTATAGCAAGCAATCTATTATTTCTCAACAGAGCTAAACTCAACATAAACTGAACCCACATTAAAGTTAGCTCGGTGCTTACCTTTAGATGAGCCCACAAACCGAGAGAAACTCCGTGATGAAGCTGGAAGTCTTAAGAAACAGATCAGGGAGCAGAGACCCACGTGGTTCACGCTGATCTGAGCTACGATCCAGGAGACAAGGGTGTGGAGATCGATGCAGATATTAATCCCAACGTTGGTAGTTGTATATGTTCCTGTAAGTTTACTACTCCACTCCCGTTTCATGGAAAAAGCAGCTCTCTCTGCTCGACTCCTCTCCTGCACACACACTTTGCTCCGCCTCCTTTTCCGGCTCTGCTGTGATTTGTTGCTGTGCGGCCACGTGACTCAGCTGGGCAACGTAACCACGTGGGTGTTATTTAAAATTTCAAAATTAGGGCCTATCTCATTTTCCCAAACTCTTTTCCTTGGCTTCGAAGAAAACGTCATCGTGGGAAGGAGAATTGCTAAGGACTCAGGAAAAGAGAGGAGCGGTGCTGAGAATTGGAACAGCCTTACACTTGTCTCTCTGTAACAATGTGACACCGGATGTCCGCCTGTTGAAACTACATTGTGCTGAAGATGGACTACAAAACAAACATCTTACTTCGTCACAATGTGTTCTAACCCTGTTGTTTTATGGAAGTCATATAAACGAGAACAGCCTGTTAAAATATCCCTTCATTACAACGTTTGAATGTTAAAGAAAAAGGAACATTTAGGGTCAGATTTACTAACATCTGCAGCAGCTCAAACACGTCTTTTGATCGTTGCTGCTGTATTTACTAAAGAGACTCTTAGCTTTTTAAAATTCAGTGACAGAAAGACTGAAGTCATAGCTGGACTTGCCATCGGGCATTTGCCCGGTGGGCCGATGGTTATTTTTCGTTTTTCTTTAATGGTATAAACAATGAAATGTGGTGGATTGGCCAGATGCTGGCCGATGTGTAAAAAAGTTTGGTGCTGATAGTGGCGGAGCTTCCACAGAGGCCAGGAGTTGGATGAGGGAAAGGGGAGGCAGGAGAGATCAATGACAATAGAGCATGTGTCCAAATTCATGGGCTGCATCCTCCTGAGGACCCGGCCTTCGCGGTCTACGTGGGCCGGGTCCTCAGAAGGTCGGGTAGGCCGGAAGTAAACGGCTGGGGAAATTGGACGGTCTAGCCTTCTGATTAGCTTCACCGCTGTCTCGGTGGAGTTTAATAAACTCGGCCGTCTGCTCCTTGCTATCTAAAATATAACAGGACACTGGCGTAAATTCTCGACCGTCTCACACTTCTGTTTAATCAGTTTTCTGCTTGACGTTTATTCAGCTGTGTGAAAATCCTGGGGGATTAATAAAGTTTTATTTTATCTAATCTAATCTAATAACTTTAATCTCAGCCAAACCGATTTACTCACGAGCAAATAAAACACTGAAAAAAGCCCAACAATAACATTTTTAGGTTATTGTTGGGCTGGTGGGTAGCAGATGCTCCGAAAACGTCGAAGCACTTTTGCAAATATGCGATATCTTGATAAACCGAGCAGATATTTGATGTTTACAAAGCTACTTTCTTGCCTGAAAATATGTTAAAAGTTTATTTTGTGACCCAGAAAGATTAGTAAGAGTAATTTTAAAACTTAGTAGCGGCCGCCATTGCTGGAAACGTTTTTTTTTTTTTTTCAAACTTTATTGAGCTTACAAAATGAACAGCCAGTCATTCCAGTTCAGCCTGAATAGTGGACATACAAGACAAACAAAAGCAACAATATACAGTACAATGAAACAAGCAGGACAAATAAATAAAGGAGAGAAAAAAGAAAAAAAAAAGGGGGGGGGGATGTGACAGACTTCATAATTTAGTACTTGTGACAGCTCATTTGTTAAACATTTCTGAATGAATTTCAATCAGTGATAAACCTTTCTTATTGGAAGTTAATTTAAGAGAGTTTAAATAATATTCAATTTCAATCAAAAACAAATTAAATGATGGGGTTGAGTTTTGAAATTTACATTTATGTATATGGAATTTCCCTAATAAGATATAAAGATTGACAATGGCACATTTTTCTTTTTCTTTAGTTTCAAAATAAGTGATAATGTTCTTCCCTTCAATTTTGATTTCGTATGTTGTCTTGCACAGTATATAATTTTCAAGCTCTCTCCAAAATGTAGCACTATATAAACAGTCATAAAACAAATGAGTAACACTTTCAAGTTCAGTTGCCATTGCTGGAAACTGGAGTTTGGCTGGGCCGCGCCATGACGTAATCGGTCTACAAATGCGGCCTCAGGAGGATGCAGCCCATGAATTTGGACACGACCAATAAGTCGTACAGCTGGGTGGGTGCTGTGTTACTGATGGTGAACTTTATTGTATTCATAAGGTTAGTTATTGGGTTGCCAACCGTCCCGTGCAAACGAAATCATCCCGCATTCAGAGAAAATATTACGCGTTTCGTATTGAGCTGAAAAGGAACACAGTTTGTCCCGTTCTTCAGGTAGAATGGAAGAAGACACAAAGCTGGATTTATTCTGTCGTTACTCGGGCTCCCCTGTCATTCTCTCGCCTGTTGCAACTTCAATCGTGAAACTGATCAATGATCGGCTTTTCTCTCTTGTTTGTTTATCGCGCTAAACAACAGCAGCACGTTTAAGCTTGATCAGCTGTTGTTAGAATTCATTTGATTTTAATTTCTAGTATCAGCTGATGTTTGATGGAGCCACAGCTGAAAAAAAAGGGCTGGTCCTAACCATGAGATGTCCTTACTGAGTCATCAGAGCTGAACTGGTGATGGAGAAACAGGTTTACCTTTTAGGTGACATGAATGAGTTGAAGGGAAGTTATGAACTGTTTCTGAGAGACAACTAACACCAAGCTCCTTTTTTTTTGTGTAGCTGACAGCTGGTAACTGTGCAGGGGCGGATCTAGCACAGCTTTTGCCAGGGGGCCAGGTAGGGCATTAACAGGGAGAGGGGGACACAAAGATATACTTTTCTCTCTTACTCTCGTATAAAATATTTAGCTTTTATTAAATAGTTATCTGAATCTTACAACCAAAGTTTGTATAATAATACACAAGATTGGCTGTAGACCATTGTTAACCCTTTAGAGCCGATCGGAGCGGGAACGCTCTGTTATGCGTAACTATTTTTAAATCCCAGTAGCACTGCAACCACGTAAGCTAGCGCAAAAATTTTTTTTGCATATGAAACCGGAGGAGTTGTACTTACATCTGATGCCATCAGCGTGTCCTAGGTCACGGTTTCCTTCCACATAAAGCTTTGCAAAAACTGCATAAAAAGCGCTTGCAGGAACAAAAACATAATATTCCAGAAACACGCTTTGCCGATCTCATCAGCTGTTCATAACACTTCCTACGTTGGAATAGACGTCAGCGCGAACTTTTGCATTTCCGCCATTACCTGCCCGAAACCGGAAGTGACGTCATTTTCGCGGAAATGTAGTCTTTTTTGCGATCAGGGCCTCAGGGCCTATACTGCTCTTTTTAAAAGTTATCTTTGACTTTATGACTTTCTGTGTCGTTTCTGGGATTCTTAGGACTCATATTGCACTGCTGGAAATAGTTTATTTTGATGCATATGCTGCTTTTTTGCAAATTTGCAGTATAATATTTATTTTCGTTTTTCCTGCAGTGTATAAAAATTGGTGTATTTCAAAAATAAAACTATGAAGACACTCAAAATAAATTTCCTGTGGTGGGAAACTATTTTGTGCAACTTTTTTGTATTTACAGTTTTGAGGGATAAGACTCTTAAATTTCTCTAACTACAAATATATGTTAAAAAAATCAAAAACGATTTTCAATTTTTTTGTAGTTTATTGCACTTTTTTGCAATTTATGTAATTACTATGCACTTAATGAATACATATTATTAAAATCTGGGCTATAATGGTTGTATTGATGTATAGCAACTTGAAATGCTCCCAAAAATGGCTCCACAGCATGTAAAAATATAATATAAGCTCTGGCGGACTTGGTTCTATGGTAGGTCTTAAAGGGTTAATCATTCAGAACACTTTGTAAAAGTAACAAAAAACAAAAAGTGAATGCAAAAGTGCATAAATATTTATTTTACATGTTTGATGTGTGTGGCAGGGCGTGGTCTGCTGTGCCGCTGCAGGGGAGGTGGACCCACCTCAGCGGCATCTGCAATCACGCCTCTCAGGCGTAAAGTCTGTGCTCTCTCGGCTGTTTCTTTTTTCTTTTCTTTTTTTTTTTTTGTATGTGTCGGGCTGTGAGATGAAAAGCTACAGCCGGCTGTGTGGGTACAGCAACTATGTGTGAAAAGTGGTCCATAACGTAATGCTTCAAAGTGTGTTCATGCGAACATTGTCGGGTCTGCTTATGAACTTCTGCGCACAGCGTCTGCAAATTGGGGCTATACGAAGTCACCTCATCTTTACACAAAACTGTAAGCTGTCATCTGTGAGGCGCGAGCGGTGTTTGGTTTTACCATAGTTCATGGTGGAGAATGGCTGCTCTGCTGAGTTTTGCTCTCTGTAGCCGTTTGAATGGCAAACTACACTGATTAGCGGCGGCATAGGCACACTTAAAATTTCTTCAGAAATTTTCGCTTTCTAGTTTCATTTACTCTTTCTAAATATACATTGTCAACACATATTTCTACTTCAATGTTTTTCTTTTGGTTTCCAAACAACATAAATTTGGTTTTATCTAGATTCAATGATAATTTATTTATATCAAACCACTTCTTTAATATTGTTAATTCCTGTGTGATCATTTCCAAAACCTGTGGCAACTCCACACCTGAACACAGTATATTTGTGTCATCTGCAAATATTACAAACTTTAAAATCTCCGATACTCTGCAGATATAATTTAAGTACATAATAAACATTTTTGGACCCAGTACTGAACCTTGAGGTACTCCACAAGCTATATCCATCAAATTAGATTTATATTCATTTATTTGTACATATTGTTGCCTATTCCCTACATAGCTTTTTAACCATTCCAAAACCACTCCCCTAAACCCGTACTTTTCCAGTTTTTTTAATAGAATTTCATGATTAACAGTATCAAACGCCTTCTTTAGATCTAAGAAAACTCCGAGCGCATACCTCTTATTATCCATACATTCCGTTATCTTTTCCATTAAATCTATCAGTGCCAAAGCTGTTGATCTGTTGTTTCTGAACCCATACTGACTATCTGTCATTAATTCATATTTTTCCACAAAACTGTCAAGTCTTTTTATGAAGAGTTTTTCCAGTATCTTAGAGAACTGGGAGAGTATTGACACTGGTCTATAGTTTGTAAAATGATGTCTTTCACCGGTTTTGTAAATGGGAATAACTTTAGCAACTTTCATTTTTTGTGGAAAAACTCCTTTTTGAAACGACAAGTTGAATATATATTTTAATGGTTTTACGATACCATCAATAACTGTCTTTACCGTTACCATATCAATATCATTCCAGTCTGTACTGGTTTTGTTCTTAAGTCCTCTAACTATGTCATAAATCTCTTTCTCTTCCACTGCTCTTAAAAACATTGAGCTACTATTCCTTTCAATATTTTCACCAGTGTCCCTTTCTATTCCATCAACCTTTATTTCTTCTGCCAGTTTTGGCCCTATGTTTACGAAGAATTCATTAAAGCCATTTACTATCTCTTCCATGTTATTAATACTTCTTGTCCCTTCTATAAAGTACCCAGGGTAATCATTATTCCTTGATTCATTTTTGATTATTCTGTTTAATACATTCCATATATCTCTTGTGTTATCTTTATTGTGTTCTAACCTTTTAATGTAATACTCTCTTTTACAGGATCTCATTATATTAGTTAATTTATTTTTGTAAGTTTTATACTTCATTTCAGTTTCTATTGTTCTCTTTTTTATGAATTCTCGATATAGGGTATTCTTTTTTTTGCTGGCATTTTGTAGTCCTTTTGTCATCAATGGTCTTCCTGCATAATTGTGTTTCCTATTGATTTCAATTACTGGGCAGTTTTTATCAAGTAATGTGTTAAATGTTCTTAAAAATCCTTCGTAAGCTTTATTAACTTCTGTTTGTTCATACACAATATTCCAATCTTGCTTTAAAAGTTCATTTCTAAGACAATTTAAGGTCTTCTCTGTTCTTATTCTTTTGTAAATAATCTTATGTCCATCGTTGTTCACTTTATAATGGCATTTATAAGATGCAAAGACTGGTAAATGGTCACTTATATCATTGATTAACAGCCCACTTTTTATCTTTCCTTCTATTATATTTGTAAATATATTATCTAATAGAGTTGCACAATGAGATGTTATTCTGGTCGGTCTTGTTATCAGTGGAAATAAACCGATGCTGTACATGGAATCAATAAATTCTTCTGTACTCTTATTATGATTTGGATTCAATAAGTCAATATTAAAGTCCCCACAAATGAACATTCTTTTCTGATTTATATTTGTAAATAAGTCCTCCATATTATCCTTAAATATCTCAATCTTAGATCCTGGTGTTCTATATATACAACTGACAATTAGGTTTTTCCTTTTTTCTATACTTATTTCCACTGATAAACATTCCATCACTCCATCAATAACAGTTGTCATTCTTCCCATTCTTTTGTACTTTAGGTTTTTATCAATGTAAAGTGCCACCCCACCTCCTTTCTTGTTGATCCTGTTTACATGAAGGAATTCATATCCATTTATTTTAAAGTCTTCTTCTTTTCCAGGAGTTATCCAGGTCTCCGATATGGCTATCACATTGAATGGCTGTTCAAACTGTGTTATGTAGTCTTTGATGGATTGAAAGTTTGCATATAAGCGTCGACTATTAAAGTGAACCATTGTTATACCCTGTTCTACCTTGAATTCCTTTTTAAGTTGCTCATTTGTATAATAATTGCATTCATTTGTCTTATTGTTAAAGAAATTACAATCAGGATCTATGTTGCTGTCATACATCAATGTCTTATTTTCAATATCTATATGAGCTGTTAGTTGAAAATTGTCAGACATCTGCGTTGGTTGTGCACTTGGACGGTCCCATCATATTTAGCACTGCTTTGCATTTATCAGTTTTATTTTTCTAGTTCAGTCATCTCTTTGATGACTAGAACCTTAGCCTGCTCTGGTGTTCCATTTAACTTAATGAATATTTTACAGTCTGACGTCCAAGTTGACTGTATTTTCTTCTGTTTTTTTAATATTCTTGCTTGTCTTGCAATGTCTGCATTTTTCTTGATTAGGTGTTCATTTAAATAAACATTTGTACCTTTTAGCTTTCTTCCTTGCTTGAGCAGTTCTTTTTTCTGTTTTCTATTAACAAAACGAATGATAATGGCAGGTATTTGATTTTTTCTCGGAAGCGGATGGCATCCCTCAATATTTTTACTGTCCATTTCTATACCTTTGCTTTTAAAGAAGGCCATTACCTGCTCTTCCAAAGAGCGTAGCTCTTGCTCGGGTGGCTCCCCTCTCTCTGATGCTGCTACCCATGCGTATGTCTGATGCTTGGTTTCCAGTCCTGTCACTATCACATCATTTACTCTTGAATATTGTTCCAGATCTGACACCCGTCCTTCCAGCATAGCAATCTTCTTGTCCTTTTCCTCGCCCTGCCTTCTTAGTTCTTTAATATCATCCATTAAATTGAGTATCAGTTTTTGTTGTTTGGAAATTGTTGTTATTTCTTCAGACATAAAGTTTAGGGATTTCTTTATGTCCTCCAGTTCCTCCTCATTAACGTTGCTCCTCCTAGGCGGCATCTTAACGGCGTTAAGGCCCACTGGTTGCGAAGCACCCTTGAGGGTTGCTGAAACCCGGCCTGTCCTGGCAATTAACCTCACTGGTTAATTGCCTTCAACTCCTGGGTTTGCTTTTTTAGGTGGCATTTTGAAAATGATGAGATTGGTATTTCCTTGTGATGGCCCGTTGAAGTCACTGTTGATTTACTTGTTGGTGCCTTGCTAGAGGATCCTGGGCCTAGTGGCTGCTGGAGGATCCTGGGCCTGGTGGCTGCTGGAAGAGCCTGGGCCTGGTGGCTGCTGGAAGAGCCTGGGCCTGGTGGCTGCTGCAGGATCCTGGGCCTGGTGGCTGCTGGAGGATCCTGGGCCTGGTGGCTGCTGGAGGATCCTGGGCCTGATTAAAAGTGTCTCTCTTAAGAGTTAAGTAAACAATATTTTTTTTAACTGTATAAATGCAGGATACATAAAAGTGTGGTGGCTGTGGCTGTGGCTCAGGTGGTAGAGCAGATCAGCTACTGATGGGAAGGTTGGTGGTTCGATCTTTGGCTTCCCCAGTCTACATGCCAAATATCCTTGGGCAAGATACTAATCTCAAGTTGCCCTCCGATGCGTTCATCGGAGTGTGAATGTAGTTTAGTTTGCACTTGACTTTAGAAGTGCTTGTATGAATGGGTGAATGAGGCATTATTGTAGAGTGCTTTGAGTACTCCGGGAGAGTAGAAAAGCACTATATATGAATCAGTCCATTTACCATTTAAAAGTCACTGCCAAAAACTGATTGCGGTGTCTACCTTGTTACACGAATGTTGTTTGTTGCTCAAGATGACTTGGTAAAATTCATAAGGGATAAATTTGACATATTTTTCACATATTATAGACCAACAAGTTATTTATAGCAGTTTAAATACAAGCAATCAGTTTTTGGCAGACACTCACTTTTTGGCACAACACCTGGTCTTCAGGTGGACGCAGCCTCTGAAATTGGACAATAATAATGGTGACATTTAAATGTCTCCCTAATTCTAAGGTCTCAAGGTTGGCAAGTATGTTCTAGGCTTTAGCCCACATCAGTCTAAAATTATATGTAACCATGAATAACATGTTGCCATGTCCACCAGGGGTCCGTTCTTCATACCTCACTAAGTAAGTTAGCTGGATTTGATTGTTGACGATTTCGCGTGATCTTGGATCGTTCGGTTCTCCGAAGCTCATCCGGGACTTGCTGTCATAGCAACAGATCCGTAAGCGTAAACCTGCTCGGGAGCAGGCTTACTTTATGTAAACAAGATTAGATCGCGGCCACTCAGGTATGTCCGCTTCATGTATACGAAAGCAACAGCGATATTTTACCACTGTTTTTCCATAAATAAATATTATCAATGTAACTAAAGATAATGCAGTACTTGATCCTTTTATTGATATAGCAAAAATACTGAGCGCGCTCCTTCGACATTTTCGCCGACCAATCAAAGGGTTGCCGATCAATGTTTCTACTATCGATGCGTAGCCCCTGTTAAGCCACCCAGTGATCTCACATTACTTCATCCAGCTATACTAATCGTCAACAACAGGTGTGTTCGGAGAACCGGAATAGCGAGCTCAAAGTTAGCGCGATGATTTGATCTTGGATGTGTCATTTGATCTTGGATGTAGTAAGCGAGGTACGAAGAACGGACCCCAGGAGAGACTGGACAGTATAGATGTGAAACAAATATGCCAGCAGTTTATCTCAGTTAATGAGAGGAGAATGCATGTGTTTTGCTCCTTCACATAGTGGACATTGAGTTGTTGTGTGGGGCACCAGTAGTATTAATGTCTGTTGCTGTAACAGTAGTTCATGTTTAGAAGAAAAAAAATTCCAGCTCACTGATTTGATAGGGCAATAGTGTGGCTAAAATGCTGCATTGTCATGGTCTGGTTGGGCACCTGCAGGTCTCAGACAGCGGCTCCTCCTCCTATAGGCGGAGTCCGGTTGCCCCTCCCTGGCTGACCACCTGTGAGCAATCGTGCCAGCAGTATATCAGACCTGCGCTCTCAACCATTCATCGCCCGAGTATCTGCTATCCCCATAGATAGCACCCGGAGTGGAGATCTCGTTCCCCTCGCTCCCGTCCTCCTGGACCTGGGCCGCCTGCTGCTTACACAACGTGGCCTGCCGGCCCACCGCTCACCTGCCTGCCTCCCCACGCCTCGACCGCTTCCGGGCTTTCCGCTCCACCTGTCCCCTCCATCTGAAACCAATGCCCCCAGTCCCTATCTAGTCCTGTTTCTACCTCCCCGCTGCCCCCGCTGTTCAGCCGTCTCCTAGAGGTGTCTAGGTCACCCTCATTATTCACCGACGAATCCTACGCGCCACTAGTGTGGTGGCGTCGCTTTGTTTTTTACCTTTGTTTACCTGTGGGCGGAAATAAATCATTTGTTCTCTGTCACCTCGCTTCCGGGTTGGTTTCTGCACCTGTGTCCATCCCTGTTCCCTCGTGCCGCTGGGCCGTGACATGCATAACTTTGCTTTCAGCGCCGGGTTAAGTAGCTCTTCAGGTAATCACTCCGATGGAGAGCAGGTGTGCCGGTGATGGCCAAGCCTGGTGCTGTGGTCCTGTGTGTGTGTGGAATGTGTGATTCCACCACATTCCACACACACACAGGACCACGGACCATGACAGTCTTGATGTGAGCTTCTACTCAGGGTTTTTTCTTCCAGTTCAGAGCAGAAATATTTTTGTTAAGATACTGGAGGTTGTTTTCCCCCCACAATTTTAATTATAAGCTAGATATATTTCTACTAATGAAATTCGTTTGCTAACAGCAACAGGGATGAGTCAGTGAGTCAGCTGGGCTTGTGAATCATGATTCACGAGTCAGTAAAGTGATTCTCGAGTATTGAACGATTCGTTCATGATTCGCACAGCACTACTGAGGTGTTCTTCAGTGAACTGGATTACACGACAGAAGGAACCGAGGCCCCGCTGCACTTTTTCGGGAAGGTAAATGTGTTTTTAAGCTACTCTGTAACTACCAGTGTTGGTCAAGTTACATGAAAAAAGTAATCAGTAACTAATTACTGATTACTTCCCCCAAAAAGTAATCCCGTTACTTTACTGATTGCTTATTTTCAAAAGTAATTAATTACTTAGTTACTTAGTTACTTAGTTACTTTTTAAAAACACGATTTACAACCTGAATAGGTGATAAAGCGATAGATCTCTCAGCCCAACTCTACTTTTTCTACATAATCCATCATACAAAATGTAATCAAATGGAAAAGTCTCTTTTTAAAACTTGTTTTATTAGTTTTAATCTTTTAACTTTATGCATCAAGCAAAAATGTAATTATATGCAACATTCACTCACTGGAAGAAATTTGTTTAATATTTAAACCTATTTTCTGCACATTCCAGCACATAAATTTATTTTTTTTTGTGTGTTTACACTCAGTCTTTCAAATAGATGCAAGTAAAACACAGCAGAAAATAAATAAAGTCAAAGACTCAGCGGTCCTGTTGCTCTATTTTCACCTGTAAAGCAGGAGCAGGGTAGGCGGAGGTTTACCCTAGTGCAGGTGTGCTGCAGCGGTCAGTGGAAGGATATGGCAGCTCTGTGAATTTCCCATTACATCGTTGCTCACTCGGTGCTTGCTTGGAAGTTTAGGGGGGTTTTTTCGCTGTGAAAAGAAGTTTTCTTCCCACGCACAACGGACACTAATGTTTTTGTCACTTTTTATGGAATCAAACTCAAAGTAAGGTCAGTACTTCCACGCTTTAAACGCTGCACGCTCATACTCTTTCCAGTACTCGATATATTATCCATTGTTGATCTGCACACAGCTGTTGTCACAAACGTCGCACGTGCTTACGCCACTGTCATGAGACATTCTCGCAAAAAAAATCACGGTTTTAGTAACGCAGTAACGCAGCGTTCCTACGGGAAAGTAACGGTAATCTAATTACCGTTTTTGCAATAGTAATCCCTTACTTTACTCGTTACTCGAAAAAAGTAATCAGATTACAGTAACGCGTAACGCGTTACTGTAATCTGATTACTCTGTATATAAGTAACAACATTGAAAACTAAGAAATTGATTTGGACAAATTCGGAAAAAAGTGCAGCAGTATTAAACGGGCCGTATGGCCAAAATGCTTTACAAAATGCAAAATAAAGCACAATAACTGTAGGAACTGTGTAAACAGTATTTAACTCTACGTTGCTGTGGGTGTAGTCAGTGCGACTGTGAACACCGTGGCTATGTGAAAAAGATCATTTTTGCCAGTGGCCACCCCGCTGGACACGCCACTGCGAGTGGGTAAGTGCAGGCTAAGAAGATCTGAAATGTAACCTGGAGCCAAACCATGTAGAGCTTTAAAAACAAATAGTAAAACCTTAAAATCAATTCTATATTTAATTGGCAGCCAATGTAGAGATGCCAGTATCGGAGTAATACTCTCTCTCTTTCTGGTACCTGTCAGGAGGCTTGCGGCTGCATTTTGAACAAGTTGCAGGCAGGTCAGACTTGAGTGAGAGATGCCTAAATAGAAAGAGTTACAATAGTCAAGACGTTATGATATGAAAGCATGAAAGCATGGATAACAGTTTCCAGGTCTTTAGATGACAGGATATTTTTGAGTTTAGAAATGCTCCTTAGTTGGGAAAAACTGAATTTATTTGCTTGTCCAGCTTGAGAGTGGAATCAAAAATGAAACCAAGATTTTTTGCATGGGATGTACATTAGCTGATAGTGGGTCCAAACTGTTTCTAATGAGACTAATAGAGTCCTGCTTACCGAAGATTATAATGTCATTTTTTCATGATTTGGAGTGTCTTGGCGACATACATTGCTGGATGTCTCTGATCTTTCTCAAACTGAGAATTTCTGCAGTGTACTATCAGCACCTGGTTTTAGAGAAAGGTAGAACTGTGTATCAAGTGCATAAGAGTGGTAGGAGATCTGGTGTTTGTGAAAAATGGAGCCTAATGGGAGCATGTATAAGGAGAATAAGACAGGGCCCAGAACAGAGCCCTGAGGTGTTCCACAAGTGAGTGTAGCTGGGGAAGAGTATTTGTTACCCAGCATCCCAGAGTATGTTCTGCTCTCCAGGTGAGAGGCAAACCATTTTAGAGCAGATCCTTGAATGCCGACACGTCTTTAGACGATTTAATAGGATTGTGTGGTCGACAATCTCAAATGCTGCGCTCAAGTCTAAAAGAATTAAAACTGTACTTTTTCCAGAGTCAGCAGCTAAAAGCACATCATTGGACACCTTCAGTAGAGCAGACTCTGTGCTGTGGAAGGCTCTGAAACCAGACTGATATTTATCCAGAGTATTATGCATGTCTAAGAATGAGGATAATTGGTGGAGGACAATTTTCTCAAGAACCTTAGACAAGAATGGCAGCTTAGAAATGGGTCTAAAATTGCCAAGAACTGATGGATCCAAACCAGGTTTTTTAGAAGTGGCTGAACAACAGCTTATTAAAACAAGTCAGGAACAGTTCCATTTGAGATAATGCCATTTACAAAAGGAGCAATTGAGTCCATTATGTTGGTACAAGCACAATTGAAACATGCAAGAAGCTCATCAGGATTATTGCAATGAGGAGAACTTTCATCAAAGGTGGCTAAAGGAAATGCAGTGAAGGCAGCTGAGAATTGGGGAGCAGTTTCAGGTGTTATAGGGCATATAAGAGAGGTGGCCTGGGTTTGTTTGGAGGGTGAGTGAGGGGTGGAAATATTAAATAGAAAGAAATTATGATCAGATGGACACACATCAATCACTGCAACGCAGATCACTGAGAACCCAGATGACAAGATGAGGTCAAGAGTGTGGTCCTGCGTGTGTGAAGGGCCGTTGACAGACTGGGTCAGGTTAAATGAGTCCAAGATTTGTACAAATTCCCTAACCAAAGGTTTAGAGGGGCAACACATACGGATATTGAAGTTGCCAAGGATTAGAAGCCTATCAGTGGTTGGCAATGGCACAGATAGAAAATCAGAGAATTCCTTGATGAAGTCGTTGTTAAGGTAAGGAGGCCTATAAACTAGAGCACAGAGTACAGGAGAGGACAGATCCAGCATAAACAGTTGCAGTTCAAAACTAGTGTATTTGCATAAAGAAAGGTAGCATCTTGTTCAGCGTGTGCCTAAAACTGATGAGACTGCAGTTTACACATGATTGGCTGCAGCCTGAATAAAGCAGCCATGCCTGTGGAAGCAAAACATTCTGCAATTTTGCCAGAGATATGCGTGTGTCAATATTAATTTTGGGCTATATCCATCAAAAGTTGGGACATGCAGGTGGAGTGCACATGCTGTCAAAACTAATACAAAAATACTGGATAGTGAATGTAAATTCGGCTGCCAGCAAAATCATCTCTTGTTGTACCATGTGTAGATGCAACAGAGGAAAGTTTGTTGAACAAAAGATCTGCAGAAAGAGTGTATTGATAGCCATGGCTCCATTCTCAAATGTTGGAGTGGACTATAAGTGTTAAAAGAGGACGAGGTCTCCTTAGAAGGTATGGAGTTTTTTACTTGTTTGACCAGTCAAGCAGTATATCTGGAAATTGCATTTATACCCTTAATACAGAATCCTGAGTAAATGCTGTTCCGAGGTTTATCTGTGGATGAGGCCCAGTTTTGACCATCAGATCTGATAATACTAAAAAATTTTGTTAGTGCAATTCAAGAGTTGAAAGAGAGGTTGACTGAGCTGAACCATGCCAAAATTCTAAATGCTTTTGTTCAGGATGGCATCAAATGGAACTTTAATGCGCCTCTGCCTTTGTGTCGTTGCCCTTATGATTAGTATTTGATCCAAGTGATCTTCGTGTCAGGAAAAGGAAACTGGTACAGTACCTGTCAGAGTTGTTCTGTTAGAGATGGCTTTCTGAGTACCTACTTCTGATGCAAGAAAGACAAAAATGGATGAGGACTAAAGGATGTCTTATACCTGGAGATAATATCTTGATTGCAGACACTCCAAGAGGATCATGGATGATGGCGAAGGTCTTAAGTGTTGCGAAAGGTTTAGTGTGTTCTGTGAGACTACAAACAAAGTGTTTTGGAAAGGCCAGCGGCAAAACTTCTAACTTAAAAACATGATCCAAAACTTAAAATAAATAAATAAATAATAATAACAAAGGTCAATCACGTGGACCAATATGGCAAAGCCATAATATTCCACTTGGTAAAATAAATCTAATGGGCATCCTTCTTGGCCTTCAGACAATAATTCTGAATCCTCAATTTAAAAAAACTAGGATGCGAGCTTGTTTCCGGCTCGTAACCAGCGCGCTCTGCCATCAAAGGATGAGCTTTGATCAATGTAGTCATGTGACTGATGCAAGCCAGGTCCTTTTATTTAGCATATTTGTGATTAATAGTTAAATGTTTTTGTTCCAAACCTTTAAAAAGAAATTGCATCCAAAAAAGGGAGCTTGGGGCACCCATCAGGAAAGGGGCAGGTGCTCAAGCCCTCCTCCCTAAAAACATGACGACAGAAGAGCTGAGATGATGATAATAATAATGGATTGCATTTATATAGCGCTTTTCTAGGCACCCAAAGTGCTTTACAATTCCACTATTCATTCACTCTCACACAATGGTGGAGGCAGCTACAGTTGTAACCACAGCTGCCCTGGGACAGACTGGCAGAAGCGAGGCTGCCATATCGCCCCATCACCAGTAGGCAGTAGGTGAAGTGTCTTGCCCAAGGACACAACAACCAGGACAGAGAGTAGGGGGATCGAACCGGCAACCTTTCAGTTACAGATGAGCTTCCCAACCCCCTGCACCAGAAGACTGAGATTTATTTATTTATCAGAAGAAGAGATTTATTCTAAAAACTGTTAAAGCTAGAAGCTACATCATGTCGGGTTTTATTTTCCGTTAATTCAAAAAGAAATATTTAAAGATATTAATCAAAACAAAAGAAAGGAAATGTTTAGCTGCTGATTTCATTCATCAGGGTTTCTCAGCACAGGAAGAAGAAACTTTTTGTCTTGTCACCAGGTCATGTCAGGGACAGATGCATGATGTTTGATTCAGAAATTTTCCTCACACTGAACCTGCTGCTTGTTTTTCTCCTGTTCTTCATATTTCCACCAGAAGAACGGGAAAAACTAATTGGTAACATAATTGCTGAGAAATAGGTTTCCTGTAACATAATGGTTTTTTTTTTTTTTTTACTATTTCATTAATCTGAGTAGGAATCATCATCCCTGAAGTCAATTGACAAGAGTTGGTGCTGAAAATAGAGCCATCATTCTAGTCTTCACAGAAACCCCTGTGGCCCTGTATTGGATAAAACGAGGAACGTGGATGGATCTTTAGGCAGCTTCTTATTAGCAATCTGTTGCCATAAACACGTTCCCATTGCTTTAGCTGAACCTACAAAAAGTGTCAAAGAAAACACAGACAGATAAAATATTTTTTGTTCACCAAGAAGTTGATTACCAATGAGCTACTAGTCAAAAACATATCCAAACAAGCTGTTCAGTGTGTTATTAAAAAATTAAGACAACTAGAGAAAAAAAGACCCCCCCCCAAAAAAATCAGCCATCAATTTAAATTTTGTTTGGTACTTTGAGACACTAAAATTTCTTTTTCTTATTATTAATATTACCAGGTTATTACCAGGAGAAGCTCACAAAACTTTCTGCTACACCTCAGTTTCTCCTTAAAATAAATAAAAGCTTTCATTTCATGGTACATCAGAAAAACAGACAAAAAAAAGAAAGGCATTGCACATGATGTAGAACCTTACATAAGTTATATTATTTAGCTTTTCTGCAAAAAAAGTTAGATAAGAGGCTATCGAGAGATCAGGGAGAGAAACATGTCAGTGTAAAACTACATGGTTCTTTACTTTCATATAACACTTTAAACACTCTACCTTTGGTAAACTGGACTGACTTAAACGATTATGAAAACTTGTTACCTAAAAAAAACCCCTCACTTAAAGAGGATTGTTACACATACTTCGTTTGCTTGAGAGGGAAAGAGTCACACAGAGTTCATATTTTAGACCAAGATGAAAACAACAAGTCTGTTTTGAAGCATTTCATATACTTTCCTATACAACCTTTATGAACCCTAAACCATGCCAAATGTCATTCAGTTATAGTTGATTAATGGATCCTGAATTATCAGGCACATTAATGATTCTCTATGAGCCACAGAACATCATCTACACTCAGATCATCACATACACTGTTTGTGTTGTCATGTCAGGGAGTGAGACCTGAAATCTGAATGACTGACATCTAAAGTCATCTGAGGACTAATAGCTGATCAGCATCTTTCAGGATTGGTATAAACCCTCATTTAATTTTATTTATACAAAAAATAAGTGAAATAACACAAACAACAACTGTAATAATTGTATTAACAACAATAAGAACAAAAGTGTCACGGTTCTGGGTCCATTGGACCCAGCAATTGAGTTTATTATGTTTTGGTTTACTTTTGCATCATGGATTATTCATTATGTTTCTCTGGTACTTTGTGTTTCAGTTATCTTGGTGTTTTGGATTGTTTTCTCATTCTCTTGTTGTGATGATGATGTTTATTAGAGTTTCATGTTTCTGTTTATCCATGTTTTAGGAATTGTGGTTTCATATATTATTTTCTGTCCGTGTCTTTTAGTAGTGTTTCATGTTTCCTGTTTTATTGTGAAAGTCTTTGTCTTAGGTTAGCGTGTGCAGCTTTGTTCCCCCTGTCTCGTTAGCCCTGATCTCTCCCAACTGTGTCTCCCTCCTGTTGCCCATTCCCTCATTACTACCCTGTGTATATAAGCCCTGTGTTTTCCCATGCTCGGTGTCGTGTCGTACCATCAAATTGTGCCTGTGTGTTTCTGTTCTCCGTATTCAGTGTTCACGTCATGTTTTATTTTCGTACCAACAATAAAGCTGAGGTTTTTGAGTTTCAAGTTGGTGTCTGAGTCCTGCGTTTGGATCCTCCTCTCCGCCTGCCTGCACACAGAGCCCTGACAGAACGACGCGACCAGTAATGGATCCAGCGGACTCACGCTTCGCCTCTGAGGGAGAGAATCTCACGCTCCTTTGGGATTACTGTTGGAGGGTAGTCCACGCCGCGAGCCCTTAAAAGAGGCAGCTGGAGGTAGTATTTTTTGATAATTTTTTGTCGTCCACTGCCTCCACTGTCAGTTTTCTAAATATAAATGGACTTAAACAAATAATAACAGCTTTAAGAGTGAGGCTAAGTTTTGAACCGTTTGGCATGGGTGGCCCAGGGAAAGAGGATTCAGTAGTTCTCCTGGAGGCCCTCGCCACTTGGTACTCTCAACGACAGCAGCATTTTTTGCCAAGGTTTATCGCCAAATCGTTTGATCCGTCCTTGAAGAAGAAATGCAACCCTCGCCGTCATCACCCAACCACACTTCCATTCTCTCCTGTAGTACGGGCTGGTGCAGTTTTCATTTCCACACCTTCAGCTCAGTTAGCTGGTCAGCAGCTACCCTCAGCTCAGTCTCCAGTGTCCCCTGGTCAGCAGCCCCCCCTCAGCTCAGTCTCCAGCGTCCCCTGGTCAGCAGCCCCCCCTCAGCTCAGTCTCCAGCGTCCCCTGGTCAGCAGCCCCCCCTCAGCTCAGTCTCCAGCGTCCCCTGCTCAGTAGCCACCCGTAGCCCTGTCACCTACTCCACCACCGCTTTCATCTCAAATTCAGTCACCCGTAGCTCAGTCTTCACCCCCGCTACCCATAGCTCAGGCTCTACCACAATCAGACTTTCTCCAAACCTTGTTACAGTCCATAGCCCAGTCAGTAGCGCAGTTAGTGGAGGAATCATCAGTGTTGTCATCTGCTCAGTCAGCCACTCATCTTCACCCTCAGCCAGGGGTCCCAATTGCCTCTGGTCCTGCATCTGGCCCGAGGAGCCCGTCCAGCTGCAAGCCAGCAGTCTTAAATAAGTCTTAAATAATCAGGCCCCATTTTATCTTAATGACCTTGTAGTACCATATCACCCTATTAGAGCACGTCGCTCTCGCTCTGCAGGCCTACTTGTTGTTCCTAGAGTATTTAAAAGTAGAATGGGAGGGAGAGCCTTCAGTTTTCAGGCCCCTCTTCTGTGGAACCAGCTTCCAGTTTGGATTCGGGAGACAGACACTATCTCTACTTTTAAGATTAGGCTTAAAACTTTCCTTTTTGCTAAAGCATATAGTTAGGGCTGGACCAGGTGACCCTGAATCCTCCCTTAGTTATGCTGCAATAGATGTAGGCTGCCGGGGGGTTTCCCATGATGCATTGAGTTTTTCCTTTCCAGTCACCTTTCTCACTCACTATGTATTAATAGACCTCTCTGCATTGAATCATATCTGTTATTAACCTCTGTCTCTCTTCCACTGCATGTCTTTATCCTGTCTTGCTTCTCTCACCCCAACCGGTCGCAGCAGATGGCCACCCCTCCCTGAGCCTGGTTCTGCCGGAGGTTTCTTCCTGTTAAAAGGGAGTTTTTCCTTCCCACTGTCGCCAAAGTGTTTGCTCATAGGGGGTCATATGATTGTTGGGTTTTTCTCTGTGTCTATGAAGCGCCTTGAGGCGACTTTTGTTGTGATTTGGCGCTATATAAATAAAATTGAATTGAATCCACGCCTGGTCCGGCCTCCGTGCCTTCATCCACGCCTGGTCCGGCCTCCGTGCCTTCATCCACGCCTGGTCCGGCCTCCGTGCCTTCATCCACGCCTGGTCCGGCCTCCGTGCCTTCATCCACGCCTGGTCCGGCCTCCGTGCCTTCATCCACGCCTGGTCCGGCCTCCGTGCCTTCATCCACGCCTGGTCCGGCCTCCGTGCCTTCATCCACGCCTGGTCCGGCCTCCGTGCCTTCATCCGTCCGGCGGTTGCCACACTGCCGTCAGAGCCATCTCGACCTGTTCCGCTTCGCCTCTGCCGGCCGTTTTCCAGGCCTCTAAGTTGGCATCATGGCCTTCGGGGACTGCCTCTGGAAAGAGTTCGTCACCGCCACTGCCTTCCATGTGGTTGGCCTCCTAATTGGGTTTGCCTGCGTCGCTGCCGTTGCCGTGTGCACGGCCAGCCTCCAGAACTGTGTTCGTCCTTGTGTTGTCGACCCCCGGGTCGACCCCCTGAACTTTTCATGGACTCTTGGTGAGCTCTAGTTTCATTTTTGATGTGTTTTCCTGCACTTTTTGACTCTTATGCACCTTTTTTGTTTGGTTTCTTTTGTTTGGTTTACCATCAGATTGTGCCTGTGTGCTTCTATTCTCCGTATTCAGTGTTCACGTCATGTTTTGTTTTCATACCAGCAATAAAGTTGAGGTTTTTGAGTTTCAAGTTAGTGTCTGAGTCCTGCGTTTGGATCCTCCTCTCCGCCGGCCCGCACACAGAGCCCTGACAAAAAGAAGCTTCTAGAACACTCAGTCAAACATAAACCTCCAACAGATCCAGCCATTTGGTTCCTCCTGGCTGACCTGCAGGTAAGAAACAGATGTGGGGTATAAGCTGTCAGGTAGATGAGTGAAATAAGTAAGTAAAAATTATTAATGTAGCACTTTTAAAGACAAGAATCTATTACAAAGTGATTTAACATTGATATTAAAAACAGCGCACAGAAACACAATGCACAAGATTACCAAAATGTTTGTTAGCTCATCAGAAATGTTCTGTAATTTTTTATATTTTATTTTTTGTCTGGGAGTGTCATCTACTGGTTGTAACTTAATCTCGGCTCCATCCAGAAAAGCCCAATGCCTAGGTGGAGTTACCAAGCTGGATATTACACTACCAGGATCACAACAAAGATTCTGGTAAGGAAAGGTGTGACCACAGCAGAGAGCAACCAGCGTGTTGCTGTGGACTTAAATAAGGCATGTGTGAAAATTGTACTCTCCAAATTCCACCAATATTAAGTGTCCTACCAGAGGGGTGAGGACACTGGACCATGTAAATACATCAAGCAGTCCTACAGACTGACACTCCTCCATGACCTAGGACAATCTGACAAAACAAGCCCCTGCAAGCATCCTGGTCATGGTTACAGACCTAGAGCACTCACAGGAAGCGCTACATGGAGATGGTCTTCGTGGACTACAGCTCAGCATTTAACACCATAATCCCAGACATTTTTACCATGAAGCTGGACCACCTTCAACCTGATCCTTGATTAAATATTTCCTCATCAACTGGCCCCAAACACTCCAATAGTCGGGCACCCATATCTCTGCCAATCTCATCTGGGCCCACAACACCAACGTGCTGGAAAAGAAGGCCCAGTAGCAGCTGCAGTTCCTCCGTGTCCTGAGAAAGAATAAACCAGACCAGATGCTGCAGCTGGTCTTCTACTATGCCTCAGTGGAGAGCATGCTCTTCTACTGCTTTGGTATTTGGGATGCAGGGGCTACAACTGAGAACAAAGGCTGCGCAGAGGGCAATTAACCACACCCAAAAAGCATTGGCTGCCTTCTGCCTCCCATGGAGGCCATCGTCTCTTACTCCTTTCTCATGGAAAAGAAGGCCATCACCAATGACCCCTTGCACCCCGCCTAGCACCCGTTTGACCCATGCTCTCTGGTCGGTGCATAAGTTGAGTCACTTTCCACACCTCCAGAGTCCGAAACGCCTTCTTTCCATTCGGACTCTCAACAAGTACTGTCCCTGCTGGTGACTTCTTGTAACAATTGGATGAACCTAGAATCTTAGCTCACGATGACTTGATGTCTTCATTTTCATCTGGCCAATCACATGCAAAGATTAGGATCACAACATTGTGTGAAAGAAAGGAGGGCAGAGACTGTGAAGACAGCGACTGTGGTGATACAGGCCAGGTACACAGAGCGACACAGAGAGAAGGATGTGGAATTAAGTGCAGATGTATTGGGAAAAGTGATAAAAATATCAGAAAAGAAACTGGCTGCATTTAAATGATACTGGAGACAGCAAAGCTGAGCGCTGAATTTTTAAAATTGTAATATGTTAAAACAAATTCAAAAAATACTCCTAAGCGCTGCTCATATCTACCTGTAGCTGGAGGAGAGGTGTTATTCATTGGCCCTGGAAGAGTGTCCTGTTTTGAGTCAGGTATCTGTGCTGCACCATCCACTGTGTTGAATAAACCACATCCTGCTGCAAGTCATATCAAAAGAACAACATTTATTCCAAAACAAATGACCCCTGACAAACAAACGTTTTGATGAGGAGCTGGCTGACATCACTGGCAGTGACTTTCAGACATTTTTTCCATCGTAGAGAAAAACAGATTTCAGATTGTCTTTGTCCAGGCTTTAAACCCCATGTGTGTTCTTCTGAGCAGCAGTAAATGCACAAAAATAAGGCTTTCATGAAAACACTAATTCAAACACTTCTTACCAACACAGATCATTCACAGCTGGGCTAAAATAGAAGGCTCCCAGTGATACTGAATGAAGAGCCATTAAAGAGCAATAAGGCAGCAGAGCTAAAAGAGCCAAAGATCTCACAAACACTGAACACTTCTCACTCACTTGGAGAACCAACTTTCAGGTTGATGATGTTGATGACCTTTATAGGTTTTCCAGCTCTCTTGATGACACGGCACTCGTATGTTCCAGCATCATCTTGTCTCACATTCTTCAGAATCAAAGACACGTCTCCATCAGCTATCTGTCTGTCCTTCAGATCCACCTGGTTCTCAAAAGATGGATGCTGGTAATCTGGAACAAGTCGTCCATGCTGATATAAAAGGACAAGTTCTTCATCTTCCAGGTCAGTTCTGCTCCATTCTACAACTATGACACAGAGAATTTTCAATAATATCACTTATCACAAAATTAATGTGTGCAGGCTCATGTTGCCTGCACACACACAGACAAACGGAATAAATATGAAATAATCCTACTCAATTTCTTTGTCTTTATCTATCATTGAAATGGTATTTATCTCCTGACAGGTAAAACTCACCTGCAGAGGTAAACATGCAGAGGCTGAATAACAACAAAGCTGAGCAGAGTGATGCAGTCACAGCAGACATTTCCTCTAGCACAGATGGTCTTAGTTTGTTCTAAATGTCTGTATTTTCAGTGAATAACAGAACGTGAGTTTACGTGGGAGAAACGTTTCGTCACTCATCCAAGTGACTTCTTCAGTCTCAGCTGACTGCAGGTTTCCCCAAATCTTATAAACAGTACATTTGCATAATGACTGAAACCAGCCCACTGAATCAACAATGGGCTGGGAGGTCAGTTCCTTGATCATAATTATGCAAAGCTCTCATGACCATTGATCAACAACCACTAACCAAAACCCACTGATCGAAGACCACCATCATTTCCATCAGTAATGGGGAACATCTAAAAGCTGACGTGTACCGTAAACCTACGCATACGGATCAGTATCTAAGGTTTGACTCTCATCATCCACTGGAGCACAAACTGGATGTCATCAGGATCAGGACGCTACAATACAGAGCGAAAACCATCCCCACTGACACAGCGGCCAGGGATGCAGAAGAACAGCACATCAAGAAGGCCCTGAGCCTTCTTGATGTGCTGTTGGCTATCCGATTGGCCTCCCTGCTGCTGCGGAGCCTGGGACGCTCTGCTTGCCTCCACCCCGGGGGGAAGGGTAACAACTCTTGGGTCTGGGTTCTGTTTCCCCCTCTGGGGGCGAGGGTACCTGGACCCGGGGTGTAGAGTATGTTTGGGGAGTGTGATTGTGTTTACATGTCCATTTATGTCAGTCCTTACGTTGGGTGAGTGCTGAGTGTTTATATATGTGTGCATGAGGGTGGGAACGCATGTTTGTTTCTGTGTGTGCCTGTTTGTCTGTGTCTATATGTCAGGTCGGGTCTTAGACTCCACCTCTCTGGGAACTCCCAGGCCCTCCAAGGCCTATCTCCCCTCACCACACTCCCTGCCGGTGACTGATGCTCTCAGGGGTCGGTGCATTGGTGGTTCTTGGTGTCCGGGGCTGGGCACTCAGGTATGTACCGGCTCACTCCCGGTGGCTACCTGGCGGGGCCTGGCGCCTGTTGCTCGGTCAGGCCTCCTCCGGGGTGCGGGGGGCCCTCGGGCCTCGTCTGGGGATCCTCGGCCCTTCCCATGAGGGTGGCACGGATGCCCCTCGGGTGGTCCTCCTTGGGCTCTCGTGTTCCAGGGCCTCTGGATGTCTGGGGCCTGGATCTCCTCCATGCCTGCTTCATGCCCTGGGGGACGGGGCTATGGCTCGCTACATCCTCTTGCAGACCATTGCATGTGGAAACCATTTGAATACAAGCGCGCTGATCCACACAGGTATGCACACGGATGTTCACTGCTCGTAGACTTAAATTACACCTTTCTTGGCTGCTACTTCAAAGCACACATTGTGCGCTGTCTGTCCTGCGTGCTGCACAACAACACTGAATATTTAGTATTTACTGCTGTTTACACTTAGCTAGATTAATGCGATGGTGTTGTGTTTAGTATGTTGCTTTGGTTTTTTTTGCTTGTTTTCTATTCTTTCTCTCTCAACAGGTGATCCAGGAGATTTTATTTTATTTTTTTTCCCCCTTTCTCACTGTCCCTCTCCCCTTCTGTTTTTCTTTTCCTTCCTCTTTCTTTCTCCCTTTCCTATCCCTCACTCATGTCTGTCCCATCTGTAACAACTGAAAATAAAATAAAATAAATAATTAAAAACAAAGGCCGATCAAATGGACCAATACGGCAATGCCATGATGATCCATTTGGCAAAGTAAATCCATTGGGTATCCTTGTTGGTCTTCAGACAACAATTCTGATGGCTAAAGAACCAAATGGGACAGGGGAAAAAAAAAATAATAATAATAATTTTCCCTTTCCAGTTCACAATCAATCCCACCCCTAGGTCAAAAAATATGTATAGGACAATTGGCCTAATCTAATATTTTGTATGAACCTGTCCAGCTGTCCATTTAGTTGAATGTAGGATTAACTCATAAGTCTTGCTAAAGTACCTTGTATTCTGATTCATCGCAGCAGCAACAGCAGCAGTTTGGTTGGATGATGTTAGCAACTGCAGAAAGTGTCTTGCTGACCGAAAAATTTCATCCTGCATAATCTGCATTATTTATTTGCAGTGTTCGTCTATCTATCAATATCTGCGGAGTATTTATTTTTTTAACGAGTATCCTATTTTCTAAAGCACAGCATGTAAATGGTAGCTCAGTTAGCAGGATGCTAGCATGTAGCGCTTAGTGAGACACGCCTCAGACGAGTTGAGCAAAGACCCCGTCTGTGTACTTTATACGTGAGCAACGGATTTAAATAAAATTAAGGTTTCAAAAGACAAACTTGAAGATGAAAAACAATATACTCACCGGAGAGCTGCCAGGGTTTGCCGCTGCCATTTTGGCGCTCCTAAATTCAAAACTGCCTCTGCAGACAGGCATGGGAGGCGTGGAAATTGTCATTGAGTTAGTCAAACGTTTTCCTTAGTTCGAGTAGATGATAAAATAAAATAAAAATAACTGGGATTTTAAATAGGACTAGGCGTTCTGTAATGATCTCTATTTAGGAGAAAAACTTAATCACTCACCTTTAAACAGGTATCTTTTAGGAGACACATTGCTGGCTAACGGTGTCATGTGATCAAACAGCGTAATTTAATTGGCTGAGAGCCACTCGACTCGATCTGGTGCTGATTGCTCTGGCTTGGGTCATTAAAGTTCATCACTTTTGCAGGTGAATTTTTGCAGGTGAATTTTTTGCAGGTGAATTTTTTGCAGGTGAATATTTTTGCAGGGAAATTTGGAGGATAAAAATTCAGTGTCATAAATTCAATGTCTAAAAATACTTGAATTCTGACGATACTATATTTCTTCCATACATTTGCAGTTTGGACGCACAGGTGTGAACATCTCCTGCAGCAGGGGGAGGACTATCCTCCGCCCGTAATGCTGTAAATAATGGTCGACAAAGTTATGTGACATTAGTGATGTTTGTACTAACTTGGTTTAAAAGTCTTTACTTTAAAATATATGCTGTTCAGTAGTCGACCTTAATCTTACAGAGAATGTGATAATTTTATTGATAATTAAAGTTAGTCATATATCCACAAACACAACAAGATGAAAGTCAGTGATGCTGCTCGGTTTGCAGTCCTGAATATCACGGCACAAGCAGGATCCACTACACTGTTAATGTTAGCTGTGTTATATTGCTGCCTCTGTTCGGTGGTGTCGAGCCAAAGGGACTTTAACGTGTGTTTGAACGAGCTGACAGTTCACTCGTTAAGCTGAAAGAAGATGCTTTAACCCTTTAAGACCTACCATAGAACCAAGTCCGCCAGAGCTTATATTATATTTTTACATGCTGTGGAGCCATTTTTGGGAGCATTTCAAGTTGCTATACATCAATACAACCATTATAGCCCAAACTTTAATAATATGTCTGCATTAGGTGCATAGTAATTACATAAATTGCAAAAAAGTGCAATAAACTACAAAAGAATTGAAAATCGTTTTTGTTTTTTTAACATATATTTCTAGTTAGAGAAATTTAAGAGGCTTATCCCTCAAAACTGTAAATACAAAAAAGTTGCACAAACTAGTTTCCCACCACAGGAAATTTATTTTAAGTGTCTTCATAGTTTTATTTTTGAAATACACCAATTTTTATATACTGCAGGAAAAACGAAAATAAATATTATAGTGCAAATTTGCAAAATAACAGCATATGCATCAAAATAAACTATTTCCAGCAGTGCAATATGAGTCCTAAGCATCCCAGAAACGACACAGAAAGTCATGAAGTCAAACATAACTTTTATTTATTTATTTATTTTTTTTTTTTTTTTTAATGACATCAGAAACAGCAGTATGCGACATTACGTGATGGCAGAGCTTCAGTTCATCCTTTGTCATTTTTTTTTTTTTTTATTTTTTTTTTTTTATTTTTTTTATTTTTTTAATAAATAGGACAGGGGGAATGAATGAGAGAGAGAGGGGGAGAGAAAAAAAGAAAACCAAAGGGGAGAAGAGACGGTGAGAAGGGGGGGGAAGAGAGACAAAAAAAAAAAAAAAAAAAAACTCCTGGGTCACCTGTATGGAGAAAAAAAAACAAACAAACAAACAAACAAACAGAGGAGACAGCAAACAACAAAGAGCAACATAATAATAGAGAAAACAAAGCACCATCACAATAAACTAGCTAGTCATAGATATCAGTATTTACTAAGTAATAAACAATATTGTGCAGCACGCAAGATAGACAGCGCACAGTGTGCTTTGAGGCAGCAGCCAAGAAAGCTTTAGTCCGCGTCTGTGAATACCCATGTGTGCATACCTGTGTGGATCAGCATGCTTGCATTCCAAAGGTTTCTCCATGTAATGATCTGCTAGGGAGTGTGGGGGGGCCTCAGCCCCGTCCTCCAGGGTGTGAAGCGGGTATGGAGGAGATCAAAACTCCAGACATCCAGAGGCCCCCAGAACACAAAAGACCATGGAAGACCAACAGAGGGGCAGCCGCGCCACTGTTCCAGTAAGAGCTGAGGAGAGTCCCAGATGAGGGCTCACTCAGCAGCCGCGGAGCAGAAGCCAGGGGGGGTTGCAGTGACGCGCCCGTGAGCTCCGCCGGCCCCCAGCTGCGCCTGAGTGACCGAGCCCTAGGCCGAGAGGCCGGGGGCACCCCACCTCCAAAGGGGGCCCGAGCGAGCCCCAGGCCCCAGGCCCCGACAAGCGGCCGCCAAGGAGTGAGCCGGTGTGTACCCGGACGCCCACCCCCAGACACAAAGAACCACCAACACACCGACACCTGAGGGAGTCCGCCACCGGCAGGGGAAGTGGTGGTGGGTGGAGATAGGCCTCCAAACCTTGGAGGGCCTGAGGTGTCCCCAGAGAGGTGGCGTCTGATACCCAACCTGACATATAGACACAGACATACCGGCACACACAGACACAAACATCCATTCCCACCCTCATGCTCTCATATGCACTCACTCCACACTCAACCAACGTGGAGACAGACATAAAGAGACGCTGTACACATAATCACACTCCCCAAGCGTACTCTACAATCCGGGTCTAGGTACCCTTGCCCCTGGAGGGGGGAATTGCACCCAGACCCAGGTGGTGTTACCCTTTTCCCTGCGGTGGGGAGAGGCAGACCACCCCGACTCCGCAGCAGCAGGGAGGCCCCACACCCCAGACCGCAGTCGGACGGCCAACTCCTCCTACTAGCCCTCCCGCTCCAGCAGGCCGCAGAGAATGGGGGTGGGAGAAGACTCCAAACCTCCCTCCACCCGCTCATTGTAGTGTTGATGCATATGTGTTCTAAGGTGCAATTAAAACCCAGGAGGGCATGGAGCTACCTGCCAAGGAGCAGCAGGTAAGCGCATAGCCCCTCCTGCTAACCCTCAATGACTAAGTGTATTTAAAATTGAGAGGTGGGCAACGACGTCAGGGGTGAGGTATACACCCTGATGGTGATTTGGACTCCGTGATTGTGCCCACCCCCAAGATCCTATATGTATGTGTAATGAGAGTGTGAATAATGTGAATGTCTAAGATGTGGGATAAAATTGAGGCAGAGGCAGCCAGAAGGGGACAGGGGGGGGGGGTAGCCTCCTCTGCACCCTGGTGACATACCCCCACTCCAAGGCCCTGCATGTGTGGGTGGTTGTGGAGGAGCGGGAAGAGGGAGGCAGCTGGAGATGGGGAGGGAAGGAAGGGAGGGGCAGGTAACCCCTCCCTGGGGCCAGCTCCCCCGCTGACCCCAGTAGGCACTCCCACCCTCCGCGACCCGCCAGGGAAGGGGGGCCCAGGCCCATCAGACCGGGGCCCAGTGCAGTAGCGCCCCCCGGCTCCACAGAGCCCTGGACAGTCCACCCAACCCCACCACAGAGAAAACTGCACCCACCCCACCAACCACACATCTTCCAGACTACATAAGACGGTAAACGCCCAGGCTGAGATCTTCCTCCACCTCTCCTGTATCTCCCCCTCCTGCAGAGAGTTCCTGAGAGAAGAAAGCTCCTGCCAGATGTGACCATCCCCCCCACCAGTTGAAGAGCCCCCCAGGCGGCTCGATGCACCGGCGGCACCCTGCTCCAGGGCCGGGCCCCCATGCACCCACCCGCCCACAACCCCGGCAACGCACCAACCAGGACCCGAGCCCCCGAGGCCCGGCCCGGGCCCCCGCCCAGAGACGGAGCACCCCCAGAACCTCACGCCCATCCCGGACCCACCCAGGGGCAGCCAGGTTGCCAGGTCAGTAACCCACGTCCGTCAGCACAGACCCTCCCCTAGCCCCGCTGCACGCAGCCGCGAGGAAACAGTCACCTGAGAGCCAACAGAGCCCTCAACCGGACGTGACCGCTACCCCGGGTTGAGCCCCCCAAGGAAGATGCCTCCGGGGAACCCCCCGACGCCCTAAGCCTGTCCCTACCCCCTCACCAATCACAACAGTGAAGGCGGGACCAAACTATGACCCCCCACCCCCACTAGGTGATGGAGCTGATAAAAGGGGCCCAAAGCAATTGATCTGATGTGGTGGCAGAGGCTGTGTCAAGACTAATGTAATCTAATAGATAATTTCTATATTGGTTAGAATTAAGATTATTTTTATTTTTCCAGTTCATGAGGACTGTTTTCTTGGCTATGCATAGGGCAGTGAAGATCATATGGGCTATATTCTTTTCTGAAGTGACATTATCTAAGCTGCCCAACAAACACACTAAGGGGGAGGTTGGAATGTTACATTTCAGACATTTTGATAAGTCTTCACATATCTCGCGCCAAAACTTTTGCACTGGTGGACAGAACCAAAGAGCGTGGATGTAATTGTCTGGTGTATTGCCTTGACAGTGTGAGCAGTTGTTGGAAGATGTAAAGCCCATCTTGAACATCCGATGACCTGTATAGTGCACTCTATGAAGTATTTTGTATTGTATTAATTGCAGACTGGGATTTTTAATTAATTTAAAAGTTTTTAAGCAAATCTGAGACCAGAAGTTTTGGTCTAGGTTGACTGATAAATCTGCTTCCCACTTTGCAGTAGGAAGGGATATTGATTCATCTAATTTAGAAAGTGTTCTGTATATTTTAGATAATAATTTGGGGGATTTAAGAGTAAGAAAATGTGCCGCACTTAGTGGTGTTTGTAATTCAACTTGACTGAGGTTAAATTTCTTTTTTTACTATGGATTTAATTTGTTGATATTCTAAAAACCTTGTCTTGTTGATCCCATATTGTTCAACTAGTCTGTCAAATGGAATAAATTCTGTTCCCTCTAATATATGTTCTAAGTATTTAATTCCTTTACAACTCCATTCTGGGAAATTAATCATATTATTGTTTTGTAATATGTCAGGGTTATTCCAGATAGGTGTACGTTTGCATGGGATTAATGAAGACTCCGTTATTTTTAGAAACTCCCACCATGCTGTTAGAGAAAAGCTGATGTTGATACTTTTAAAGCATTCATGTCTTTTGATGTTTGAGCTAATAAATGGTAGGTCTGAAATCTCTAGATCCTTGCATAGTGCCTGTTCAACATCTAGCCAGGGCTCAACTAAGAAGGTATGTTTTAACCATTCTGAGATGAACTGAAGCCTGTTGGCTAAGAAGTATTGGTGAAAATTAGGCAGATCTAATCCTCCTCTATCCTTGGTTCTTTGTAGCGTTTTTAAGCTAATACGCGGGGGTTTATCTTTCCAAAGGAATTTGGAAATATATGAATCCAGAGATCTGAACCAATCTTGTGATGGTTTGTTAGGGATCATCAAAAATAAGTAATTTATTTTTGGCAAGATCATCATTTTTATAGTGGCGACCCTTCCCATGAGTGATATGGGTAAAGATTTCCATCTAGTCAGATCGCCTTCTACTTTCTTTAGAAGTGGGATGTGGTTTAGTTTAGTTAAGTCTGAAAGCTTAGGAGAGATATTAATACCTAAATATTTAATGTTTCCGGATTGCAGTGGGGCAGAGGAAGAATTATGGAAGGAGCAGTTAATGGGGAGAACTGTAGATTTTGGCCAGTTAATTGAATAATCTGAAACTCTTGAAAACCAGTTTATTAAAGTAATTACCTCAGAGAGGTTGGTTTGTGTGTTTTGCAGAAAAAGCAACACATCATCCGCATAGAGACTGATTTTATGTTCTATGTTCTTACATTTTATGCCCTTAATTGTTGTAGCCTGTCTAAATGCTGCTGCTAGAGGTTCGATAAAAATTGCAAAAAGTGAGGGGGAGAGTGGGCATCCCTGTCTGGTGCCCCTCAGGAGACAGAAGCTGGAGGATGTCTGGTCATTTGTTCTGATACGAGCCGTTGGGGAATTGTATAATATTCTTATCCAGTTTATGAAAGAGTTTCCAAAACCAAATTTGTGTAAGGTTGCGAATAAAAATTTCCAATTAACTCTGTCAAATGCTTTTTCTGCATCTAGAGATAATATTATGGCTTCGATGTTTTTATCGTATGAGTAGTCTATTAAATTAAGTAATCTACGAGTGTTTGTTGAGGAGTGCCGACCTTTTATGAAACCAGTTTGGTCAGGATGAATTAAGAGGGGGGTCATTTTCTCTAATCTCTTTGAGAGAGCTTTGCAGATTATTTTAAGGTCTACATTTAAAAGAGAAATTGGACGATAGCTTGAGGGAAATAAAGGGTCTTTGCCTGGTTTTAGCAGGAGACTAATGTTGGCAGAATTCATATTTGGTGGTAGTCTGCCCTTTTCCTCGATTTCCTGCAACATGCTGTGGAATACTGGTGCCAAAATTGTCCAGAATTCTTTGTAGAATTCTGCAGGGAAGCCGTCTGGACCTGGAGCCTTATTATTGGGCATACTTATCAGGGCTTCCTGGAGTTCACTTGGCGTCAGTGGCGAATCCAATTCCATTGCTTGACTGTCTAGTAATTTTGGAAGAGTTACGTTGTCAAGAAACAGATCAATTTCATTTTTAGATGGGTTTATTTGTGGTGAGTATAAAGTTTCATAGAAATCCCTAAAAATGTTGTTTATTCTTCCAGGATCATATATTGTGTTCCCCGATAAATCTTTAGCAGCACATATAGTTGTTTTTTCTTTATTTATTTTTAGCTGGTTAGCTAGAAATCGACCTGATTTGTTACTGTGTTCAAAATTCTGCAAGCGAAGTCTTTGTATAAGGAATTGTGTTTTTTTATTAATAGTTTCATTTAATTCTAGTTTTGTTTTGCATATTTTGTTCAATGTTTCCTGATCTTGGTGGGACGCGTAGGCTTCTTCTAGTGATTTGATGTTTTTTTCTAATTCCTGAATATTTTTGTTTTCTTCTTTCTTTTTGTGTGATGAGAAAGAAATTATTTTACCTCTCATCACAGCTTTCCCTGCTTCCCATAGAACAGAAGCAGATATTCCGGGAGTGTCATTAAAGTCTAAATATGAAGTCCATTCCTTTTTAAAGTATTTAATAAAGTCTTCATCTTTAAGTAGTGATATATTAAATCTCCAGTTTTTACTTGGCGTAGTATTATTCTTGTGCATTAGTGTTAAAGATACAGGAGCATGATCGCTGACAGCTATAGGATGAATCTCAGTGTCTGAAATGTCACACAGCAGTGAGCTGCTGACCAAAAAATAATCCAGACGAGAGTAAGAGTGATGAACATGCGAGAAAAAAGTATATTCCTTACTGGTGGGGTGAAGAGAGCGCCATGCATCGCAAAGACCAAAGTCGTTCATATACTGTTTGATTATATTTGTGGACTGCCAATTACGCTGAGTTCCTGTTGTGTTGAGCCTATCCATTTCTTCATTTAGTCCAAGGTTGAGGTCACCGCCAAGAATGAGTGTGCAATCAAGGTGTTCAGAGAGTGCACTAAAAAAACCGTGGAAGAATGAGGGTTCATCAACATTTGGACCATATATACTAACAATACATAGTTTTTTGTTCAATATTGATAGTTTAATAATTAGAAATCTACCCTCTGGATCTATAACTGTATCGAGTACTGTAAAATTAACATTTTTATGTATTAAAATTGCTACTCCCCGTTGTCTAGAATTATAACCGGCTGCAAACACGTTAGGAAACTCAGGTGTTTTAAGTTCATTTAAACCTGTGACAGGTTTGTGAGTTTCTTGTAATAAAACAACATCTGCCTGTAGTTTTTTAAGCTGGTTAAATATTTTTAACCTCTTTCCTCTGGTGCCAGCTCCATTTACATTCCATGTGACAAACCTCAGCATGCCCTTAATTGTGCGTGTATGTTTAATGATGTATGCTGGGTGTTTCGCTTAGACAGGTGGAGAGAATATGGAAACATCCCTTGTTTGTAAATAGAAAGAGAAAAAGAAGTGTGGTGAGAGACTCCATAAGTCTGACTATGTGTGTGAATATTCACTAATATGAACAAGCGTGGCTTGCTTATGTGTCCTGCAAGTCTGTGCGTGCTGTGAGGCTGTTGTGAATGTGCTGCCGTTGAGCTGATGTGTTTGCGTGATCGTGTTGTGAAAATATGTAGAAATAGAGGGTGTTGTTTGTAGGTGAGTGGGGAAGTAGGTGACCACAGCAGTGAAAGACAAGAGAAAGAAAGAAACCACATGAACTGTGAGCGACAACAAAAAAAAAAGAGACGAAACGGAAACATTCCAATTAAAGCAATGACGGAGGGTGACGGTGTTATATCTGCTATGACATCCTACTGATATTACTAGGTTAAACACATTTTAAAGGAGAAAGTGTGAATGAATAAGAAAAGAGTGTAGCGGGTTCTTATCTGGAGTGCAGTCAGTATAACCACGGTGTGGTGCCGGGGTCGCGGTACAGCTGTCCGTCCACGTAGAGCCGGTCCACAGCGATGACAGCACGGGAGCCTTTCTGGATAAAGCTACGTCGAACTGGGAACAGGACCTTGCGTCGTTCCAGGATCTCTTTGGGGAACTGGTCGTTCACGCTGAAGTCCGTTCCTTTCAGCTCTCTGCCGCGACTCTTCACCTGTTCCTTTTGTTTGAATTGGCTGAATTTGGCCACAATAGGCCGTGGTCTCCCGGTCCGCGACCGCGCGCCCCCCAAGCGATGTACTCTATCGAAGTCGATGTTCTTTACGGTGTCCTCCGGCAGCTTCAGGTGGATTTTAATGAAGCTTTTCACCGTTGCCTCTGCGTCCTCTCCGGCAGTTTCTGGAATACCAGAAAACACAAGATTATCTCTCATGCTACGGGCTTGTAAATCGATAACGGACTCTTTTATTTTTTTATTTTCAATGTTTAGCTGGGTCACGTTATCGGTGAGAGATTTAACCGACTCCCGTAGCGTGGCATTTTCAGCGGCAAGCGTTTCCACCTGCCGCTGGCTGAATTCCAGGGATTCTCTCAGAGATTTAAATTCCCGGTGTAAGATCTCCACCAGGGACAGCCTCGCATCGAAACTGGACAATCGCTTGTCGATGGACTCCAGGATTTCTGCGATGTCTTTGCCGGCAGGCGATGTTGTACCGGGGGAGTCTGCCTGGCGACTTCTCTTCGATGACGGCGTCTCGATTTTGGCCGGGGAAGATGCACTCTGGGCCTTATGCATTACTAAATCTTGAAAACAGCGGTCGATGTAATCTTGGAGAGCGTCTAAACTCTCCCCGTTGTCCTCCAGGGTGTTAGAGATGATAAAATAGATGTTGTTAGTTATATGACAATTGATTAGTATATTTGGTAATACTGAAGCTTGGAAAACCTTTGTTAAACTCTATGCTACCATTTGCTTTTTCTCCGCCAAAATCTCCGGCGTCTGACGTCACCTACAACATCACTTCCGTCACTTACCTCTCACTTCCGTCACTTACCTCCGTGCCCGTCACTTCCCTCAGGACCTTCACACTTCCCTCAGGACCTTCCAAACATAACTTTTAAAAACACAAGTATAAGCTCATGATGCCACGATGGTTAAAAAAAAAACTACATTTCCGCAAAATGACGTCACTTCCGGTTTCGGGCAGGTCATGCGGTCATGTGATAGTTCACGCTGATGGACGTAGGAAGTGTTACAAACAGCTGATTGGATCGGCGAAGCGTGTTTCTGGAATATCATGTTTTTGTTGCTGCAAGTGCTTTTTATGCAGTTTTTGCAAAGCTATATGTGGAAGGAAACCGTGACCTAGGACAAGCTGATGGCATAAGATGTAAGTACAACTCCTCCAGTTTCATATGCAAAAAAAATTATTGCGCTAGCTTACGTGGTTGCAGAGCTACCGGGATTTAAAAATAGTTACGCAAAACAGAGCGTGCCCGCTCCGATCGGCTGTAAAGGGTCACACATGTGTCCGCTATACCATCTGGAAACTCTTCTTGTTTTGTAATAACACAAACACTAAATCCTGCTTCTCTTGTGCTGTTTTGTAGCAGTGTATACACCTGAGACTGTCACCTGTCTGTCTGTCCTGCACTCTCTCTCTGTTTCTTTCTCTCTGATTGTGGAATAAAAGTATGAACATGTGTTTATAAGTTACACTTGTGTTTGAATCCTGCAGCTTATCACACATTTGATTTCCATGTGTGACAACTGCAAGTGTCCAGAGTGAGGACAGACTGATGGACCCACTGCTGCACATCATCTGTGAGGCTTTGCACCCCTGATGATCCACCAGGACAAACTCAGCAGTGTGTGAGGAAGAGGAGGAGGAAGAGCCAGCAGCAGCTGACAGATGGAGAGAATAGACAGACTGTTCCCTGTTTGTGAAGGACTGCTAGAAAAGTTTAAAATAACTAATTGTCTGTCCTGAATCAGTCTTATTAGGTAATGTTAAAATAATTTTATTATTTAAGCGTTTTCAGTGTGGGAGAAAGTACTTAGGGCCTTCAGGTTACACACTATGAAAGGCAGCAACAAGTTTAATGTTCAGAAACCTAAAGTATGTATCAGCAGCAAAATGGAGCTAAAAATAAATGTTTGTTTCAGTTCTATGAAGCTTTGAGTATTTTGGATCAGTAGCACTGCTGTGTTTGTTGCATCATATTGCTGTAATTGTTTATATGCTTTATATATTCTGAAGTAAGTTGATCTATAATGTTACATTGTTGGCCCTGCGACAGACTGGCGACCTGTCCAGGGTGTACCCTGCCTCTCGCCCTATGACAGCTGGGATAGGCTCCAGCGCCCCCTGTCACTACCCAATCCGTACCGGAAACCCGATCGGTACCCCGCATGCGCGAAAGGTTTCTACTTCCGGTCGTAGCGTTTTACGATAGTTATGGGTCAGAGTAAGAGTTAAGATGTTAAGAATAACAAGTATATCTTAAAATGTTTGCAATAATGAAGCATTTCAGTACAATGTAGACAAAAACGAAAAATAAAAAGAAAGTTACGGATCAGGACTCTCCGATCCTTACTGTGCATGTGTAAAGTCTGACCGTACAAATCGGGTCTACCCGATCCGTACCGCGCATGTGCAGATGTTTTCTTCTTCTTCTGTTCGTTTAATGGCAGTTTACTCCCCAGTGTACGAGGATACCGCCACCTGCTGACCGAGCGAATAAACCCTATTATAAACTGAATTATCGTCATTACAAACGTGTGTTAAATCTGATTTAGCGATAGTCGAGTGTGTTTATGCTTGTCTGTGAGGAGAGGATTGTTGGAATAGTGATGATGATGTCCGCCATCACTGTCAATTGTCAGTAAACACTTAATCTGGCTGATGAATCTACACGTGAGATATTACAAAGTCTGCATTATTAACTCTGTAATTAGGCGCCATTCTTCTTATTTTACGGCGCTGTTGTTCAATCGGGGGACGCTCTCTGTTGAGGAGAAAAGCATGAATTTCTTTGCATACGGATTATCCATTGTTTAAATGTCCCGGGCAGTCGAAAAGGAGGCAGAGCTGTTGAGAAATGCTAGGAGCTAACTGGGCGCTAACCGTATCAATCAAATATATTGAATGTCGCAATGTTGGCAAAGAGAGGAAGTGACGTAAGATTTGCGCATGCGGGGTACCGATCGGGTTTCCGATACGGATCGGGTAGTGACACCCCCCTCGACCCTGAAAAGGATAAGCGGAAGGGGGAGCAGCCAAGATGGCGACCGAGGTAGACGCTCTTCTCCGCGGCTAAGCAGGATTTTGCAGTTTTACTTCCCTTTCAGCCGTCGTTTTTTCTCTGAATCACAAATGAGTTATTCTACTGACTGTTTATTCAGTACACGTATGCGACATTTCTAAGTAACGGCTTCCTGAACCATACTTCAAAGGACTTTTTCGCGACCCAAGCCTCTTTGCAAAGCGATAGCTCAGCTAATAGCAGGAAAGCTCTGTTACCTCAGCGATGTTTTCAGCAGCTCAGGGAAGCAAAAGGAAGGAAAAAGAAACACCCATGAAGTTTAAAAGTCTAACCAAAGGAGCAACCAAGGAAATGGAGAGAAACACAGGTGTTGCTGGCTCAAAAACCAGCCCCAAGAATGCCGTGACTGCCGAACATGACTACACCCGCAGCAAAAGTCCTGAACTGATGCCACTGCCGGACTCGGATCCCGATACTCCAGCCAGACCAGATGGTAAAAAACACAAAGGTGATATAACTCTTGCTGATGTGCAAAACAACATTGCTACTTTAATTAATGAGCGCTCAGATAATCTGGAGGCTATGATCAGCAAGAATACTGTTAACATCGAGGCCATGAAGAAGTCTATTGACTTCATGTTCTTGGAAGTAGAATCTTTGAAGAATGTCACCAAAACCATTAAAGCTACTTGTGAAAAAAACAGCAGCAGAATGTCTCAAGTAGAACTGAAGGTCAACGAGGTTGAAAGATACCATCGGAGATGGAATCTCAGGCTCTCAGGTGTCCCTGAGCAAAAGCAAGAAGACATCACCAGGAAAGTACTTGACATCTGCTGCACTGTTGCCGGGGAAACAAGTGCAGGATTCAAAAACAGCATTGATGTAGTTCATCGCCTGGGCCGCTACAGCGAAACTCACAAGAAACCAAGGCTGGTTATCATTCGATTTGTGACAAGATCAGCTCGTGACTTGATCTGGAGAAAAGCTAAAAACTGCTCCTTTCTGAAAGAAAACTACATGAGGTTCACTGAAGATCTGTCCTCTGCTGACAGGGCAATTCGAGAGAAGCTTTGGCCTCTTATTGATGCTGCAAGGAAAGAAGGAAAAAGAGCTCACTTTGCCGGGGTCCGTGTGATCATTGAGGGGAAAGAGGTGCACCCAACGCTCACTTCGCCTGAGGATCAAGCTGCACCTGCGATGATGGAGGTTTCATGCCCTCCTTGAGGTATAAAGTTAAAGAGGTCAAAGGGGTTGTTTACAATTTTGAGGTTCAGGATAAAAGTTAATACCAGTTCCATGTTAACTATGGGAAGTAAACTGTTCATTATTTTGTGTTAAAGCCGCACTGTCTATATCACTTTGTTCTCTCAATGTCAGGGGTTTAAGAGACACTGTTAAGCGAAAAGCTTTGTTTTTGTTTGCAAATCAACAGAATACTGACTTTGTTTTTTTTTTCAAGAATCACATTCTGTTATTAAGGATACTGCTTTTTGGAAAACACAGTGGGGCAAGGACCTATGGTTCTCACATGGATCAGAAAGATCGGCAGGAGTTACTACTCTGAAGAACAAATTTAATGGGAATGTTATGCACTCTGAAATGGACTCAGAAGGACACTATGTGTTAATGATTGTCAACATTGATGGTACACTTCTTCTTCTTGCCAACGTGTATGGTTTTAATTCTAAGTCTGATAATGACTTCTTACTGGATGCCCTTGAAACACGCTTTTTGTTCTGGTTATCCAAATACCCGAATCTCCTGTTATTAGTTGGAGGCGATTTTAACATTGCTCCAGATCCTTCACTAGACAGATGGCCACCTAGCTCAAATAACTCTCTGTCCTGTTGTTTAAATACATTCATGCAAAAGTTTCATTTAATAGACATTTGGAGATTTAAAAACCCTAAAGCCAGACTATTTACATGGAGTAACAAATCCAACTCTTCTAAATCCCGTATTGACTTCTGGTTAATTTCTGATTGCTTAAATAGGGATAATGTTATAGCCAATATAATGCCAACTCCACTCACGGATCACAAAGCGGTATCACTTCAGGTCTTTTTCAATACTAATGCTGCCCAAACTTGTAGGAGCTGCTACTGGAAACTTAATAACTCCCTTTTAAAACATGAAAAAGTGCTTGAAGATATTTTGTCATTAATCAAACGTTTCTGGGATAAAGCCCTAACCAGTCATCTCTACTGTCAAAACTGGGAACTCTTTAAATTTGAAGCCGCTAAATATTTAAGAGAGTATGGCTCATCTGCAGCAAAACAGAGGAAAAATGAAGAAATTAATGTAATTACTAGGATATCTGCTCTCACTCAGATCCCACCAGAGAACCTATCTGAAGAAGATAAAACTGACTTAGCTTTGCAACAGAGTAAGTTAAATGATATTTATAAACTGAAAGCAGAGGGAGCCTTTGTGAGATCAAGGAGAAGATGGTTAGAAGAAGGTGAACAACACTCATCCTATTTTTTTAAATTAGAGAAATCTCATTCTAAACTTAGTTCTGTTCGGAGACTTAATATTGACGGTATTATAACTGATGATCCCCGAAAAGTCTCCACCTATTGCTCCAATTTTTATAGAAATTTATACAAGTCAGAGTTTGATGAGAGTGCTGCTCTGAGCTTTATGGAACAAATCCCTGATGTGCGAACAGTTAAAGAAGATCAGATGAGTTTCTGTGATAGGCTGATATCTATTAGTGAAGTGCTACCTGCTATTCGACGTCTTAAACTTAATAAATCCCCAGGAACCGATGGCTTAACCTCTGAATTTTACATTACTTTTGCAGATCAACTGGCTCCATTTCTTCTTAATGTATACATTGAAAGTCTTACAAATCAGTCTCTTCCCCCCACTTTATCACAAGGTCTGTTAACCCTAATCCCAAAGCCAAAGAAAGATCCCACTTATATTGACAATTGGAGGCCAATTTGCCTCCTTAATAATGATTATAAGATCCTAGCTCAGATCTTTGCCAAAAGACTGAAAGCTGTTTTGAATGATATTATTGATGAAACTCAGTCTGGCTTTATGGCTAACAGACACATATCCAACAACATCAGACTTGTTTTTGACCTAATTGATTATGCAGATTTGTGTAGGGATGATAGCTTTATCTTATTTGTAGATTTCTGCAAAGCGTTTGACACGATTGAACATGGTTTTATTTTTCAGGCTTTGGACAAATTTGGCTTTGGCCCTTATTTTCAGAATGCAATTAAAACAATGTACAAAAATGTGAATTGCTCCATCAAACTACAAGCAGGTACATCACCTAGGTTTAACTTGAACCGCGGTATCAGGCAAGGCTGCCCCATCTCCCCATACTTATTTCTCATCTGTGCTCAACTCCTCTCTGATTATATTAAACGCAGTCCTCTGAAAGGTATAACAATTGCGGATGAAGAAATATTCATTAGTCAACTTGCTGATGATACCACTCTCTTTTTAAAAGATGCTTCACAGGTGCAGATGGCTATTAACACAATTAATGCCTTTTCTTTAGCTTGAGGACTCCACCTAAACATTGGCAAATGTGAACTGCTTGCCCTTAGAAATTGCACCAGTCTATCTATTGCTGGCATCCCAGTGAAAGAGTCTGTCACTTACCTTGGTATAGTCATTAATAAAAATCAATCCACCAGGTGCTCCCTTAATTTCACTCCAATTTTGGACAAAACACAAAAAAAGCTAAATGCTTGGCTGCAGCGGGATTTATCCATTAAAGGGAGAGTTTTACTCACGAAAGCAGAGGGTTTATCTCGTCTAACTTATGCTGCTTTGTCTCTTGATGTAAATAAAGAAACCCTGGCAGATATTGACAGACTTATTTATAATTTCATATGGAAGAATAGAATTCATTATATTAAAAGATCAGTTTTATCCAACTCATACCAACATGGTGGAGTAAACTTTCTTGACTTCTCCTCATTAAACAATGTGTTTAAAATAAACTGGATTAAACAATTTTTCAGGAACCCAACCTCAATTTGGAACTTTATTCCCAATTATATTTTCTCAAAAATTGGTGGTCTTAACTGTCTTTTGCTTTGTAATTACAATATCGATAAAATCCCTTTAAAACTATCCAACTTTCATAAACAAATGCTTCTTTCCTGGTCATTGATTTATAAACACAATTTTTCTCCACATAGATACTATATTTGGAAAAATAGAGACATTTTATACAAACATAAATCTGTGTTTTTAAGTAATTGGTTTGATAATGGGATTCATCGTGTTGCACAACTTATAAATCCAGCTGGAGGTTTACTCTCTTTCTTAGAATTTTTGAATACATATGGTCTTCCTGTTCCACCAAAGGAATATGCCATAGTGTTTGATGCTATCCCTGCTGGGGTCTTAATGCTGTTTAGAAATCTTGTTGTTAGTGATTTGACTCCTTTACCACTGGATCCTGCTGTTACTTATGTCGGTCAGGTGTGTTTCCCTTCTGTAAGGAGGAAAAACAACCGTGAAATACGAACTCTGTTTCAAAAAGACAGAACTTGTGTCCCAACGGTTGTCGCCTACTAGAATAACTTATACCAGGACCTGGAATTGGAGAAGATTTGGACCTTACCGTCGAAATTTCTATTAAATAACAAAGTAAAGGAAATATATTTTAAAGTTATTCATCGTTTTTACCCAACTAGGTCTTTTCTTGTACGTTATAAAAAGGACATTGATGTTAACTGTACATTTTGTAGTTGTGTGAAGGAAGATATTTCTCATTTATTTTGGTCATGCTTATACACGAATCTTTTCTGGCAAGAATTTTGTGTTTTTGTTGTTTCTTTTATTCTTTCTGAGTTCTCTCTTTGTTACGAGAAAATATTGTTTGGTTTCTTTAAGTACCCCATGCACAGGGCAAACGAATTTTATTTGATTAACTTATTGATATTATTGGCCAAATTTCATATACATAAGTCGAAATTTTCTAACGCAAAACCATCCTTTCGGTGCTTTTTAAATGAAACCAAACAATATGTTAAAACCATACAACATTCTCAAAATCAAAAAGCTGTCAAAACCATAAACCTATGTTCCCTGTTCAATATCATGTGATTCTATAATAGACTGTGTCTATTTTGCTTTTACGAACCCCCTGACATTGTGTTTGCTATTTTGTATTTGTATATCTGTATTTTGTGCTTTGTCAATAAAAAATAAAAAAAATAAAAAAAAGGATAAGCGGAAGCGAATGGATGGATAGATGGATGGACCCCACGTGGTTACGTTGGACTGCTTCGTCACGTGACCGCGCAGCAACAAATCACAGCAGAGCCGGAAAAGGAGGCGGAGCAAAGTGTGTGTGCAGGAGAGGAGTCGAGCAGAGAGAGCTGCTTTTTTATGAAACGGGAGTAAAGTAGTAAACTTACAGGAACATATACCACTACCAACGTTGGGATTAATTTCTGCATCGATCTGCACACCCTTGTCTCCTGGATCGTAGCTCAGATCAGCGTGAACCACGTGGGTCTCTGCTCCCTGATCTGTTTCTTAAGACTTCCAGCTTCATCACGGAGTTTCTGTCGGTTTGTGGGCTCATCTAAAGGTAAGCACCGAGCTAACTTTAATGTGGGTTCAGTTTATGTTGAGTTTATCTCCCTTGAGAAATAATAGATTGCTTGGTATACACTGGAGTTAGACAGACTGTAGAGTTTGGGATTGTCTGCAACATTATAATCTGGCGGTTGCTATGGGGTAAGAATACATACAGAAAAATAGTCTTTGAATATGAACAAAGGGTGCAGGGCAGGAGAAGAGCCAACCCTCAGGACAGGAAGCCACGGGTACAAGCGTGGGGGAGGGCAATCAGCCTTTAGAATAGGACTTCATAGGGCTTTGGAGTTGACGTCACGCCGCAAAGCATTGTGGGAGCGCAGCGTCGTTTTCGGGGTCTACGAATCAAAACAAACACACTGTGTGGGAACGACGACTACAAGAAAGATGCTTAAAAGCAGCTCAAAAGAGAACGGACTGTATAGAGACCGATTGCGTCCAGAGGCGAAGCAGCGGTACTTGCAGAAAAAAGCTGCATTGGAAATGTGGACCCGTATGAAATACGCCCGTGGAGTGGAAACCCTGAAGACCAACCGCTACTGACTTAGCCTGACATATTTTCGGACCTTGGGCCTGTTCTTCGTACGTCGCTTACTACATCCAAGATCAAATGACACATCCAAGACCAAACCATCGCGCTAACCGTGAGCTCGCTAATCCGGTTCCCCGAACACACCTGCTGTTGACGATTAGTACAGCTGGACGCAGTAATGTGACATCACTGGGTGTCGTAAAAGGGGCTACGCATCGATAGTAGAAACATTGATCGGCAACCCGCTGATTGGTCGGCGAAAATGTCGAAGGGGCGTGCTCGGTATTTTCCGGCAGCAGAGCAAGAACTCATGAGTGAGGGATTTCAGGAGTTTCAGAGTTTAACCCTCTGATGCATAGTGGTCACTGGAGTGGACAGCTACTAAAACGTACATATCTCTTTAATGCATTGGTTTCTATGGTGGAACTGCATATTAGCCTCTAGAGTGCTCTCTGCTGCCATGCTCCATTGAGGTCAATTCAGTGTTCAGTTAGTGCAACTGCAAGTAAATTTCCTCTGAATCAAAGATGGCAGACAAACTGTCACCCCTGCCGACCACTGCTGGCATATCCTGTCAATCCTTCTATGCTAAAAGAGCCCAACAGGTAAAAAAAAATATGATGATATGCAGTAACATCTAGGGAAGGATATTATCTGTTTGGAATAAGAAATTGTTATGTCTAATATGTAGAAAACTACAATTAACCATGTGTCCACTGTAGTGGACATCATGCATTACCCACTATATTTTTTTAACATAAGTCATAAATTGTCTCACTGTTTTTTGGGACTGTTTTGGTTATTATTAAGCATATAATTGTTACATTTATAAGCTACTCATTTAAAATATATATTTCTGTGCAGATCAGCTGTAGTTTGAGTTACTATAATAATTATTTTATCATATTTTGTAGACTTCAAATGCAGCAAAGAATAAGGCAGCGTACAGAATAGTCCAGGAAATTCCATCCAGCTCCAGTGATGATGATTTCATTGATGAGTGCAGTGATGAGGAGTTCAGTGATAAGTCCAGTGATGATGAGAGTGGCTGCCAGAGCAGAACAGAGACATAGGAACTACGGATGATGAAGACACAGACAGTCAGGATGCAGAAAGTGAGAACGATGAGGGGCAGGATGAAGAGGAAGGTCAGTATGATCAGGGAGCTGTGGGAGATGGGTACATGGCACCTGACCATGCTCAAGCCCGCAAAAATATTTGGAAAGTCCAAGACAATGACTTGGTTGGAGACTTGCCTCCTTTTCTAGGAGAGTGGAAATTGAATGTGGAGGGGAAGGATCCCATAGATTTCTTCAGACATCTGTTTCCAGCAGATCTAATTGATAATATAACATACAACACCAACTTGTATGGGAAAGAACTGTCAGTAACAAGAGAAGAGATTCACCCTCCAGCAATGCAAAAGAGGAAGACCCAGTGGGACCCCACAACCCGTGAAGTGGAGAGCAGTCACCAAAGTAGCCTGTGAGGTCAGGTTTGCCACAGGATATCACTGGCCCCAACTGACCGAGGTGAAAAATGCAAACAGGTGCCATGATGTTGCGTGCACACGGAAGACCAAATACATCTGCATGCAATGCTGTGTGCCATTGTGCCCTGGATGCATTGCAAACTTTCGCACAGCCTAAGTGTGATGAACATAGAACTGTTTGGAGATGCAGAGACTAAGATGTCAGTTTGTGTTTTCTTCCAGCATGCTACTAAGGGCTTGGTAATACTGTCCTGCATCGTTATAGAACTGTGTAGACTCAAAAATGTTTCTCTTGTTGGAGATAGTTTGCCATATTCAGGTGTAGGATTCACAGCTAGGACTGTTGATTGGTTTTGTTATTCACGTCTAAACATTGGGGCCTTATGAGTTGAAAGTTCCAAAAAAATTGCTGAGATGTTTTTCAAAGGATACAAGCAAACAAGTGTTTGTATATTTACAATAGAACACGAGGTAATTAATTTTTACAGTAAATTCACAGTATTTCATGCTAAGTGCTCAGGCGCATGTAGTCCACTGGAGTGGACAAGTTTATAACTTTATAAAAAAACATATTTTTGGAAAAAAAAGAGTTAAACATTTTTTTTCATGTCCTGAGAAGAATAAAAGCACTTAAGAAAAAAATCTTGACCAAGGCTTTCATAATTCATGCATCAGAGGGTTAATTAAAACGCAAGAGAACACTGCAAAGGCTGCAAAAGCAAGGAGAGAGGGCTGGCAGAAAGTTGCTGACAAATCAAACTCGTAGGTAATTTAATAATAATAATAATAATAATAATAATGGATTGGGTTTATATAGCGCTTTCCAAGGCACCCAAAGCGCTTTACGATACCACTATTCATTCACTCCCACATTCACACACTGGTGGAGGCAGCTACGGTTGTAGCCAGGCTGCCATATCGCGCCATCGGCCCCTCTGGCCAACACCAGTAGGCGGTAGGGTAGATCTATCATATGACACTATATTGTCCAATATCATATGGCATTATATTATATTATAATATGTTATATTATATCCCCTTTCACATTAGAGCCACAACAGGACCCACAAGAACATGGGAACAAGTAAAAGTGGAATACAGGAGTATTCTACAGAATGGTAATATTTATCTCTTAGATTGCTTTTCGTCTCTTGGCAAGGTAATACTGGCCTGTAATACTCTGTTAGTTTGTTCATAACAGCAACCAAGAAAAGGGCAGAGGAAAAAAAGACAGGTGGTGGTCCTGCAGCCCCTGTCAACAAGTTGGTTAAGTAAATAATACCCTCACGGGAATATCGATATCTCTCAATGAGCACACTGTTGCGCTGAGCTAAAGGATCCTGTCTATCCCGCAATATACGCTGAATTCTGAGGACTCTCCTTATCAATCTTGCACCTTCCGCAATGGGTTGGTCGCGTATACGGACAGGACATGGCTGCGACAGGCTTCCCAAATCCACCTTCGCTTTTATAGCCGTGGTCTCTCATCTTGATTACACGAAGTAATTTACAATTACTACTCTGAAATATGAATTACATCTGTACTAATCACATACATGTAATAGAATGTTAATAGTTCATTTCCCTTTTTTAGGAAATGACCTGTATGTATCTGTGTGACATCAATACAAGGATCAAGTGCTGCATTATCTTTAGTTACATTGATAATATTTATTTATGGTGAAACAGTGGTGGAATATCGCTGTTGCTTTCGTATAAATGAAGCGGACATACCTGCGTGGCCGCGATCTAATCCTGTTTACATAAAGTAAACCTGCTCCCGAGCAGGTTTACGCTTACGGCTCTGTTGCTATGACAGCAAGTCCCGGATGGGCTTCGGGGAACCGAACGATCCAGGATCACGCGAAATCGTCAACAATCTAATCCAGCTAACTTACTTAGCGAGGTACGAAGAACAGGCCCCTTGTCTGTGGAGTCAGCGCGTACAAGTCGTCATTCAAACAAAGGTAAGTCAGCTCGAGTACTGCGAGTGAAACGCGTTTGATTTCCCTGCAAACATTCAGATTAGTGCAGCATAAATTCATTCATGAGGGGAAATTACAGTGAGAACATGTGGAGGCTGTTAGGTGGATAACATAGTGAGTTCAGTGCATTGATGAGACACTGTCCTGAAGGATTGTTGTTCTTTATGGTTAAAGAAATTGCACTAATTTATTCATATTTATTATAAATAATTCTAATTACACATCTTGCTTCCATGTTTGTATTCTGTGTCACTAAAAATACATTTTATTTTAGTTTTATATATTGATTAATGACCTGCAGAATCTCCTTATTATATTAAGTGATTCATAATTGTCACTTTATGCTTTCTCCATCTCTAAAGTGATGACATCCTTGCATTACATACTTTAGGTTCATTCTCTGCAGGCAGGTTTCTGACAGAGAACAGGCAGATTTAGAAAATAACATGCAGCGTTCTATAGATGGACACATAAAGAAATGAAAAATTACATGTATGTGCTAACTTTCTAAACACTTTGTTACATTTATGATAAAGTAGATAAAACACATTTACGTCGGCCTTGGCTCATAGTTCTTGTCTTTAAATGAACTTTGTCTGTGTGTGTTTCAGGTCCTGCACTCTCAAAGACTGAATGAACCAGCATTGCAGCCATAGGTCACTGTGAGCATCACAGGGAAGGTTGAAGCTGCCCACTGCACCTGTATGGCCGGAGTCGCAGAGACCTGCAGCCATGTCGCTGCTCTTCTGTTTAATGTAGAAGCAACAGTGTTGATCTGTGGCACAAGGACTGTTACAGATGAACCTGCATACTGGGTTTTGCTGGGTAATATGACCAAGATACAGCCAGAGGTTGGCCATAAGATGGACTTCTCCTCTTCAGCTGCCCAAAAAAAGGCTCTTGATCAAAACATAAACAGACCATCTTGTAGTGACAGGGAAAAGGAGCCGTCCTCAAAACAGAAAAATCCCACCTGCTACTGTGGAGGAGTTGACACTGCTATTGGATACTTTGCTGGAACACAGTAAAGCTGTGGGTTGTGGGAATGAACCATAATGTTTTATCTAGGGGTCTAGATTTATGCCTGTAGTGCACTGCCGTGTAAATAATTTGCATTTACTGAATATATACTGACTGAGTCCCACTGTTCAAAAGTTGAATAAAGAAACAAACTAATTTTTGCCTCTTTTTTTTTTTTTTTTTTAAATTAAAACCACCTTATAGAACATCACATCAGTTACAATGTAGAATCAATGTCATTTATAGTTTACAAATGACAAAATGTTTACACAAAATGAGTGTTTACATGATATCACCCACTACTAACGTTACTTTATTTACTGTATCTTTTGAAAAAAATACAGCAATTTTAACAGCACAAGACTTAAGAATATTTAACAGGAGCAGGTTTCATTCTTCCCTGGTTTTATTATCACACTGTTCACCAAAACGCAGCAAACCTTCACAATCTTATCCTGAAGGGTCACCTCTTCACCCTCACATGGAAGAAGTAATCTGATTGGCATGGTGGTATGTTTGAAGCAGGTCCCTTGTGTAGCGCTGGAACCCAGTCACGATGTGTTTCATCCATTTAATAGGCTGGTTTGCTGCAATAATGCCAAATAATTAGCAACTCTATAAATAGAAGGTAGTTCTGCAAAATCACTCAGTAGGATGTTTGTTCTGATTTGTTATGACCTCAGGGCGCATAGAAAATAAAACTAATAGGCTATAAAGAGTGATATGAACACATTTAGAACTTACCGGAATGAAAATGTCTGGAGCACCAACAGATATTTGGAGATGGAAGAGAACTGCACGTCAGCTCGTCTCACAGCTGCTATCCAGGCTAGACGCCTTCGTTTTTTGCTAACATCGATACACGAGCTGCCTCATGTTGCTTCCAGGTTGGGAAAGAATGAAAAGATAAACCATTTTCAACCTTATTCTGTTGCCGGTCGTGCGATCGAACATTGCAGCGGACCACACAGCAAATACGAACCATGGCTGTTGTGTGTGACTTCGCTCCCTTTTCACTTGCGGTAGACCCCCAAAATGGCGGATCGGGCCAAAATCCTTTCCACGCCCACCCCCGTGACATCACCCTATTGGGCTTTGGAGCGTGATGTCCAAAGCCCTATTGAATCACGCTCCAAAGCCCAATAGTTGCTAATTATTTGGCATTATTGCAGCAAACCAGTCTATGAAATGGGTGAAACATCGTGACTGGGTTCCAGCGCTACACAAGGGACCTGCTTCAAACAAACCACCATCAGATTACTTCTTCCATGTGAGGGTGAAGAGGTGACCCTCCTGGATAAGATGGTGAAGGTTTGCTGCGTTTGTTGAACAGTGTGATAATAAAACCAGGGAAAAATGAAGCCTGCTCCTGTTAAATATTCTTTAGTCTTGTGCTGTTAAAATTGCTGTATTTTTTCAAAAGATACAGTAAATAAAGTAATGTTAGTAGTGGGTGATATCATGTAAACACTCATGATTTTGTGTAAACATTTTGTCATTTGTAAACTATAAATGACATGATTCTACATTGTAACTGATGTGATGTTCTATAAAGTGGTTTTAATAATAAAAAAAAAAGAGGCAAAAATTAGTTTGTTTCTTTATTCAACTTTTGAACAGTGGGACTCAGTCAGTACATATTCAGTAAATGCAAATTATTTACACAGCAGTGCACTACAGGCATAAATCTAGACCCCTAGATAAAACATTATGGGTCATTCCCACAACCCACAGCTTTACTGTGCTCCAGCAAAGTATCCAATAGCAGTGACAACTCCTCCAAAGTAGCAGGTGGGATTTTCCTTTTTTGAGGACTGCTCCTTTTCCCTGTCACTACAGATGGTCTGTTTATGTTTTGATCAAGAGCCTTTTTTTGGGGCAGCTGAAGAGGAGAAGTCTATCTTATGGCCAACCTCTGGCTGTATCTTGGTCATATTACCCAGCAAAACCCAGTATGCAGGTTCATCTGTAACAGTCCTTGTGCCACAGATCAACACTGTTGCTTCTACATTAAACAGAAGAGCAGCGACATGGGTGCAGGTCTCTGCGACTCGGGCCATACAGGTGCAGTGGGCGGCTTCAACCTTCCCTGTGATGCTCACAGTGACCCATGGCTGCAATGCTGGTTCATTCAGTCTTTGAGAGTGCAGTGAAACACACACAGACAAAGTCCTTTTAAATACAAGAACTATGAGCCAAGGCCGACGTAAATGTGTTTTATCTACTTTATCATAAATGTAACAAAGTGTTTAGAAAGTTAGCACATACATGTAATTTTTCATTTCTTTATGTGTCCATCTATAGAACGCTGCATGTTATATTCTAAATCTGCCTGTTCTCTGTCAGAAACCTGCCTGCAGAAAATGAACCTAAAGTATGTAATGCAAGGATGTCATCACTTTAGAGATGGAGAAAGCATAAAGTGACAATTATGAATCACTTAGTATGATCAGGAGATTCTGCAGGTCATTAATCAATGTATAAAACTAAAATAAAATGTATTTTTAGTGACACAGGATACAAACATGGAAGCAAGATGTATAATTAGAATTATTTATAATAAATATGAATAAATTAGTGCAATTTCTTTAACCATAAAGAACAACAATCCTTCAGGACAGTGTCTCATCAATGCACTGAACTCACTATGTTATCCCTCTAACAGTCTCCACATGTTCTCACTGTAATTTCCCCTCATGAATGAATTTATGCTGCACTAATCTGAATGTTTGCAGGGAAATCAAACGCATTTCACTCGTAGTACTCGAGCTGACTTACCTTTGTTTGAATGACGACTTGTACGCGCTGACTCCACAGACAATGTCAGGCTACATATGTAGCGGTTGGTCTTCAGGGTTTCTACTCCACGGGCGTATTTCATACGGGTCCACATTTCCAATGCAGCTATTTTGTGCAAGTACCGCTGCTTCGCCTCTGGACGCAATCGGTCTCTATACAGTTCATTCTCTTTTGAGCTGCTTTTAAGCATCTTTCTTGTAGTCGTCGTTCCAACACAGTGTGTTTGTGTTGATTCGTAGACCCCGAAAATGGCGCTGTGCTCCCTTAATGCATTGCGGCGTGACGTCAACTCCAAAGCCCTATAGAGATTGTTTGAACTCATGATCTGTATAAAAGACACCTGTCCACAGCCTCAAACAGTCAGACTCCAAACTCCGCCATGGCCAAGACCAAAGAGCTTTCGAAGGACACCAGGAAAAGTATTGTAGACCTGCACCAGACTGGGAAGAGTGAATCTACAATAGGCAAGCAGCTTGGTGTGAAAAAATCAACTGTGGGAGCAATCATCAGAAAATGGAAGACATACAAGACCACTGATAATCTCCCACGATCTGGGGCTCCACGCAAGATCTCATCCCGTGGGGTCAAAATGATCATGAGAACGGTGAGCAAAGATCCCAGAACCACACGGGGGGACCTGGTGAATGACCTTCAGAGAGCTGGGACCAAAGTAACAAAGGTCACCATCAGTAACACACTACAACGGCAGGGAATCAAATCCCGCAGTGCCAGACGTGTTCCGCTGCTGAAGCCAGTGCATGTCCAGGCCCGTCTGAAGTTTGCCAGAGAGCACATGGATGATACAGCAGAGGATTGGGAGAATGTTATGTGGTCAGATGAAACCAAAGTAGAACTTTTTGGTATAAACTCAACTCGTCGTGTTTGGAGGACGAAGAATGCTGAGTTGCATCCCAAGAACATCATACCTACTGTGAAGCATGGGGGTGGAAACATCATGCTATGGGGCTGTTTTTCTGCCAAGGGGACAGGACGACTGATCCGTGTTAAGGACAGAATGAATGGGGCCATGTATCGTGAGATTTTGAGCCAAAAC
>NC_140559.1:18644574-18759574 GCF_057381845.1 Rhamphochromis longiceps | reverse complement strand
CATGTATTGACCCATGTGCCTGTTCATCTTAGCCGATATGATGCCTGACAGGAGCTTCCATGTAGTACTGAGGCAGGTTATTGGTCGGTAGTTGGAGGGGACCGGTCCCTTCTTGGGGTCCTTGGGGATCAGGACCGTCCGGCCTTCAGTTAGCCATTCCGGGTGTCTTTCGTTAACTAGCAGCTGGTTCATTTGTGCTGCCAGACGCTCGTGGAGTGCAGTCAGCTTCTTCAGCCAGTAGGCGTGAACCATGTTGGGCCCTGGTGCTGTCCAACTCTTCATACTGGAGACCCTTTCTTGGATATCTGCCACTGTGATGGTTACTGGACCCTGTTCAGGGAGGTCGCTGTGGTCTGCCCTCAGATCCTCTAGCCACTGAGCATTGCCGTTATGGGTTGCATCCTTCTCCCATATGCTCTTCCAGTATTGCTCCGTCTCCAGCCTTGGTGGTGCTGTTCTCTTATTGTTCCCTTGCCACTGAGAGTACACCTTTGCTGGTTCTGTGGAGAACAGCTGGTTTATTCTCCTGCCTTCTATCTCTCTGGTGTACCTCCTCAAGCGGCTGGCCAAGGCTGTGAGTCTTTGCTTGGCAGTTTCCAAGGCCTCAGGTATGGACAGCTTGCTGTATTTCTTAGGCACCTTATTTGTCGCATATATATATATATATATATATATATATGTATATATATATATATATATATATATATATATATATATATATATATATATATATATATATATATATATATATATATATATATATATTAGGGCTGGGCCATATTATACCATTCACGGTAATACCGGTATAATGTTAGGCAACGATAGGAAAATTAAATATCGCGATAGAATGGGAGTAAAACGTGCATGCGCAGTGCCTTTGTTTTCATACGCACATGGCCGATTGTTGAGTGAAACAGATGAACCAGAATTGGTTTGTAAAAATGGTGCAACTTCAGTGATGTGGAACTGGTTTGGTGTTTGTCCGTCAGATACACAACAAAGCACATTTTTTTGCAGAACATGCAAGCGGCCGTCGTTATTGTCATATTTGTCGGACTAAGATGCTCTTAAATCTGGGAGTAATCTGGGTCCTAAACTCCGTATTCTTCAGGTCAAACAACACTGTAGCATCACTTAGAGTTAAAAACTGCCTAAATTCTTTCATCTTTAATAAAACGATCAGCATTGCTGCTTTACCAGGTGTAACTATAAAGTTTAACTTCCAGGCATCCATGAAAACAAAAGTTATTACATTTAACGGAGTTAGAAGTTAGCAGGAAGCTAGCGGAAGTTAGCTCGCTCGTTTCGCTAGTTACCTAAGCATGATATAGCACGTTCTGACGGAGAGATTTCTGAAAAAAATCAAACGTACAGCTCTGCTATCACTTCCAACATAAATGAAGACAGGAAACTAAACAGCAGTGACGTTTGTAGGGTTACTGAAGTTGGGCTAGCTGGTATATAATGATGTGCTACGTGATCGCTAGCGACACAGCTATGTTAGCATAACATAAACAGTGAAGCTGGAGGACGAACACTAACACTTTTCCACTTATAAAAGTTAACGTGAAGGTTCTTCATGGTTAGAGACAAATGCAATCGCATGGCAGGATACTGTAAATAGACCAAACTTCAGTCAGGAGAACAACTGAGATAATCCATCCACAATACGAGGTTAGTCATTAATATACTGCAACAACATGGGAATAGAGCAGCTGCCAGAGAATTCAACATTAATGAATCAATGGTACAGAAGTGGAGGAAGCAAGAAGAATGAGTTTAATAAAGTTTGATTTATCTGACTGCTTTGTTTCGCTTAATGTGCCTTATAATCCCGTGCACCTTATGGTCCGAAAAATGCGTACTGCACACTGCAGTTTAATGTTGCAAAGCACCTCTTTTTAACTTCAGTGGATATTATACATGGTTATGCTCAGGATATGTCAGCCCATTTCTACTGGAAATGCCTTTTGGTTAAACTTTCAGCAAGGAATTTGCATTTGCACTGTTACATTTTTATAAAGCTTTAATGTACATAAAAACCAGCTTCTTGTTTAAGTGAAAATAAATGGAAGGTTGTCTTTTTGCGCTAGTAATATTGTGGAGTTGTATTTTGTCTCGCATCAATTATATCGTCGGTTATATCGTTATCGCAAATTTTCAAATATATATCGTGATAAATATTTTTGGCCATATCGCCCTGCTCTAATATATATATGTATATATATATATGTGTGTATATATATATATATATATATATATTTGTGTACATGACAGCATTGCTGTCCAGCATTGTGTTTATCAAAACTCTTTTTACAAGTCCTGCTGTGTGTGTGTCCCCCAGGTGATTAACAGGAGGAGAAGAGTCTGGTGGTGCAACGGAGGAACAATTTCATCCATTTGGACTCAGCTCAGTCACTACAGAGGAAACAATCAATGACTTCAACACAAAAGGTGAGAAAAATATCACAGTTACAATTAGGGATCCACCGATACCGATACTGGTATCGGGGCCGATACTGTAAAATGTGTGTGTACTCATACTCGTAAAAGTTAAGCGATACCATGAACCGATAATAATGTAGCCTGGATGGGAATTTGGGAGTAGATACTCATAATTCCCATGGACTTAAATGCCACGGTAACATAAGGTGTTCACAGTTGATGTTATGTGATGTAACTGTACCCAGAATGTAATTTGCCCTGTAATATGTCACAAGGTAAATACAGGTAATTAGAGCAATCAAACTGTTATGTTAATCATAAAGTATTATTTTATGGTATGTAACTCTGAATGGAGTTTAAATATTGTTCAGAGTTCTAATTTTCTGGAGGCCCATGAAGGTATCATAAAACGGGACCTGTGTATCTGTTGCAATGGAGGAGGAGAAGAGAACGGCATAGAGAGATGCACGAGGTTAGCTGAACCAAAGTGAGAGACTCTGCTAGTTTTACTGAGGTTAACTAGCACAAAAGAGTGTGTGACTAGAAAGCTAACCGTGTGAGAGCTTCACAACAGAGTGTGGGTGAAGTGACTTTTTGTTTCAACGGTCGCACCACCGTGGAGTGGATTTAGTGTGGGACTGGTGAACGGTGACCTACCGAGCAACGGAACTGTAAGTCAGACTTTTGTGCTCTTACTGGGGAGAAGAGGATTTTTCTCCATCGTCTGGCGTGAGCAGCAAACAGGCCTGCAACAAGTGTGAATGTGAGTGTGTGTGGGGCCCATGTGTGAATATTGTGTGTTTAGTGGATTTATATAACGTGTTTTGGAGTGTATATTAGTGAGTCACTTACCAAAAGGTGATAACATGAGTTGGGTTGTGTAATATAATTTGAAAGGGAATTATTTCATTTATACAGTACAGTGTATTTCATTTGGTTAAGGAATGGGAATATTATTTGAGTTTAAAAAAGGGATGTGTTGTGATGTGTTCAGTAAACGTTTCGTTTGTGTTAAAGAGTTGCCTGGGGTCGTTTCTTTACTACTGGTTAAGTTTAACTTGTGTGTGGTAGAAGTATCGGTTTTTGTACTCAATATCGGCAAGTACTCAGATCCAAGTATCGGTATCGTATCGGTTTGGAAAAATGGGTGTCGTTGCATCCCTAGTTACAATATTACTGAAAGCTGGTGTGTTTTTAAAAACATGATAACAGCAGCTTTATCTTTTGCATCCTGGGCTCATGTCACGATCTGGTACAGGGATTCAACGCAGAGCGGTAAGGTATCTCCAAGGTGTGGTTTATTTACAGTGCAGTGCAATAAATGTACAGTGAAGGGATCCAAAAACTCCGGGGGGAATCACAGGGTAACTCGCTCACGTCTTCTCCGCTCACACTCACACACTTTCCCGTAGCAGGGAGGTCGCAGGTCCGGGGGGGGGGGGAGATCTGAAGCAGACGAGAAGGCAGGTCACCAACAAATCACAAGTCACGGATATGAAGCACAAGAGCTGTGAGAACACTAACGTTAGGGGTACAATCATCCAGCGACGAGAGGATCTTTGTTTCAGCCTAAAATAGTGCTCCCGGTGATGATGGGTGAGTGTTGTCAGGTGTGTGTGTGGGCCAAGGGCGGGAGCCCACAGTGAGCTCCGCCCAGGCAGAGAGGGAGAAAACAGCAACAGCAATTGTAGCCTTGTGGGGCCGACCGGGCAGGCACGGAGACCATGACAGCTCATCCATATATACAGAATCTACATTCGAATCAGAAACCACCGAAGTTACAAGAAAATACAAAGATCTTTTTTTATAAGCATACATTGAAACAACAATATCATCAGTTGAACTTGAAATTTCTTATGCGTAAAAGATTTTCTCTGCTGATCAATATTTCTTCAATAATGTCATTTTCATTACAACTCTCATTGTAGCACATCATTGTAATGTGATACTGCCACCAGAAGGTGGTGGAAACACACCTACAATGTGTTTGTTGACATGTTTGATTCCACCAATGGAGGGAGTTTCAGTTTGTTCCACGACTGCATTTCACTCACTGCCTCTGTTTGTATCTCTGTCACTGCAGGACCAACATGGAGCGAGAAGTCAGCGCTCTCAGGAGGCCGACAAACCTCACAGAAGAAAAGGAGAGAAAACCTACAGCTGTGATGAGTGTGGAAAGTCTTTTACCCAGGCTGGAGACTTAAAAAGACACCAACTCATCCACAGTGGAGTTAAACCTTACAGCTGTGACTTGTGTGGAAAGTCTTTTACCCTGGCTGGAAGCTTAAAAACTCACCAACTCTTCCACAGTGGAGTTAAAGCGTACAGCTGTGACTTGTGTGGAAAGTCTTTTACCGAGGCTGGAAGCTTGAAAAAACACCAACTCATCCACAGTGGAGTTAAACCTTACAGCTGTGACTTGTGTGGAAAGTCTTTTACCGAGGCTGGACACTTGAAAAAACACCAATTCATCCACAGTGGAGTTAAACCTTACAGCTGTGACTTCTGTGGAAAGTCTTTTACCTGGGCTGGAAGCTTGAAAAGACACCAACTCATCCACAGTGGAGTTAAACCTTACAGCTGTGACTTGTGTGGAAAGTCTTTTACCCTGGCTGGAAGCTTGAAAAGACACCAACTCATCCACAGTGGAGTTAAACCTTACAGCTGTAACTTCTGTGGAAAGTCTTTTACCTGGGCTGGAGACTTGAAAAAACACCAACTCATCCACAGTGGTGTTAAACCTTACAGCTGTGACTTGTGTGGAAAGTCTTTTACCGAGGCTGGAAGCTTGAAAAGACACCAACTCATCCACAGTGGAGTTAAACCTTACAGCTGTGACTTGTGTGGAAAGTCTTTTACCCAGGCTGGAAACTTAAAAACACACCAACTCATCCACAGTGGAGTTAAAGCGTACAGCTGTGACTTGTGTGGAAAGTCTTTTACCCGGGCTGGAAGGTTAAAAACCCACCAACTCTTCCACAGTGGAGTTAAAGCGTACAGCTGTGACTTGTGTGGAAAGTCTTTTAACGAGGCTGGACGCTTGAAAAAACACCAACTCATCCACAGTGGAGTTAAACCTTACAGCTGTGACTTGTGTGGAAAGTCTTTTACCGAGGCTGGAAGCTTGAAAAAACACCAACTCATCCACAGTGGAGTTAAACCTTACAGCTGTGAGTTGTGTGGAAAGTCTTTTACCCGGGCTGGAGACTTGAAAAAACACCAACTCATCCACAGTGGAGTTAAACCTTACAGCTGTGACTTGTGTGGAAAGTCTTTTACCCTGGCTGGAAGCTTGAAAAGACACCAACTCATCCACAGTGGATTTAAACCTTACATCTGTGACTTGTGTGGAAAGTCTTTTACCGAGGCTGGACACTTAAAAACACACCAACTCATCCACAGTGGATTTAAACCTTACAGCTGTGACTTGTGTGGAAAGTCTTTTACCGGGGGTGGAAACTTAAAAACACACCAACTCATCCACAGTGGATTTAAACCTTACAGCTGTGAGTTGTGTGGAAAGTCTTTTACCCAGGTTGGAAACTTAAAAAGACACCAACTCATCCACAGTGGCGTTAAAGCGTACAGCTGTGAGTTGTGTGGAAAGTCTTTTACCGAGGCTGGAAGCTTAAAAAGACACCAACTCATCCACAGTTGATTTAAAGCACACAACTGTGAGTTGTGTGGTAAGGCTTTTGCTCTAAATAGCGACTTACACAGGCATCTAGTTACCCACTCTGGAATTAAGGCGTACAGCTGCGACTTTTGTGGAAAAAGTTTCAGTGACAAACAGTACCGAAATATTCACCTACGGATTCACACTGGAATTGATGTTTCCTGCTGTGATCAGTGTGGGAAACTGTCTACAACCGATGCACAGCTACAACAACTCTCTGAGGAGAGACCTTATAAATGTGACCTGTGTGAGAAGACTTTTAAAGCTCCAAATCAGCTGAAAAAACACCAACAGATCCACACCAGAAAGTAACTCTAGAAGTGCAGTTACTGTGAGGATGTATTGATTTTTTATCTTGTAATTTTAACCTGATTGTTTGGAAAAAGTCTGATCAGTAAACTTATGGAGTTATACTGAATGAACTGTTTTGAACAATGAAGACTCATTTTCATTCAGTAAGCTGAGTGTTGTAATGTAAACAGTAAAATGTAATTGGACGTTGGCAGAGATGCTTTTTATTTCAGGCGACGTTCAGGATAAAAACGTTGAAGGAATTCCCTGATTTACAATGTCTTTGTTTAGAAGTGGAGCAAAGAACATGGATCCATTTCTCAACCCTGTCGTCACTGTGGTGGTGGGAAAGCGTTTCTCTTTGACCTTTGTGGAATCACGAATCCAATCACGAACGGGACCTAAAAGCACATCAACGTAGACACACTGGAGACAAAATGAACTACTGCAAAGAATGTGGGAGAGGCTTCCACACACCAAGTACATTAAAAATACATGACCTCTTCCACAGTGTGGTCAAAAAGCACATCTGTGACCAGTGTGGGTCATCCTTCACCACTGCAGGAGAGACACCATACAAGTGCAGACACTGTGACAAAAGCTTCTCACGTTCAGGTCACTGTAACAAACATGAACGAACACACATGGAAGTGAACTTCAGCTGTGACCAGTGTGACAAGAGTTTCAGGAATCTCAGTTCATACTCCGAACACAAATGATCCCACGCTGTAAATAAACTGTTTCACTGTTACCAATGTGCAAAAACCTTCACTTCATTATCTGCTCTGTGCAAACATCAGCCTGATCATGCAGGACTGAAATCACTGGATCACAATGAATCTGAAGACAGAGAAAGATCCTCTTTTGGTTTCAGGGTCAGACTTAAAAACCTTGAGATCAGGCTCCACAGAGTTCAGATGGAATCTCCTGTAAAGAGTGTCAGCTGATGTCACACTTGGATCTGATGAGGTAGCTCTGATTTCTGGACCTGCAGTGAATAATCCTGAATTATACATTTAGGAAGCTGCATGTATAGATATGTGTGGCAGGATGAATGTTATCCCTCGGTCCAACCCACTTTCAGCCTGGCACATTAGGGGGCGCTGGTATAAATAGTGGCCATTTGAGTGTCCCTGCGTCGCTTGCCTGTGATCTCCTTTTTGGTTACCTGACTTCCCTTTGGTGTGGTAGAGATCATTTGCGGGTTATTCTTCTGAAGCCTCCATCGCGGCTGGTCGTAGCTATAGAAGCCTCCTCTGAGCTATTCTGCTTACGTTCTTTGACACGGCTTACTTGGTACGTAATCAACTTTTGTTACGCTCTGTGCCTTCTATTGTTCTTTTATAGTAATTATTTATTATGCTTCGCAGGAAGTGTGGGCCTTAGTTTTGCGCCAAGCTACGCGAACTGAAGTGCTGCTGCTTTGCCTTGCTGTACTTTTACCGTCTGTTCCCGTTGCGAGATTTCTTTCCCTGCTGCTGTCAGCTTTTACAGTGGATGTCGGCGTGGACAACGGCCATATGCATGCCGGTTATCGGAGTCAGCTGCCGTGCATATTGATTGACTGTTAACTTTTCGTCGTGTGGACGGCAAGTTGGAGCAGTACGGCGATTCCGTTTGCTCCAGATTTTAGAGTTTTATCCAGATTGTATGTTGTTTTATTGTTTTTGATTTGTAGTTTGGATTTTTGTTACACCACTGGTGGGAGGCCCTTTTTCTAGCTGTAGATCACCAGTGTGGTCCTGCAGTTGGGTTATCCCCCGGCGCTACACATTAGTTTGTTGTAATATATTAAAATTTTCTTTGTTTCTTTTATTCAGATGCGGAGTGCCGACGTGGAGGAGACTAGGGTGCCTTGGTGGTGGGATCCCTTGAGTGCACACACCTGCCTTGTTTAGTTTATTAGTGTGAGTGTGTGATCGTGTGCTGCACTTGTTTTTTGGGTGTGTTTTCTTTCTTTAGTTTGTGTGTGGCATCCCTGCCCCTCCACTGGTAAGCCTCAGCTCTGAATACCTTTTTAAGCATATTTGTACTTGAATATTTATGATTGTGCTTTTATATGGTGTTTTAAATAATTATTAATAAATTGTCAATTTGTTTCTCATTGAACCTCGTCTCTGGACTGAGTATAGCGAACCTAAGTGCCTTCCTGGTGATTTAGTGTTACTTTCAGTATTCTCTGGGTGAAATTCCCAGGGTGGCGTTGTCTTTTTAAAACTGCAAAGAGTATTTTCTTTATTTCTACCTCGTCCTGCCACATATGCATATGCAATTTCAATCCTTCATTCATATTTAATCTTTTGCTGTGGTAAAATCTTCTCTTAAATCATTTTCTCCCAAAACTACAAATATTTTCACAGCAGTTGCTCTTAAAGCCTCCAAAATGAACTAAATCTGTCCACCAGCTTTGAAAAAACACCTGCCGTGACGTTATGTCCAGAAAAAAAGAAACTCAAGCTAAACTGGTTTTGGGCTGTACTTCCATGTAATACCAGTTTGTACCAGAAGATGAACCAGTGAGGCTGTGTAACCTTTATTCAATTAGGCAAAGAACACAATCTTATTCACAGTGGCAGCAAAGAAATGTTGAAAGTTAAAAACAGCAGCACACATCAGAACCATTTTAAAAATCACAGGTGACTACTTTTACTTAATTCAAATTCTGTTAAACCTCTATTTTTTGCTCCTCCTTTCACTTTAGTGTATTTAGTCCTTGAAGTCCACATGTTGTTTTTTTAATGAATTTTGATCCACATGTTCTGCAGCTGTTTTCTTGTTGATTTGAAGTTTGTATTATGAAATCCTGATAATGTTAAAGTGTTAGTTATATTTGATGAAGTCTGTGTAGAGTTTATCTTATTAAACAGTTTGGTGTGAAAAATAAAGAAATGGTCTCAGAACAAGTAGTTTGACCCATTATTTCCGATTCAAACTAATTTAACTGTTTTCAGTGGTACATGTGGAGGTTTATCACAGGAGGCGACTTGGCTGTTCTCCACTCACACTGAAGAAGGATCCTGCAGCTAATTAAAAACTCTAAAATGATCTTGAAGGAAAATTTGTTTGATTTTTCTTAAAAACATGCTGTTGGCATGAAGCTTTGAGACAGTGTTTTTAAGAGTCATTGTGGTTAACATCTCACACATTCCAATAAAGCAGATGTTCCTGCATTGCAACAGCGGTTTGCAGTTGCAATGCAGGATCGTGCTGCTGCTCGTCTACAGGACTCTCATGGAGCACCACTTTGAAACTTTATGACTCTCTCTGCAAAATACAATATATAAAGACCAATGCTGGGCAATTAATTATATAGTTACTTCTTCAAAAAAGTTACTGAGTATTGCAAACAACAAAGATTTTTGCAGCTGTTTACCTAAAAATGCTGCTAAGGGATTTTTCTTAAACATTTCAAACTATTTACAGAACAATCAGGTGTTCTGCATCAAATCTGATGCCACACAAATTATTTGTGCCTCTCCAAAAAATAATTTCTGTCCACTATGAGATAAAGGAGAACATCAAAAGCCTGATACCTGCAGGCCTGACAACAGGAGATGTATCACTCCTGTAACATTTAGCAGCCGCCTCATTGTTCTGACACACACAACAAAACTATTGACTACACTACACACTAACTACACAAGATTTGCGCTAAACGTTGCAAATCTCTCACATCTCAAAACACTGCCGTCACGCCTAAATTTTCCTCTTCTTAACAACTTCTGTTTCTTAACAACCAAATGCCATGTTTTGATTGGTCGGCATGGTACATTTTTTGACCAATGGGAAAGGGTGGGGTGTTTTGGTTTTGTCTTTGCTCACAGGCGGAGAGTGTTTTATAACGTTTTCTTTATAAAATGCCGTTTTTACCATTTCTTCCCCCAGTAAATATAAACAACAATATTCTGGAAGAAAACCAAACACTGGAGTTTTTTTTTTTAAACACAACTCTGTTTTTTATGTGGCCTATCAACACAATTTGAAAACTGGTATAAAGTCCACTCTTTTTACGTCACTTGTTCCATCTGTCCTGCTCACATCTCCAATGGTTGTACATGTGTTCATTAACGTGGCTTCACTCCACATTAGCCACGCCACTTTGCTAGCTAAAACACCGGTGTCGGCACATAAGGACGCTGTCATAGCCTGTCAACGACGTTAATTAGCTGCGCATATACAAATTTGAATCACGTGATTGGCTGGACTATGGGATGAGGTGCCATTGTTCTAATCCCATACTGGAGCAGCCAGTCACTTACTGACTAACACTGCAAAACAGAATTGTTAACGTATTTACTTTAATTTCAATTCCGGTTAGAATTTAATTTTATGTGCAACACAGATTTTTTCTGCACAGACACCGTGCCAGCAGTGTGCAATTGAGCACACGCGCAGTTTAGAGGGAACATTGGTGATGATTATCAGAAAGTGAACAAGGTCTCATGGTTTGATGCTTGTCCAATGCCTGAGTTGACCTGGACTGGTTAAGCACTGCTTGTCTTATTTTATGATGCTGGATTTAACCAACGCTTACTGGCAGATTCCCTTGTCTGCAGAGTCCAAAGACAAAAACGGCCTTCTCCACTCTGTATGGTTCGTACCAATTCGTCACACTTCCGTTTGGCTTATTTGAAGCCTCGGCCATTTTTCAGCACCTCATGGAGCGGTAGCTGCTTCCTCAAATTGCATATGCTGTTTTCTACCTGGATGATGTTGTTGTGGTACCCCTGTGAGGTACCACACAGTTAAACGGTTAAAGGAAACCTCAGAAGAACGGCAGCTAATTCCCTTTTTGCAGCATGCAGCCAACGAGGTATTTATTGATTTATCGTTGATGAGAGATTTTTTAGTTTTGTGATTATGCTTAGTTGTAGCTTCATTTAAAGGAAGAAGAGCTTGTGAATTGGAACCAACACAGGAAGAGAGATTGAAGCCATATGTGTAGAGGAATGCGGTGACATACGATACCATACCTCCTGTTTTAACAGACAAGCTGGCTCTCTCTCTCTCTCTCTCTCTCTCTCTCTCTCTCCTTTTATGGGAATGTCTGAATTTCTATACATACAAAGTTACCTCCTTTTTCAGCAGATAAGCGAAAGGTTTTGTCCTTTTAAGGAAAAATTATCAGTTCCATACATGCCACTCCTACTGCTGTGGAAACTTGCTTTAAGTTTAAAGGATGTTCTGAATGCCCTGGGCGGTTTTTCTGTGTCACATCGGTTGAGCAGTGACCGCCCATGTGCATGTAAAAAATAGATATCTGAGTTGTAAGTTTCTTTGCCTTCTAACAACTTTCTCCTCACAATCGTGTTTGTTGTACAGTGTTATTTTTAGTGCTGTGTCTTACGCCGAGTTTTATTTTGTTAATGCTGTATAGTTTTCACGGTAGCTTTGGAGAGAAGTCTTCAAATAAACCAGTGACAGAAAATCACTTGCGTCTGCCTGTGCTTCGAGGGAATTATACTCATGTAGCTATGATGATGTTTGCTAGTTCACCTTACATGCATTAATGTAATAACATGGTTAGCGTACTCAACGTGAATTACACACGAACAACATTAAGCTACTCACGCAGAGAAGAACGGCTGCTGCTGCCATCTTCGTCCGTCATCATTTCTGCTACAATGGCAGGGCTAGGGGCCAGGACTCTACTCTTCGTGTTTTTGGGGGATGTTGCTAATTCTGGGACCGATAACAGGCACCACACCTGCAGTAGATGTACACGGTGTGAGGTCTCAGCAAGCTATCAAATACGGCGCATTTCTCGGCTTTTAAAAAAAACGCTATGCGTCACCAGGCGTTTCATCAGATTTGAGGTGTTACCTCCTTTGACAGTATTGCAGTATCTGATTAAAGCACTTGTAGCAGGCTGCTGAGTTTGCATCTTTTGCTGTGAAGTATATAGCCGCTAAGACTGGTAGACCTAAATCTTCACCACCACGTCTTTATACATACAAGCGCAAAGGGGAGTGAGCGGGTCAGCGCTCAGGGCACAGAAACTAAGCTGGCCTCAAACACACCATTTATTTTCAGGATAAAACACAGTCAGAACCCCAAATACAAGCCAAAATCCCCGTATACAATAAAAGTAGTGTTGCAACCCGCTAAAAACCCTGCCGGCAGAAATAACTATACACCATTAAAACAAGGCTAAAACATGTTTTCCACATACTAAAACCACTCTCCCACAGTCCCATAATCCCACAGTCCAGCCACACATGGGCGAATGGTCCTTATATGAAAGAGACAGGAGAGGAACTTCTCTTCCAGTATGGTAAAACTCGTCAGCAACAGACCAGGGAGGGGGCTCCTATCGCAGACCTGTCTCCTCCTGACAGCGCGTCGCCGCACAGTCCCGTCCCACTCCACACCTGAACACGGCCTCCCTCGTCTCACCGTCAGATGCAGGCAGAGGGGCATCCCTGCCCTGTCGTGCATTGCAGCCATCGCCACCCACTGTTGCCGTTCCTGCCGTTAGGACTGGATCGCCGAACAACTCGCGGCGCCCCACAGTCAGGCAGCAGTTCGTTCCACACACGTGCGGGGTTGCACGCGTTCCTTTTTCGCCTCCTCACCCTTCGTGCGTCACTCCTCTCTCCTTTTGTCTCTGCGCTCACCATCCCCTTTAACAGGTCAACCTGGCGGCTGATAGGCCACCTTGGGGAACGCCCCCACCTCACAGGTGCCTACAATTATCTGTTTAGTCCACAGTGGGTTAAAGGAACATGGTACAACATTAACGCAAATATAAATATGAGGATAAAACCATGCAGTATAAATATCAATAAACAAACATGCAATATAAATATCCCAATAAAATCATGCAAATAAAATCAACACTATGTACCAATAAACAGATTGATAAAACATAAAAACACAAATTTCCGCTGTGTGACAAGTACAGCCAGACTTTTGACCGCTTCGCCTTGGGCATTTTTAATCTGTAGCTCTGATCTAAAAGAACGTACGTACCTGGACCCGCCTACTATCCTCGGAAACGTAAAATGATTGGCTGGAATCTAAAGTGCATCACAGCTCAGGAAAAAAAAGCACCGAAATGTGCGCTGCTTTTCTGTCTGGTTACTACCGTTTATGTCAGAACCGGTGCCATCATGGCACCGGATACCGGTATCCATCCCTAGTCATATATTTACTGTTTTGCTGTTTTTAATGGAGACCAGGGGTTCCATTATCTGGTTGGTATTGTTAATGATTAATTGTTGGATTGGGAATTTAAAATAGTGTAATAAAGAAAAAACACTTTAGTCCTTATGGAGTCTTTTATTGGGTTTATGTGACATACAACTAAAATGACAGCTTGTAAAGGTGAAGAGACAGTGGGACTGGCCATCCTACCTGTGTCAGAGAAGAGCCAAGGTTAAAGCTGTCTACAGTTAATCATTTGTGAGTAACCTAAATAAGGTACTCACCTGTCCTGGTTGCTTCTTGCAGGATGTGGAGCATAAGAGTGAAAGCAGCTTAATCACCTGTTTAAGGGCTCTTGGAGCAGACCAGTGTGCCAGGTTAGGGAGTATGGATAAAGAGGGTTTTAATATATATAGTAATGGGTGAAGCTTATGTTATTGGTTTGTTTATAGTACGTGTTGGAAATATGTATATGTTTGTGATGTGCTTTAATGTTATTGCATGTTTGTGTGTGTGGAGGGTTATGTTTTCATTTTGATTAGTTAACCCCCATACTTGGGCTATTCCGGAAGAGTATAAAAGTGGTAAATGGCCTGCATTTGTATAGCGCTTTTCTAGTCCATAGGACCCCAAAGTGCTTTACACTACATTCAGTCATTCACCCATTCACACACACATTCACACACTGGCGATGGCAAGCTACATTGTAGCCACAGCTGCCCTGGGGCGCACTGACAGAGGCGAGGCTGCCAGACACAGGCGCCACCGGGCCCTCTGACCACCACCAGTAGGCAAACATGGGGTTAGTATCTTGCCCAAGGATATTTGGCATGCAGCCAGGAGGCAGCCTGGGATCGAACCACCGACCTTCTGATTAGTGGCTGACCTGCTCTGCCACCTGAGCTACAGCCACCCCAAAAGGAAGCTATAGTTAGTGTTCTTGTGCTCCTATCATGTTCCTTCATTAATAAAGTGCCAATCCATGGATGTCTTTTACTCCAGTCTTGCGTCATATTATTGGACAGAACCTATGACCGTCGGCCACAACTGACACTGTTATTGAACTGTTTAGCCAGAAAGACACTGTAGAAGACAATGTGATGTGTTTATTGATATGAGTAAGGAAAGTAACTGTTATGAAAGAAGATGTTAATTAGAGAAAATGAACCAGTAAAGAGAGTATATTTCACTGAGGATGTGAAATAAGTAAATGTAATTGATGTGAATGAGGAACCTGCTGAATTATATATTGAAAGCTCATGGTAGTGTTTATATAGCATTTGTTTGTGTGAAATAAATCAGACTCAGACACAATCTGGAGGAATACAGAGACACATGGTGTCTTCCTTACTCCGCTCTTCACCTGCTTTTACAGGTAACATATTTGTCATCATGGTCTTCATCCTTGGGACCCGTAACAAATCTTGGGGGCTCGTTCAGGATTGTCGACACCTTGCAGTTGATACTGATCCAAAAATGACATCTGGGACCAGGACGGGAGCTGATGCGAGCTGAAAGTTGGAGCCGAGACTGATCCATGGTTGCTAAGACGGTGGGTCCAGTGGGCCTGGGTCAGCAAGAGGTCGACGCAGAGAAGGCTTCCCTGATGCAGAGATAGTTCGTGGAGTGCTCAGGATATTAAGGCCTGGAACTTTTAAAGATATGTTAATCAATAAAGACGATTTGACTGTACTTGAACTGAAGGGGTTTCTCCATGCCCACCTGAGAGAGAAAAATAGTACAGAACTCTTTCAAGAATTAATGTGTGCCAGAAAAGATGAAAGTGAGACACCACAGCAGTTTCTCTACCGGGTGAAAGGGTTGAAGCAGTGGGTCCTCTTCATATGGGACCCAACCTAACCTTAACAGTAGCAAACCAAGTCTCCCCTCGCCAATCACATCAGAAGTAGTTAACCAGCAGCAGGGTGAGGCACTCGCTACGTCTGGTGTTATGGCACCCCACACTAAGTGTGGGGCAGTTGCTAAGCTAATCAGTAAGAAAGCTCTCATACATTGCAGTTTGAATGGCTTAGCAGTGAAAGCAGTACTTGACACATGTGCTCAAGTTTGCATCATAAGTAAACATTGGAAAGACTGATACTTGCCTGACTTAGTCATGCAACCTCTGTCTGAAATCATCAAGGAAATTGATGAGTTGAAAGTTTGCGCAGTCAACGGGGAAACCATATAATTTGATGGCTGGGTACCCATCATGATCAACTTACCGGGGGGTGAAGACCCCAGCCTCTCCGTCAGTATTCCGGTCCTCGTCAGTACCTTGCCTGTGAACAAACCATTGATCGGTTTCAATGTCTTGGAACAGATCATTGAGGAGCAACTAGAGCAGTTGATACCTACTCTTGTTACCTTGCTGTGTAATGCCATCTGTCTTCCCCCTGAGAATGGTGAGGTGGTCAGAAGCTTCATTCAGACAGTAGAGCCAAGCATTACACAAGGGTACTTGAGAACAGTTGAAAGGGATGTGATTATCCCTCCTGAACAGGTCACCTTGTTAAAGTGCCCCGTTCCATCAACCATGAATCCGCTTGATTGTTTTTAGTGCTGTTTGAGGATGATGAGGGCAACCAGGCCCTAAAGCGGTTCTATGTCTTGACAGGGTTAGTTGAAATACAGAATCCAGCTAACCCATACATCACCATTGCTCTAAGTAATGACACCAAACATGATATGACCTTGACAAGCAAGATGGCCCTGGGCACCTTACAGCCAGTTGAACGTATTGTGGAGGTTGAGGCCTCAAACGAGTGCCCACCTGCAATAACAGTTCGCAAGATAATGGTGGAGTCAGCTGGACCTCTCCCAATGTCGTGGTATCCGCCAGTGAATCTTGATCATTTGGAAGAGGAACAAAAAGAGATTGTCCAGAGAATGTTGTTTGATGAGTGCAGGGTCTTTGAGTGGGATGGGAACAATATTGGTTGTAATCCTGATCTGAAAATGGTGATAAACCTAAAGGATGACAAACCAGTGCAGAGAGCATATACCTCCTTTGCGCGGTCTTGTAGACAGGGATACAACATCCTCCCACGGATTCCTATCCTATTCCTGTCTAAACGGCCCATCTGTGTCTCCTAAAGGATGACATACCAGTGCAGAGAGCATATACCTCCTTTGCGTGGTCTTGTAGATGGGGATACAACTTCCTCCCACGGATTCCTATCCTATTCCTGTCTAAACGGCCCATCTGTGTCTCTGTTCCTGTCCGTGATGTGGCCTCCCATGATTTACGCACCGTCTGTGTGGGCCTGGATCCTTGTGTCATCGATTCACAGAGAGTTGGGGAATGGCTTTCAACTCTCTGTGAATGGTACTCATGGCCATTGATCAGTGTGCTTTGGTCAGTGGGCTTTGGTCAGTGGTTGTTCTCAATGGTCATGAGAATTTGTATATTAATGATCAAGGAACTGACCTCCCAGATCATTGTTACTTCAGTGGGCTGTTTTCAGTCATTATGCAAATGTACTGTTTATAAGATTGGGGAATCCTGCAGTCAACTGAGACTGAAGAAGTCACATGGATGAGTGACAAAACGTTTCTCCCACTGAAAACGTTACATCCAGATGAACAGAATCAGCTTTTGGAGATTTACTTAACTGCTTGATTGAGCATGTATTAAGACACTTTAAAATTTAGTTTTTACTATTACTATTACTAGGATATTACCAGGAGAAGCTCACAAAGCTTTCTGCTATACTTCAGTTTCTCATTAAAATAAATAAATAAAACTTTCAGATCTTGGTACATCACAAAAACAGACATAAAAAAGGCCATTCATTTGGTTTACATGTAAATATTTATTTAGCCACAGCTATTTTATTTATCTGGAGATACCCGGGGAAGAGGTTCATCACGTTTGTGGGAAAGTGGCTTTGTGGTTTCCCCTTGGGTATTACACATTTCTTAATTAACTCCACCTCCTCCCTCCAATCAAGGCTGCTCACCGGCCCGGACAGCCGGTAAATTCACAGCCTGGTACGCCGGTCCCGTCGTCTACACCACCATTACCATCTGTTCAATCGTCTGCAGCTGCAATGACGCCGGAGGGACCCGCTCTGCCCGAGCAGGAAGAATGCTTTATTGGCCATATGCAGGTTGCCCCGCAGAGGAATAGGACCCCCCCCCCCCCCCCCCCCCCCCCCCGACTTACACACACAACAAAGACATCACATGGGAATACAGTCGGAGATCGGCAGCGTTACAGAGAAAACACTGAAAAAATTACACAACAATGGGTAAAGTACAAGAGGAAAAAAAGAGACCTCTTCTCACGCTGGGCACCTATGGGAGGACAGCATGAGAACAGGAATAAAAAAAAAAACTCCTCTGCACAGAGAGCACATTAATGTCCACATCACAACATTAGAGCACGTGACAAGCCACAGGGGTTGGATAGAGGGGTGGGGGGTAATCTGAAGGAACACAGCAGTCGTCCTACACAGCGCTACCATTTCAGCGCGGCACACAGACCCGCCGTCTTCCCCCACAGGAAACAAGCATCGAAGGCGTTTGGAAAGGGAGGGGGATGAGTGTGTGCTTATAAGTGTAAGTGTATGTGTGTGCGTGTCCAGAGTCCAGCTGAGACAGTGTCCTTCGCTCTATCAGGCTAAGTAAACAGTCTGCCAGCCAACCCAGGTGGCCTTGCGTGGGATGGGAAGAATAGTCATCACACAGTCGTTATCAGGGAGCTGTTTTGGTGGGCTCCAGCCTTGGGCCTGAGCAGCTGGCGCCGTGGTGTCCATATGTTGAATATTGTTGATTTCTCCTTTATGTGAGCAGCTCCGAATTTAGCACTCTGACACTGGTCTCTCGATCTCGCGTTGGAGAGCCGCGAGCCCCCCCATGATGGTATCAAACTTCTGTTCCGTGGTGTTGTCATTCTTTTGATTCTGAGACCCCACAACTGCAGCGATCCGTTCTGCGATGTGATCCAACTTTCGCTCAAGGGTGTCATTGTGAGCAGGCCCCTCTCTGATGTATCCCATCATACGCTCAATGGTGTTAGTTTGAGTCTTCACAGCAGCTGTAAGCATCTCCAAGGTGTTAACCATGCTGCGTTCGGTGTGAGAGGTCGCGCCTCGTCCCATTGCTTCAATTCCAGCGGGCAGCCTTGGGGGGGTTTGACCAGCTGGTTTCGCTCTCTTATTTCTCCGATAAGTCAGGGCCAAGCCAGCTCCGATCAGCAAGAACCCTGTTATCATGGTTCCGAATAGGTACAGTGGGGCAAAAAAGTATTTAGTCAGCCACCGATTGTGCAAGTTCCCCCACTTAAAATGATGACAGAGGTCAGTAATTTGCACCAGAGGTACACTTCAACTGTGAGAGACAGAATGTGAAAAAAAAATCCATGAATTCACATGGTAGGATTTGTAAAGAATTTATTCGTAAATCAGGGTGGAAAATAAGTATTTGGTCACCTCAAACAAGGAAAATCTCTGGCTCTCACAGACCTGTAACGTCTTCTGTAAGAAGCTTTTCTGTCCCCCACTCGTTACCTGTATGAATGGCACCTGTTTGAACTCATCATCTGTATAAAAGACACCTGTCCACAGCCTCAAACAGTCAGACTCCAAACTCCGCCATGGCCAAGACCAAAGAGCTTTCGAAGGACACCAGGAAAAGTATTGTAGACCTGCACCAGACTGGGAAGAGTGAATCTACAATAGGCAAGCAGCTTGGTGTGAAAAAATCAACTGTGGGAGCAATCATCAGAAAATGGAAGACATACAAGACCACTGATAATCTCCCTCGATCTGGGGCTCCACGCAAGATCTCATCCCGTGGGGTCAAAATGATCATGAGAACGGTGAGCAAAGATCCCGAAACCACACGGGGGGACCTGGTGAATGACCTGCAGAGAGCTGGGACCAAAGTAACAAAGGTCACCATCAGTAACACACTACAACGGCAGGGAATCAAATCCCGCAGTGCCAGACGTGTTCCACTGCTGAAGCCAGTGCATGTCCAGGCCCGTCTGAAGTTTGCCAGAGAGCACATGGATGATACAGCAGAGGATTGGGAGAATGTCATGTGGTCAGATGAAACCAAAGTAGAACTTTTTGGTATAAACTCAACTCGTCGTGTTTGGAGGAAGAAGAATACTGAGTTGCATCCCAAGAACACCATACCTACTGTGAAGCATGGGGGTGGAAACATCATGCTATGGGGCTGTTTTTGTGCCAAGGGGACGGGACGACTGATCCGTGTTAAGGACAGAATGAATGGGGCCATGTATCGTGAGATTTTGAGCCAAAACCTCCTTCCATTAGTGAGAACGAGGCTGGGTCTTCCAACATGACAATGATCCAAAACACACCGCCCGGGCAACAAAGGAGTGGCTCCGTAAGAAGCATTTGAAAGTCCTGGAGTGGCCTAGCCAGTCTCCAGACCTCAACCCCATAGAAAATCTGTGGCGGGAGTTGAAAGTCCGTGTTGCTCGGTGACAGCCCCAAAACATCACTGCTCTCGAGAAGATCTGAATGGAGGAATGGGCCAAAATACCAGCTACTGTGTGTGCAAACCTGGTAAAGACCTATAGTAAACGTTTGACCTCTGTTATTACCAACAAAGGTTATGTTACAAAGTATTGAGTTGTATTTTTGTTATTGACCAAATACTTATTTTCCACCCTGGTTTACCAATAAATTCTTTACAAAACCTACCATGTGGATTCATGGATTTTTTTTTTCACATTCTGTCTCTCACAGTTGAAGTGTACCTCTGGTGCAAATTATTGACCTCTGTCATCATTTTAGGTGGGGGAACTTGCACAATCGGTGGCTGACTAAATACTTTTTTGCCCCACTGTAGATATCTTCAGCGTCCTCGATCGACAGTCCCGCCAGGCACAAGATCCTCCAGGTCTGCCACCCATCCATCGTGTATTCGGCAGGGAAAGTCCCTCCAGGGCATTCGGGCTCTCCCGAGCCCAGACATCTCGTTGAGAAAACGGTGTCAATAGCATTCAGAGACCAGTTGATCAAATCCATAATTCTCTTTTAGGTTTTAGAGAACGACAGTGAGAGACTGTTCGAGGGAAAAGTAATGCACACGAGACAAGACAAGGACACAAGAGGCTAAGCAGGGAAGATAAGGGGAAGGAGGAGAGGAGAAAAAGTGCGACCGCCTTCACCGAGAGCCAAGAGAAGTTGTTATATTTACTTATATGTGTGAATTCACAGCTGGAATAGGGGTTAAAGGTATCATCAGACTTGGGAAGTTGCTGCTTTCTACAAACAGGAAGTGAAATAGCACAACCAACAACTGTAATACTTGCATTAACAACAATAATAACAAAACAAACTACTACGACAATCAGTCAGACATATCCCTCCAGCAGATCCATCCATTTGGTTCCTCCTGGCTGACCTGAAGGTAAGAAACATATGTAGGGTGTCAGCTGTCAAGTAGGTGATGAGTGAAGTAAATAAGTAACTAAAACTTATTAATATAGCACTTTTTTAGACAAGAATCTATTACAAAGTGCTTAACTTATTATTAAAAATACAGCACATAGAAACAACATAATACACAGGAACATCATCAAAAATATTTTTATAGTTGATCAGAAATTTACTGTAACTGTTTTGTCTGGGAGTGTTATCTACTGAAACTGAATTGTAACTGAATCTTGGCTCCATCCAAACATCCCCAATGCCTAGGTGGAGTTACCAAGCTGGACATTACACCATCAGGATCACACCAAATACTCCTGTAAGGAAAGGTGCGACCAGAGCAGAAAGCAACCAGGGTGTCCATATCATTGTTGGGGACTTTAATAAGGCATGTGTGAAAATTGTACTCCCCAAATTCCACCAATATGTTACATGTCCTACCAGAGGGGTAAGGACACTGAACCATGTGAAGATATCAAGCAGGCCTACAGACTGACACCCCTCCATGACCTAGGACAATCTGACAGAATCTCTCTGCTCCTCATCCCTGCCTACATCCCCCTCAGGAAAAAAAAAGCCCCTCCAAGCACCCTGGTCATGGCTACAGACCTATAGCCGTCACAGGAAAAGATACGCGAGGATGGTCTTCATGGACTACATCTCAGCGTTCAACACCATAATCCCAGACATTTTTACCACCAAACTGGACCACCTTAAACCTGATCCTGATTTAAATATTTCCTCATCAACTGGCCCCAAACAGTTCATGAGTCCAGCAGCCACATCTCTGTCAATCTCACCTGGGCCCACAACACCAACATGTTGGTAAAGAAGGCCCAGCAGCAACTGCATTTCCTCCTTGTCCTGAGAAAGAATAACCCAGACCGGAAGCTGCTGCGAGTCTTTTACTGTGCTTCAGTGGAGAGCGTACTCTCCTACTCTATTAGGTACGCAGGGGCCACAACTGAGAACAGAAAGGCTGCACAGAGGGTAATTAACCCCACATTGCCATTGCCATGTCCTCCATTCTCAGGAAAACCACTGTCATCATGGATGACCCCTTGCACCCCACCCACCACCTGTGTGACCCGTGCCCTCTGGTCGGTACCTAAGGTCAGTCACTTTCCACACCTCCAGAGTCCGAAACATTTTCTTCTGATTCAGACTCTAAACAAGTACTGTCCCTGCTGGTGACTTCTTGTGACAATTGGATAAACCTAGAATCTCAGCTCACAATGACTTGATGTAATCTTCTGTAGGCCTTCATTTTAATGTAGCTAATCACATGCAAAGATAGGGTCTAGGACTATGATCACAACATTGTGTGAAAGAAAGACGGAGGGCGGAAACTGTGAAGACAGCGACTGTGGTGGTACAGGCCAGGTACACGGAGCGACACAGAGACAAGGATCTGGAATTAATTGCAGGTACATTGGGAAAAGTGATAGAAAAGATCAAAAATGGATCAGGAAATTGAATTTCTAAAATGTTAATATTTGTCAGAGCAAAATCAAAAAATTCATCTAAGTGCTGCTCATATATACCTGTAGCTGGAGGAGAGGTGACATTCACTGGCCCTGAAAGAGTGTCCTGTTTTGAGTCAGGTATCTCTGCTGCACCATCCACTGTGTTAAATAAACTATGGCCTGCTGCAAATCATATCAAAAGAACAACAATTATTACAAAACAAATGTCCCCTGACAAACAAAAAAGTGTTGATGAGGAGGATTTTTTTTGTCTAGGCTTTAAACCACATGTCTGTTCTTCTGAGCACTAATATACACACAAGAAATAGGCTTTTATGAAAACACTAAATCAAACACTGCTAACAGTGGGAATAAAGGAATTATTTTACTGCATTAATAATATAACTTTATCATTAAATTGCATTAAACTGTTTATCACAGCTACTGGCATCAGATTAACATTTTTATTGCATGTGCAGCCATAATCATTGTATACACACATTTGCATATTGTGCTTAGTGATGGGCAGATGAAGCTTCATGAAGCACTGAAGCGTTTCATCCAATTGGTTCATCCCAGCGCAAAGCTTCTTAAAGCTTCATTTGCTCTAGTAGGACACCTACTGGACGTAAAAATATTAGTTGGCACGAATTTGAAGAATGTGGCCTTTTGCACACAGCCTGTAAATCTCAACAACAAAAGGACTGTGTAAAACATCTATATTGTAGTGATGGCAGTACACTGTATATTTATACTGGCAGTATGGAAAATGATTTTTTGGAAATGCTTAAAATGGAAATGATCATTTACTGTGAGGTGAGGTGTGGTTGGGGTGTGGACAGTAGTTGTGCTTTTGTAACGTTGAGGTATGGACAGCTACACACTGAGGCTTTGAGCCTCAGTCCTGCCTGTTCACATTTTATTCTGTAAAAACTAAATTTTCACTGCTTTTATAACCTTTAGTGGGGAGAACGTAGCTAGGATTTAATGATTTAACAAATCTTTTGAATCCTTTGTCCTCCACAATGCTAAATGGCTGGGAGTCCTCAATCACCATGCTAACCAGGTCTTCATCTATTTGAGATTGTTCTCCTGAGGAAAGACAATAAAGATAAAGCACAAATATAAATATCAAACACGTAAATTATAACAGCTGTATAATATTGTTATATCATTTAGTAACATTACTGCATGCTATATTATCATGGCATTTGATGGCTCACCTGGTCTTGCTCCACAATCGGTGTTCCCCTTATTCTCATGCAAAGCTCTGTAGTGCCTAAACATGGATGAGGTGTTGTTGTTATATCCCAGCTCCCTGGCACATAGCAAACACTTCACCTTGTACAAAAGTACAGACAGCTTAACATAAATTGTATTGCACCATCAGTATTATGAAAATACATCTTCTGTAGAAATTTACATACCTTGTTGGGAGGAATAAGATCAAAATGTTCCCACACAGGGGAGGACATCCTCCTCTTCTTAGCTGGCTCCATTCTCTCCTGACTTTCTCTCCTCACTCTCATAAACCTCCAAACTGTCTCCAAACTCTCACTAACCGCAACTCTCCATCAAACACCTACATTTTGAATGAAGTCTGAGGGGTTTATATCGCTGTCATATCTCGCGGCAAAGTTCGAACCACTTCATGAACCAGTCACGTGGTACAGCCGGGCAGCGAGGCTTTGGACGTCATCATTTTCAGCTCCTCCCATTAATGAAGCAAGCCTCGATACGCGCATCGCGGAAACGCCCCCTCCATTACTCGACACAAGCTTCGAAGCCTCGATACAGAACGTCACATCAGTAGTTGTGCTCATAAGAGTTGATTCTCAGTCTATTGAAGGTTTCAAGCTTTGTGAAGCGCGATGTCTTCACAATCTATTGTGTAAGGTGATTTGGAGCAATGGAAGGTTAAAACAGCATTCACGCTTACAATTGAGTTGAATTGAGTTGTTTGGAGAAGATCTATGCTGATAAGTTGCATTGTACATCTTCCCACACGTGTACTCAATAAATCATCATTTGACTGAACTCTTCTGGGCCAGTGTTGGTTTGTTCCTTGCCTCAATATTTCGAATCGGGACACTACCAATACAGATCATTCACAGCTAGGCTAAAATAGAAGGATCTCAGTGATCGTGAAAACAGAGCTATTTAGGAGCAATAAGGCAGCGCAGCTAAAAGAGCCGAAGATCTCAAACACACTGAACACTCCTCACTCACTTGGAGAACCAACTTTCAGATTGATGAGCTTCAAAGGTTTTCCAGCTCTCTTGATGACATGACACTCGTATGTTCCAGCATCATCTTGTCTCACATTCTTCAGAATCAAAGACACGTCTCCATCAACTATCTGTCTGTCCTTCAGATCCACCTGGTTCTCAAAAGATGGATGCTGGTAATCTGGAACAAGTCATCCATGCTGATATAAAAGGACAAGTTCTTCATCTTCCAGGTCAGTTCTGCTCCACTCTACAACTATGACGATGTGGGCTTGAGCATGACATGTCAGAGTGACGTCCTGTCCAGACTCAGCTGTGATGATTTTGTGATCTGAAAAAGAGGAAACAACACAGCGCAGCGAGGTTAAAGGTCAAAGTAACACTGTTCACTTCTACAGCAGTCAATCAGAGTGATGATGAGACAGCACTAAACTGTACTTACACACAGAGAATTTTCAATAATATCACTTATCACAAAATTAATGTGTGCAGGCTCATGTTGCCTGCACACACACAGACAAACGGAATGAATATGAAATAATCCTACTCAATTTCTTTGTCTTTATCTATCATTGAAATGGCATTTATCTCCTGACAGGTAAAACTCACCTGCAGAGGTAAACATGCAGAGGCTGAATAACAACAAAGCTAAGCAGAGTGATGCAGTCACAGCAGACATTTCCTCTAGCACAGATGGTCTTAGTTTGTTCTAAATGTCTGTATTTTCAGTGAATAACAGAACGTGAGTTTAAACCTGATTGCATCAGATTAAATTTAACGTTTACATAAAATTCAGTTTCCATAGAAATGATTCCAGGTTCAGATACTAATGCTGGATAATAATCACTAAGGCTTTTGAAATCTGTGAGTGAACTGGGTCCTCAGCAGTTCTGTGTGATTAGTAAGTATGTGTCTCTCAGCTTTCTAGTCCAACTGGTCCTGTAATGATTTTTGCTGCGTGCGCATGTGTGTGTGTGTGTGTGTGTTTGTCTGAAACCATTTTTTTTCCTCTCTCTGTTCTTGTTTTTGCATGATCTGTTTGGTTGATAAGTGATTTCAAAGTTTCATGTGAGAGATAAAATAGCTGCGGTTAAATTAAGCTGTCTAAAACTGTCAAGGTTCAGCCCAGAGAGAAGAGCAGTTTTATTTTAAACAAGTTCCTCACACCAAGGGGTTTCAGAGGGGAATATTTCTGAAGCTGACACTGGACTCAGCGCCCACAGAGAGAGGGGAGAAAATAATTAGGCTACGTTCACACTGCAGGTCTTAATGCTTAATTCTGATTTTTTGATCAAATCTGATTTTTTTGTCTGCTTGTTCACACTATAAATAAAATGCGACAGCAAACGCGCTCTAGTGTGAACCCTCAAAGCGGCCCGCATGCGCAAAAGAAGACGTCACACACAACACACTCTGTTTAGACCCAGAGCAAACAATATTTTGTCTTGATGCATTCTCAATCATCCAGCAAAGTAAATCTCCAAAAGTTGAATCTGTTCATCTGGACGTAGCGTTTTGTGGGAGAAACGTTTCGTCACTCATCCAAGTGACTTCTTCAGTCTCAGCTGACTGCAGGTTTCCCCAAATCTTATAAACAGTACATTTGCATAATGACTGAAACCAGCCCACTGAATCAACAATGGGCTGGGAGGTCAGTTCCTTGATCATAATTATGCAAAGCTCTCATGACCATTGATCAACAACCACTAACCAAAACCCACTGATCGAAGACCACCATCATTTCCATCAGTAATGGGGAACATCTAAAAGCTGACGTGTACCGTAAACCTACGCATACGGATCAGTATCTAAGGTTTGACTCTCATCATCCACTGGAGCACAAACTGGATGTCATCAGGATCAGGACGCTACAATACAGAGCGAAAACCATCCCCACTGACACAGCGGCCAGGGAGGCAGAAGAACAGCACATCAAGAAGGCCCTGAGTTGGCTCAGGGCCAACAGGAGATGTTGGCTGTCCGATTGGCCTCCCTGCTGCTGCGGAGCCTGGGACGGTCTGCTTGCCTCCACCCCGGGGGGAAGTGTAACATCTCTTGGGTCTGGGTTCTGTTTCCCCCTCTAGGGGCGAGGGTACCTGGACCCGGGGTGTAGAGTATGTTTGGGGAGTGTGATTGTGTGTACATGTCCATTTATGTCAGTCCTTACGTTGGGTGAGTGCTGAGTGTTTATATATGTGTGCATGAGGGTGGGAACGCATGTTTGTGTCTGTGTGTGCCTGTTTGTCTGTGTCTATATGTCAGGTTAGACTCCACCTCTCTGGGAACTCCCAGGCCCTCCAAGGTCTATCTCCCCTCACCACACTCCCTGCCGGTGACTGGTCGGTGCATTGGTGGTTCTTGGTGTTCGGGGCTGGGCGCTCAGGTATGTACCGGCTCACTCCCGGTGGCTACCTGGCGGGGCCTGGCACCTGTTGCTCGGTCAGGCCTCCTCCGGGGTGCGGGGGGCCCTCGGGCCTCCGGCCTCTGGGCCTGCGGCTCAGTTCACTCTGGCACAGCTGGCTGCTGGCAGAGCCGGCGGGCATGCCGGTGCAGCCACCTCTAGCTTCTGCTCGGTGGCTACTGGGTGACGCCTCGTCTGGGGATCCTCAGCCCTTCCCATGAGGGTGGCACGGATGCCCCTCCGGTGGTCCTCCTTGGGCTCTCGTGCTCTGGGGCCTCTGGATGTCTGGGGCCTGGATCTCCTCCATGCCTGCTTCATGCCCTGGCGGACGGGGCTATGGTTCACTACATCCTCTTGCAGACTGTTATAACCTCAGGATAAAAATGCTCGGAAACTCAAGTGCCAGTTTTAGGACGTTTACTGACCACTTTTAGAAACAACCACAGCTAGTCGCACACATACAGGAAACTGTCCCACACATAACATTCCGGCAGGGAGAACCCTGAAAAACCTCTGAAGGTTCCGGGGTGCAACGCCCCAAACATACATCAACAACAACACTGTCTATAACACTCCCCCCCCCCCCCCCCCTTAAGCAAAAACCCACAACATAGCAATTATGCATAAGTACGAAAAGAGAGGGAGAATTCAACACCACATTATTTTAACAATTCAGTCTATCAGGGGGCTTGTGCTGCCTCTTTGACCTTCTCAGTCCTTCTGCTGGGTTCTCCAGGCTAGGAGCCTGCTGAGCTCCTGTGGCCGGGTTCAGCTCAGGTGACTTAGATTGCTCCACCAGCCCTTCTGGTGATACTGAAGAACCAATCCCGATCTCAGGGGCTGCTGACACGACTTCCCCTTCAGGTGAACCACTCTGAGGCCCCACAATGTCCACAGCCCTGTCTCCACCATGTGCGTGCAAACCACTCTGAGCCCTCTTCTCAGCTCCATCCGTGCGGGCTCTCACATGATCCTTGTGCCTGCGAACTTGTCTGCCATCCAACAACTCCACCACAAAAGATACTGGCCCTGAACTGTGGTGAATGACACCAGGCAGCCACCGTGAGCCACCCGTAAAGTTTTTGATATACACACAGTCTCCCTGCTTGAAAACACAGCCTCTGGCATGTAGATCATGTCTCACCTTCTGCCCACCTTGTGACTGGGTGACTCTGGCTCCCACATCTGGGCGAAGAAGGTCCAGATGAGATCTGGGCTTCCTCCCCATCAGCAACTCCGCTGGGGACAAGCTTGTGGTTGTATGAGGCGTGATGCGATACTGAAACAGGAAACGGCAGAGCCTCTTTTCTATGGAAAGACCTGGCATTTTTTTTAGACCGTCTTTCCGTGTCTCCACGGCGCGCTCCGCTAAGCCATTAGAGGCAGGGTGGTAGGGTGCTGTGCGGATATGTCGGATTCCATTTCTCTCCATAAATTCTTGGAAGAGCCCACTTGTGAATGTGGGCCCATTGTCCGTGACCACTGCCTCAGGTAATCCATGTGTTGCAAAGATTCTCCGGAGTGTGTCTGTGACGACTGGGGCTGTGATGGTCGGCATTATGTGGGCATCCAGCCATTTTCAATGCGCATCCACCAACACCAGGAACATGTGGCCCAAAAAGGGGCCGGCAAAATCTAGATGAAGCCTGGACCATGGATGGCCAGGCCACTCCCATGGGTGGAGTGGGGCAGGTGGCGGCATTTTTTGGTTTGACTGACATTGAGAACAGGCTTTTACCTTGTCTTCCAAGGCACTGTCCATTCCACCACACGAATGACCTTGCCAGACTTTTCATTCGAGAAATCCCTGGATGAGCCTCATGCAACACTTCAATGATCTGTGACCGACCTGGAGGCGGAACAATGACTCGGGAACCCCACAGGATGCAGCCATCTTGAACACTGAGCTCCTGCTGACGCTTGGCATACGGTTTGAGCTGATCCTGCTCCACTGTTGCTGGCCAGCCCTGCAACAGCCACTGTTTAACCTGAGATAACTCTGGATCCCGTTCAGTCCATGCTTTGATGTTTTTAGCACAGACCGGAGAGTTCGCCAACCTGTCCAGCAAAAACACAATTTCTGGGGGCAAGTTCGACTGGTCGGGGACCTCCGGGAGGGGGAGGCGGCTGAAAGCATCTGCATTCGCATTTTCAGGTCCCGCCTTATAAACAATGCGATACTGGTATGCCGACAGTGTTAATGCCCAGCGCTGAACCCGGGCTGAAGCCATCAGTGGGATGCCTTTTGTTTCACTAAAGAGACTCAGGAGGGGCTTATGGTCTGTAACAACAGTAAATGGGCGGCCATACAGGTACTGATGAAATCGTTTCACAGCAAAAACTATTGCTAAGCCTTCCTTCTCAAGCTGTGAATAGCCCTTTTCTGCTGCTGTGAGCGTGCGTGACGCATATCCGACCGGTTTCTCTTCCCCCTCTTCCATGCGATGGGAAAGAACAGCTCCTATGCCATACGGGGAGGCATCACAGGACAGGACCACCTCCTTCTCCGGATCAAAATGCACCAGGAGCGATGCCGATTGTAACAGTTATTTTACCCGTCTGAAGGCCTTCTCCTGTGCTTGGGACCACCTCCACTGACTGTCTTTGTGCAGTAGCCCATACAGGGGAGCAAGCATGCTGGAGAGGTCAGGCAAAAACTTCCCATAATAGTTCACTAAGCCCAAGAATTATCTTAGTTCAGCTACATTCTTTGGACTCGGGGCTTCTTTTACTGCCCTCACTTTCTCTTCCAGTGGGGACAGGCCCTGTGCAGAGATGCGATGACCCAGGTATGTCACGCTAGGGGCTTCGAAAACACACTTACTGCGCTTCAAACGCAACCCAGCTTCTGAGAGCTTCTTCAACACCTGCTCAAGGTTACGCAGATGCTCCTCTTCTGTTTTACCTGTAACTAAAATGTCATCCAAGTAAACAGCAACACCAGGAATGTTTTGCAGAAGATTGTCCATGGTGCGCTGAAAGATAGCTGGACTGGATGCAACGCCAAACACCAGGCGGTTGTACTTGAACAGCCCCTTGTGTGTGTTTATTGTCACATAATTTTTTGATTCCTCATCCAGCAGCAACTGCTGGTAAGCATGACTCATATCCAACTTTGTGAATGTCCGACCACCCGCCAGTGTGGCAAACAGGTCATCCGCTCGAGGCAGAGGGTAGGCGTCGAGCTGAGAGGCTTGGTTCACTGTCAGTTTGTAATCACCGCATATACGCACCCCTCTGTCCTCTTTCAACACTGGTACAATCGGGGCTGCCCAGTCCGAGAACTCTATTGGCTCAATGACCCCTATCTGTTGTAGTCTCTCCAACTCTGCTTCCACCTTGGCCTTCATGGCGTATGGTACAGTGCATGGTTTGAAAAAGCGTGGCCGGGCAAAAGGATCCACACACAGCTTCACAGTGGTGCCCCGGAGAGTGCCCAATTCATTCTTGAACACATCTGCATACTTTCCCAGTAACTCTACTATTACCTTTACATACCTGATTTCCCACCAGTTCAGGCGGATTTTCTGCAGAAGGTCACGACCCAGCAGACTAGGCCCCTCCCCTTTCATCACCAGTAGTGTTGCTGCCGCTTCTTGACCCTGATATGCTGCATGCACCTCTATAGCACCAAGCAGGGGAATGCATTCACCCGTGTACTGTCTCAGGCTTATCTCAGTCGCTTGGAGAGCTGGTGCCCCGCCCGAGTGCCACAAGCTGTGGTAGGTGGCTTGGCTGATCACCGAAGCTGAAGCCCCTGTGTCCACCTCCATTTGTAACTCCTTCCCATTTACCTGGATAGTGGCATAGATGGGCTCCGCACAGCACTTATTAAAGCCAACCAGATTAAACATGTTGAAAACACACTCATCCTCCTCAGGCGCCATGCCCTGCAGGTGATGCGTGTTTAGTTTGTGTTTTGTCTTCCATTCCTTCTTCGATTTCTCCTTAGTGCCCCTGCATTTCTTGGCTAAGTGCCCCTTTTTCTTGCAGTTATGGCAGGTACTGTCTTTGAAAACACAGTCCTTGGCAAAGTGTGCTCCCCCACACCGGTAACACTCCAAAAGCTCCCTCGGTTTGCCCCTCACACTCCGAGATACATGATGCACCTCGGTTGAGTGCATATTGTTGTTAGCTTTCCGAATGTCTTTAGTGTTATTAGCTGCCGTTTCTATTGCCTGAGCAATTTCCAAAGCTTTCTTAAAGTCCAGTGTGGGCTCCCCCAACAACCGACGCTGCATGCCATCATCATTTATACCACACACCAACCTGTCGCGGAGCATGTCATCCAGCACGCTTCCAAACTCACAATGCTCTGATAGCTGTCTCAGCTCCGTCACATACGCCGCCACCGAAACTCCCGGCTTGCGTGAATGAGTGTGGAGTTTGAACCGCTGAACAATCACGGAGGGTTTTGGGCAGTGATGATTTTGCACCAACGTCACCAGTTCTTTGAAACTGAAGTCCCCGGGTTTCCGAGGCGTCGTCAGGTTACGTATCAACTTGTAGGTCCTTGCTCCACACGCACTGAGAAGAACTGACCTTTTTTTTCCTTCGTCCGAAATGTCGTTTGCCAAGAAAAAGTGTTCCAGCCTCTCGACATATTCAATCCAGTCGCCGTCTCCCTCGGCGAACTCCGTGAGCGATCCGATCGTCACCATAGTTGTGAAGCGGTAGTCCGACTGCAAAATCCGTAGCAAAAACTCAAAACTGTCCGCGTTCGGCTTTTATCCTCGTCGCCAAAAAGGTGTTATAACCTCAGGATAAAAATGCTCGGAAACTCAAGTGCCAGTTTTAGGACGTTTACTGCCCACTTTTAGAAACAACCACAGCTAGTCGCACACATACAGGAAACTGTCCCACACATAACATTCTGGCAGCGAGAACCCTGAAAAACCTCTGAAGGTTCCGGGGTGCAACGCCCCAAACATACATTAACAACAACACTGTCTATAACACAGACCATTACATGTGGAAACCATTTGAATACAAGCGCGCTGATCCACACAGGTATGCACATGGATGTTCACTGCTCGTAGACTTAAATTACATCTTTCTTGGCTGCTACTTCAAAGCACATTGTGCGCTTGCGCTGCCTGTCCTGCGTGCTGCACAACAACATTGAATATTTAGTATTTACTGCTGTTTACACTTAGCTAGATTAATGCGATGGTGTTGTGTTTAGTATGTTGCTTTGGGTTTTTTTGCTTGTTTTCTATTCTTTCTCTCTCAACAGGTGATCCAGGAGATTTTATTTTATTTTATTTTTTTTCCCCTTTCTCACTGTCCCTCTCCCTTTCTGTTTTTCTTTTCCTTCCTCTTTCTTTCTCCCTTTCCTATCCCTCACTCATGTCTGTCCTATCTGTAACAACTGAAAATAAAATAAAATAAATAATAAAAACAAAGGGCGATCAAATGGATCAATACGGCAATGCCACGATGATCCATTTGGCAAAATAAATCCATTGGGTATCCTTGTTGGTCTTCAGACAACAATTCTGATGGCTAAAGAACCAAATGGGACAGGCAAAAAAAAAAAAAAAAGAAGGCCCTGAGTAAATGTGGTTATCCCAGCTGGACTTTTGTCAAACCTGGGAATGCACCTAGAGAAAGCCCCAGCCGATCCAGGAGAGAAGGACAACCGTTGCCCAAACGAAAACCTGTAGTGATGCCATATGTGTCAGGAGTATCGGAGCAGTTGAGACACATTTTTTCTAAACACCGGGTCTCTGTGGCTTTTAAACCCCAAAATACGCTGCGCCAAAAACTGGTCCACCCTAAGGATTGGGTCCCCCGACACAAACAGAGTAACATAGTGTACGCTGTTAAGTGCCAGGAGGATTGCCAGGGTTTTGCAAGCGGATGGCACAACACAGAAGAGCTACCTCGTCAGGCCAGGACTCTGCAGTCTATTTACACCTACAGGCCAGTGGACACTCAATGATGAGGATGTACACATCCTGGACAGGGACGAACGCTGGTTTGAGCGCGGAGTCAAGGAGGCCATTTACATGAAAAGGACTTCCTCCAGGGTCTCTCCAATGCAACAGATCTGGCTTTTGCAGATTACATCAGCCACTTTGTCTCTCCAATAACTCCATACCTGCCCTGGATTAGGTCTCTGGAGGTGCTCATGTGTGAGAGAGTACCAGCTAATACTGTCCTCTCTCTATTCAGTCATCCTGAGCATGTTCTGTTGGAGTTTTCTTCCTGTTGAAATGGAGTTTCTCCGTCGCAACTGTCTCCAAAGTCCCCACAGGGTCATAGGGAGTCATATGATTGATGAGTTTTCTTTGTTTTCTTTTTGTTATTGTAGAGTATTTACCTTACAATAAGAAAGTGCTTTGAGACAATATGTTGTTGTCATTTGGCCCAATATTAATTAAACTGAAAAGCATTTTATTTGGAGACCAATTTTATCATCGCAAGGAAACAAAGGGTCCTCCAAATGTGACCCACAAATATATCCTTCATATGAAAATGTATATGAATGCATTTTAGAAAATATATATTAATGTGAACAATTAAAAAAAACTTTTACAGCCTTTTCTTTGATTTTTGGAATCAAACTACAATATTAGTAGAAATATGTGGAAAATGCATGCGATGAAACATCTTCATTGTCAGTGGACAATTATAAACATGTTTGCGTCTGATCTTTTTTTCCTAATTGAATATACCAGGCACAGGACTGGTATAGGACTGCACTCCCTTCCACTCATTACCTAAAGCAGCAAACGTAAGCGATTTTTATTTAGTCTAAAGTACAACAAGGAAGATCTGTAATCGCTCATCTGCTGCTTTCCCAGGAGTTTGGTTGCTTTCTTTTCTTTACATTATTATAACTTTCAGAAACTGTTCAACTGTTAGAAATCATTTCTAGAATAGTTTTGGATTTAGACTGTTAAATTAAGACACTAAGAGATATGAGGAAAAAGTCTTCTCTTAAGAATTTGAGGTGGATGGTCTCAGCAGTGAGAACTGAAGACGTCAGTTATGGACAAACAACCATCATAATGCAGCTGCTCTTTCTCTTTGACTGTGGACAGAGACAAGCTAGCTGCTCACCCTGATTACAGCCATCATGCTAAGCTATGCAAAAGAAACCACAAAGAAAGAAAGAAAGAAAGAAAGAAACCACATCATGACTCTTTTCTGAACAACCTCCTGTTCCTCCTTGTGTTCCTGCTCCCTCAATTCATTTCAATTCAATTTTGTTTACATAGCGCCAAATCACAACAAGTCGCCTCAAGGCGCTTCATAGATACAGAGAAAAACCCAACAATCTAATGACCCCCTGTGAACAAGCACTTTGGCGACAGTGGGAAGGAAAAACTCCCTTTTAACAGGAAGAAACCTCAGCTCAGGGAGGGGCGGCCATCTGCTGCGACTGGTTGAAATGAGAGAAGGAAAAGAGGATAAAGACATGCTGTGGAAGAGAGACAAAGATTAATAACAGATATGATTCAGTGCAGAGAGGTCTATTAACACATAGTGAGTGAGAAAGGTGACTGGAAAGGAAAAACTCAATGCATCATGGGAATCCCCGGCAGCCTACGTCTGTTAATAATGGATTTCAAGGCACCCAAAGCGCTTTACAATGCCACTATTCATTCACATTCACACACTGGTGGAGGCAAGCTACAGTTGTAGCCACAGCTGCCCAGGGGCAGACTGACAGAAGTGAGGCTGCCATATTGTGCCATCGGCCCCTCTGGCCAGAACCAGTAGGCGGTAGGGTAAAGTGTCTTGCCCAAGGACACAACGACCAGGACAAAGAGCCTGGGGATCGAACTGGCGACCTTCCGGTTACAGATGCACTTCCCAACCTGAGCCACTGTCGCCCCCATTGAATGAATAAATGAATTGAAGCATAACTGAATGAATGAATGAATTGAAGCATAACTATGGCTATGTTCACACTGCAGGCGAAAGCGCATCAAATCCGATTGTTTTGACCCTATGCGACCCATATCCGATCATGGTATGACAGTGTGAACGGCACAAATCCGATATTTTCAAATCTGATGTGGGTCACTTTCGTATGTGGTACTGAATCCGATACATATCTGATGTTTTAGAAAGCAACTGCTGTTTGAACGGTCATGTCACATTAAATCAGTCTTTTACGTCACTGACACAAAACAGACGCCAATTATCAGCGCCGGAGAAGACATTGCGAACGCTTCCTGGCCATCCAGTGAAACTGTTGGGAAGACAACATTGGAGAAACATTAACATTTTATTTGTACTGTATAATCTGCAGATTCTGACAGAAATTTGCAACTATCCGTTGAAGCACCGCTCCTCTTAAACAGCAATAAGGATCATTATTAGGTTATTTACATTATTATGTAAATAACAGAATAACTTAAAGCAAAAATTGGGAAACGTGAAGTCCGAAGTCTTTATATTAAGGGCCATCAGTCAAACAATACTGTTTGCTCTGGGTCTAAACAGAGCGCGTTGTGTGTTACGTCTTCTTTTGCGCATGCGGGGCCGCTTTGAGCATTCAAACTAGAGCGCGTTTGCTGTCACATTTTATTTATAGTGTGAACAAGCAGACCAGAAAATCGGATTTGATCAAAAAATTGGAATTGAGCATTAAGACCTGCACTGTGAACGTAGCCTAAGGGAGGATTAAGGGTCACCTGGTCCAGCCCTAACTGTATGCTTTAGCAAAAAGGAAAGTTTTAAGCCTAATCTCGTCACGCTGACAGATCTCTTCCTGTTTAAATAAATGTTGTAAATAAACTGATGGTGTCTCTTAGGCTTCACTTCAGTTTTAGTTATAAACCAGGAGATGGTCTGAGGCTGATTTTGACTTCACTCTGATGGTCACAGAGAACAAAGAGCTAAATGCAGGAAATCAGGATAAGATTTACATTCAAAAATTTAAAAACACATTTTGTTAGAAATCAGCACATTTAACGGTCGTGTGTAGTGTTTATAAAACAGAAGAAGACAAAATCGTCACACACTGAACTTTAGATGATTAATCTTCCTGCTACTAATATATGAGTGAAGTGTTTAAACTGAAGCAGCAGATTTACTCTCTTTTAGAAACTGTCAGACTTTAAAGGTTAAAGAAAGATAAGAGTCCACAGGAGGCAGTGTGTGTACAAACTGTAATCAGACAGGGCAGAGGTTCATCCACCCAACACGTGCTCCATGCTGCTGACTGTGATTCGGTGGAAGTAGATGATGTAAGTGTAAAACAATGAAGAAGAAGGTCCTTTATGATCAGGTGGAGAACAGCAAAAAGAAAGGAATGGTAGCCGAGAGGTTTAAAACCTCATACATACAGTATGTTTATAGATGATATCACTATTTTGCATTTTACGTGCACATGCACGTAAAAATGCTGTACCCATTAAAGAAGCAATTGTGTGTCAAACAAAGCCCATGAAAAGGGTTTAAATTGGATGTTTAAATTTAAGTGCATCATAGTTTAAAAATGTATTTAACACTGAAAAATAAGAAAAAACGTTTTATGTTATGGTCATAACTGTAATATAAACAAATGAATAACAATTTTATTGTCTGTTTGTTTCTTAAAGTAATCAAACCCATATCACAAAGCAGCCACTAGAGGGAGCTCTAGGGCAGTTTACAAGCATAATAACCAGTTTAACTTCTAAAAGGCAGAACAAAATGAATAACAATTTTATTGTTTGTCATTGAAACCACATTGTGTTTTATTTTACTTTGTACAGTAAAACAGTTCTATTAAGCATAAAACTCAACAAAGAACTCAGATAAAGCACCCTTTATCACTATTTATACATTTTAATACTGTCATGGTCCCTGTGCCTCACCAGCTGATCCTGTATTAGACAACATGTGTTTTGTTGTTTTTTGCTCTCTCCTCTCTCTCTCTCACCTGCCGCTCCCGCCCCTGGCCCATTTGTGTTTTGTCTATAATTTTCTATAATTTTCATCCATTCGTAGTGTGATGGTGGGTCTATTTGTACCATTTTCTTGTATTTGCTTTTTTACAGTCTGCTAGCATAATTTTCAATATGTATTTATCTTCTTTCAACACGTTTCACATAATGATACCAAGATATAATAGTGTACAAGACTTGGATACATAACACAGAATTTTACCTATAACTAAGTGAACATCTTCCCCAAATTTTGCAGTCTTAGGACAGAACCAGAACATATGTGAATGATTCACATTTACATCTCCACAGCTTCTCCAACATGGCTGTGTTAATGAAGTGTGTTTGTTCCTAATTTTGGGTGTTAAAAAAGTCTAATTACATTTTTCCAACAATGTAGTCTCCAGCCACATGATGACGTTGTTGACTGATGTGTTTTCCAGATTTGTGACCATTCCTCATCAGATAAATTCACTCCTAACTCTCTCTGACTGCCACTTCAGTTTTACATACGCTGTTGTAATCCCTCTTACCTTCATTATATGCCTGTAAATTGTAGCGATTATTCTGAATTTTTTGTGTTGTAGGTTTCAGTTATGGTTTTAATTATTGAATTTTTGTTTAGATTTACACTGTTTTATTTCTTTATTGAAAAAATCCCTAATCTGCAAATATCTATGGTGATCTTGATTACTTAGTGTTAAGAAATATACTCTAAAACACTTCTTCAGTAAAGACTCAGAGAAGAGAAACACACAGAACTTCTTGCTAGCAAGGGAAGTCTCCGGACTGAGAGACTCGCGCCTGAAAAACTGCCCCGGTCTTTATTCATATGCTTCAGTGAACGTTTGTTCCTTGCATTGGAATGTGGAGGTGTGTGTGTGTGCGTGTGTGTGTGTGTGTGTGTGTGTGTGTGTGTGTGTGTGTGTGTGTGTGTGTGGTCAGAGTGTGGCCCCATAAACGACTTTCCTTAACCTGCTGGTCTGGAAAATCCAACAGTTCATCTATATGTAAAAAAGCACTTAGACTAAAACTGACATAGCTACGTTAATCCTACCGTAAAACAATAAAACAAGGTACGACCTCTTCCCAGGCTCCCAGGATGTAGGTGGTGTGGATGTGGGGGTGAACGCTAGGACACCTTGAAATGTTACAGAGTAGTTCACGAGGTGCCAAAGAAACACAAAAGCAGTATATCAGAATGAATATATCATTTGAATTTATACAGTTTAATTCATTCTGGTGTTAGCAATTAAATTTTATGTGTCTAGCACTAAATCACAAAAGCAGTCGCCTCAAGACACTTTATGTTGTTGGGTAAAAATCCAACAATAATGCAAAGAAACCCAACAATTTATTAATGACCCCATATGAGGAAGCATTTAGTCAAAGTCAGAAGCAAAAACTCCATTTGGAAAGGTAGAAACCTCCGGCAGAACCAGGCTCAGGGAGGGACAGCCATCTACTGTGACTGGTTGAGGTTGATGGGAAGGAGGCAGGACAACACACACTGTGGAAGAGAGCAAGAGATACATACTAACTAATGATTAAATGCAGAGAGGTGTATAAACACAGAGCGAGTGAATAAGAAAAACTACATATATCGTGGGAGATCGTCCCTCTTCTGTGGAACCAGCTTCCAGTTTGGATTCTGGACACAGACACGATCTCTACTTTCAAGATTAGGCTTAAAACTTTTCTATTTGAATATACCAGGCACTGCATCTACAAGGACAACACTCCCTTCCACTCTTTACTTGAAGCAGCTAAAGGTGAGTTATTTTTTTCTCATTTAGTCCAAAGTTCAAGAAGGCAGATCTGTAGTAAGTCATCTGCCTCTTTTCACAGGTGTTTGGTTTCTTTCTGTTCTTTACATCACTACCACTTTCCCATGCTGTCACTCTCAATACTTTTGTAGTTACTCTAGTTCAGTCATCTTCTTGCCTGCCCTTCAAACTTCATGCAACCCACATCCTCCCCATCTAACACGGTTTATTTTGAGGAGATAAACAGTCTGTGTGTAACTCTCCAATTGTTTAGTTTGTCTAATAGTAAAACCATAAACACTGTAGAATCACTGGTGGCTGGTCTTACATGCACACAGAAATGAAAATGAAATGAAACATGTTGCAAATTTTTCTTTTATTTCTGAGATCTGACACACACACAAATTTACCACGTATGAGACAAACAAAGACCAACAACAAGGAAAAATGATCCTTTAATACAGAACATGAGCAGGGACCAGGACAAACCACAAATAAACCAATCACTGCTTTAAGACTGAGCCAGAAGCTCCTCTGAGATTTTAAGGGCGGTTCACCTCACAAACTTTATAGTGTAAGACATCACTGTGTTCACTTTGGTTATTAACCAGTTTGTGGCCTGAAACTGAAAATAAACACCAATCCACTTGATTTTATTTCAATTGGGAAATACATTTGTAGAATGCATGCTAATGTTCAAAATAAAATAAACACAAAGATTAGAAGAAAACATTGATTATAATTACAGAGCTTCTGTTAAAAAAAAATCAATATCATGGTCCACACTGAGATTTCTCAGTCCATCTGACTTAAATACTCTATACGTGGACTTAACTGAACTCACTGCTCTCAACTATTAATTTAAATTTGTAATCTGACGAGACACAGTCTGTGAACATGGATTCAAAAATTCATGTTCAACTATATTTTGTCAAATTTGTCAAAATTTTAAAGTAATTTCACATTCAAATACATCATCTCCAACAAAATGTCGACTGTGACAGACAATCAGAAAAATCAGAAAATCAGACAGCTACACCCTCAGCATCCACACAGTCAGACCATGAAACCTATAAATCGTGTCTTTAGCTCATTAATCCACTATGTCCACTGACTGCCATCTTTGTCCTTTTCCCGACTGATTAGAAATCATGGGACTCATAAAAATGACCAATAGTATGTATTACACGAAAAGCAAGCTAACAGCTAACTGAGTTCAGTTTTGGTACAAACGTATGTTTGGTATCTACTGTGATAATAAAAAAGTCAAATAGTGTCATTTAGCTGGTTCAGGTATGAAGCCTGGAGTTTGTCTCATCCCCAAATCATTAAATATGGTAAATGGACCACTTTAATTGCTTTTCTACTCGAGCATAAAGCGCTGATATTACACAGATATTTATTCAAGGCTGCATAGAAAGACTTTTATTAACATCAGGTGTAGCCTCTGCACAAGGTTGGAGCCTAATTACTGCCTTTAACTCTGATAAAACCGAATCTGATGTTCCAACAGTGTTCAGGCAGAGAATTATTACCTGCAATGCTCCAGTTTGACCTCATGGTGGCAGTGCTGTCTCACTGTTATAATGGCTACACTCAGACTACAGGAGATAACAAGAGGGCTCTACTACTGATGTTTCATGATGTCTTTATGGCATCATGCTGACGTCAGCCTCATGACATCATCAGGTTTTATAGATCATGTGCTGATGTCAGCAGTGTTAATATGTAAATCTAGTGCAATATATTCATCTTTATGTCTGTGAAGGTTCTCAGTCATCCAGGTCATCGTAGTAAAAGGAGCTTGCAAAGAAAAGTGTCTGGACTTCTTTAAGTTACTTGAAGATGTTTCACCTCTCATCCGAGAAGCTTCTTCAGTTCTAAGGTCAAATGGTGGAGAGTCCCAGATATCCTAAATGGGTGTTCTTAAAGTCAGCAAAGAGGCACAGAAAAGAAGACCAGACACCAGCGAGGGAGGATAAGAAGGACAGACGCAACAACATTGTCATCCCCTATGTAGCCGGTGTATCAGAAAAACTCAGGAGAATTTTCTCCAAGCATGACATCCCGGTGCATTTCAGACCCAGCAACACGCTCAGACAAAAACTGGTTCACCCGAAAGATAAAACGCCAAAACACAGACTTAACAATGTGGTGTATGCTGTACAGTGCAGCGAGGAATGCCCAGACCTCTACATTGGAGAGACCAAACAGCCACTTCACAAGCGCATGGCACAACACAGAAGAGCCACCTCCACAGGACAAGACTCAGCAGTCCATCTGCATCTTAAGGATAAAGGACACTCTTTCGAGGATGCCAATGTTCACATTTTGGACAGAGAGGACAGATGGTTTGAAAGAGGAGTGAAAGAAGCCATCTATGTCCACTGTGAGCGACCATCTTTGAACAGAGGCGGGGGTTTACGACACCAACTCTCTGCCATCTATAATCCAGTTTTGAGATCCCTTCCCAGACGCCTTAACGCCCACTCACATCCTGGGCCATCTGATCTCAGGAATTCGCATGATAAGGTGGGGCCAGGTTTCACAATGAACACACCCGAAACTCTGGCTGATTGGGACCCACACCCAATTTCACACCTTGTCTCAGGCAATTAGAGGATCATCAGGGGGTCCTTTTGTCCCTCTGTGTTCACTCCCACTAGGCTTATATCTGGGACTCTCCACCATTTGACCTTAGAACTGAAGAAGCTTCTCGGATGAGAGGTGAAACGTCTTCAAGTAACTTAAAGAAGTCCAGACGCTTTTCTTTGCAAGCTCCTTTGACTATATTCATCTTTGTGTCAGTGTGAAGTCACATAATGTTGCACTGAAAAAATTATATTTTAAAAAGCTCAAACAAAGAGTGTTCATGTCCTCCAATGACTAATATATTGTTTTAATGTTTGGAGATGCAAACTAAAGCTTTGTCCTCACGTGACCCTGACCTTTGTCCTTTGTATTTATTATCTTTACCCACATGATTGGAGCAGAACTGGAAATCTTTGGCTTTTATAACCTGTAAAACTTCAGATTTTAAGATGTTTTCATGCAGTGTGTGATTTTGTGACACTTTATGGCATCATTGTGACGTCGTATTGAAAAAATAAACTGTGTTGTTCCGCTCTCTTCATGTCCTTTAAATCAGACAACATGACAGTGGTTGTGTGTTTGTTGTCACGGCAGCAGCAGCCATCTGTGACACCAGCACACAAAAGCAACACAACAGCAGGTTCAAACACTCAAAGAGCTGCGTTACATTTGAATGTGTGACTAGTTGCTGAGCTGTTTGATGTTATGTGTCAGAGTTCAGCTTCACATGTTTGAAATAATAACACATATCTGGGAGCAATAATGACAGAATAAGGAAACAGGACAGACGATGACGACCTTCTTCTGTTGGACATGTGCACATCAGTTATATGCATTGATCCAGTGCTGCTTCACAAGTACACACACACAACAACCAGTGCAAGAGCACAACTACATGAACTAGTTATGATCTATGTAGAAAAGTATAAAGCAGATAAAGTACATAATATATGACACAGTGATGCTATCAAACAACAACACACAAACAACAACACAAAGAGTCCAGATGAGCAAAGTCACTGCTCAGTGTGACCAGGATCGTCTGAGCTCCGTCCTAAACCTGAACAGCTGTTCACCAGAATCCTGCTGATTGCTGCTCAAAGCTGCTTTCAGAGAAAGTGGAGCTGTGATCAGTGTCAGTGTGTTACTTTATTACAAAACACTAAAATGTTACTTTGTGTCTCTGAGGGTTTCTGTCACATGTGTGTTCTCACAGCAGATTATTGAGTCGGCCTCAGATCTTCTTGAATCTGTAAAAACTGGAATCACAGAGCAGCTGACTGGTGTCCTCTAAATGTTTCACCTACAGCATTCAGTTAAAGAGGAAAAACTCTGATCTGTGCTGACATCACTTCCTGGTTCAGACTGAAGGAGAGGATGAGGAGTTCACTCTAACACTTAAACACTGAGATGGTGTCACATGTTCGTATGGTGCACACAGCAGTGGGACAGCACTTTGTAACATGTGATGTGACTTTGATAAAGATGAAACATTCTTATTATTATTGTGACTTTGAGACATTGATGTCACATGTTTTACTCTCTCCACACTCAAAGACCTTCAGAGTGTCTGATTTAAACATCTTCAGGCTCTGACCTCAGAGGAGGGACCAGAAGGAAACTGTCAGATCATCAGTGTGATCATTATTGTCTAAACTTCATTAAGCAAACCTGAATAAACATGTGTGTGTTCATAAAAGCCTTAAAATGTGTTCCACACAGACCTCAGAGCCATGTGTGAACAATCTTCAATGTCTGCGAGTTTGTGGTTTGGAATTTGCTTATCGCTACTTTCAGCCACATTTACAAAAACAGTCCTCCTGTTCTGACTGTTAATAATCAGAGAGAAAGTGCTGAACTCCTGCTGACAGACTTTATCTGACACGATATAAAGGAGATGGAGAAAAAAAAATCAAAATTAAGTCATGAACCCCAAAAACACATAGAAACTTAAAGAACTTAGGAGCAACTAAAGGCATAAAATACCAGGAATGTGCATCAGGAATAAGAAAATAAAGACCCATAAACACTAAGAAATAACAGAAAGCAAAATATGAATAAAGAATTAAAAAACTAAAAATAATCCAATCTACAAAGGCAGGAGTTTCCTGGAACACTTAGTGTAAGTATCAGTTCTGAGGAAGGGAAATGCTGCTGGAATGTTCTATGATGTTTATCTGCGGATGGGTGGAACCTTAATTAAGGTCTTTAGGTAAATTTAGGGGATTTTCTTTTTCTAGCTGTTGTGGTGACTGATAGACAGCTGTGATGATTTGGAAGTTTTTGTTTTGCAGTTTGACCACAGAGTACTGTGCAAAAGACTTGAACCACCCCTAACTTCTTTGTCTCCTTAGAATGGAAACAAAGACTTTTTTCACATATGAAATCTTAAGAAACAGGAGCAGCTTTCTGAAGCTTCTCTTTGGACACTGGCTGATTTTTCACTCATTTTCAGTCTTTGTAGCTCACAGACTATTTTGTTTATGTAAGACTAATAATGACTCTTTCAAGCAAAAAATCATTTCTAAAAAATGTCAAAGATAACAAAACTTGAAAGACAGAATAGATTTTTACTGAAATGATTCCTAACCAGCTTTCAGCTGAAAACAAAAACAATCAAGACGTCTATTAAGTTGCTTAAAGGCATTTCAGAAACAGTTTTGTCTGTAAAAGAGAGCATTCAACAGGTATATATGTAACTCTTTATTAACACTTACATAATGATAATATAATTGTCTTTAAAAATATATTTTTTTATTAAAAATATTTATATATATAAAAAAATCTTTTTTAAAGTGTTTATAAAGGCACAGTGGACACATGAACCAAGCAAAAAAACCCAAAAACAAACCCAGTGTTTAACCCTTGGATGCACAACCTACCAGTACCTACACTCTTCCACGAGTGGGGTCAAAAATGACCGCAAATAGAAACAATGCATTTTGCTATAAACTCGGTTGTTATTCTTCAAAATCTTTAAAACGAAGAGTTGTAATATTTTCATATTTGAGGTATTCCTCATAAAACATGTTTGTGACATGAGGCCCGTTTCATTTTTATTTATTTTTTCATTAATTTTAAGAAATTGGAGTTTTTGTATCACTTGTATCACTTTTGTATGCTTGCTCGGCCTATACTGCAGAAGGTGGGTTTTCCTTCTGAAAGGCACAAGTTATTCATCCACTGTAACACAATCACTGAGGATGAATTTCTGCCTGTAGTTGACCAGGAACAGGCCCCATATGTAGCAGAAAGCTGCCATGTGGTTTGTTTTCAGTCGGTAGGCTCTGGTCCTCTTGTCATCAAAGTGCAAGAAACGGTCAGTATCTTTAAATCTTTGAATTGACATAGTGGCCTTTAACAATGCGTTATGCAGAGGACTCCCCAAAAACACACCGACTGGTACATCCCAGTTCTTCTCAGTTCCTGCAAGAATGGTCAATCAAATGAACGCCAGGAGCTTATGTTTGATTATATTTTTCCACTCTTTTCCCCTGGCTGTGGCTACTCTTTGTGCCTCCATGTTTGTGCATGTCAGCACCTCTTCTGTTTTATTAGAATTATATTCTATCATTTGTATTGCCCTACAAATGATCCAGGACGGATGGGCTCTTCATCCCATCCGTCCTGGATCATTTGTAGGGCAAGGTCCACAGGGATCCTAGCTGGCCTCATAGCAGCCATGTTACTTTAGATATAAAAAAATATATATCAGAAAGGACAATGTCTGAAATGCACAGGAAACTATAAACAGGGCTGCACATAAATGGTCCGCAGGTGCACAATAAAAATAAAAGACGCGTACCAGATAAGAAGTTGGAACGCTCGTTTGCGTACATTAGACGTTCTGGAGGAGGACAGACATTTGTTCAGAACTCTTAAAGATGTTGAAGAAGCAAGCTGTGTAAGCAATTACTTTGGTGTTCCTCCACCGCAAAAGAAGCACATATTCTCTGAATTTCTGGGAATACTTTTATTTGACAGTGAATGTGCACCTGCAGTCCACTTATGTGCAGCCCTGACTATAAATCATGTATGTTACTGTGTAAAAATTAATTCTTGATCCATCAGAAGTGTAAGTGGGTCAGTCAGAGTTGCTAAGAATGAAAGTTTCATAGAAGATTCCACAGGAATTGCTTGGTGTCATTTTTGACCCCAGTTGTGGAAGAGTGGGGTAGTGATACAAAACCTGTATTTTTTTTAAATTAATGAAAAAATAAATAAAAATAGAAATTGCCTCATGTTACAAACATATTTTATGAGGAATACCTGGAATATGAATATATTACAACTTTGCATTTTAAAGATTTGAAGAAAAACAACCCGTGGGGTAATCTAAGGGTTAAAGAAGGCCACAGGGTGAAGACGCCAAAGTTGAGTAGCAACGTCTTCCAACATTTTGGAGGTAAAGTTTGGTTTTTAAGGCACAAACCCTCTTACTTTGGTACAAAATCAAAATCAGGAGTGGAGCACTTCATTAATATAGGTGGGGGCCTCACTCCAAAAGGCCACAGTAACAAGAACAACGATTTTAAACACAGTCACAGCAGAAGCTTTAACGGTGAACATGATGATAATCAGACCTCTATAGCAGTCTGCTGGATGTTCAGGAGAGTTCATCTATGTCCTCACATCATCTAACTCACAGTTTAGTTGTGGAGATTGAAGATGAAGCTCAACATCATCACTTTCTTTCTCTCTTTGATCGTCTGTCTTCTTTATCGATAACAATGACTCATTCAAACAGCAGCAGGAATGATAATAGCTTCTTTGTTTTTTAGTTGTTTTTTATGTATATACAACAAGCAATAAGAAGCACAAGAATAATAACCAAAACAACTAACAGAACTATCCAGGCAGGATGTCCTCCTGATGGACCTGCAGGTGAGAAACAGGTATCAGCTGTCAGGTAAGTGATGAGTGAACAACAGAACAGAATCCATTTCCTCTTTTAGTTAAATAGATCAGGTTATTAAAAATACGTTCTATTATTTATAAAGTAAGAAAATGTTCATATAGGTGGATTTTTGTGTGCTTTTTCATTCAAGAACAGGAAACATGTGGTCTGACCAAAATAGCAGCCAACATCTTGTTTTTGAAAATGGCTGACACAAAAAATAGAAAAACAATCATAAAACTAGAAAATACAATTTAACATGCCTGTGAGAGGTTATTCAGGGTCAGATGTCATGTTGGTGCTTTGTTTGTATTGTTGTGCAGCCCAAATGAAAAGCTTGATTTTATTATTATTCTACAGTCTCTGTATACTGAATTTGGATCCACACTCTCACCCCTTCATGCCGTATAACATCAAAAACGTTTCAAAAATGATTTGTGCTCAACAACAAAAATGGGACCTCTCTCTCTCTCATGTGGACATTTTTCTGACACACTTTGAAGCTGATGGACGTTTTGTGTCTGCACTCAGTACGTTTTCACCAGCTATGGCACCGGCAGGATTCACTTTCACAGACTCACAACCACCAGCTTCACCCCTCCCCTCCCCCTCCAGCAGTTACACATGTTATATTAAGATTTATATCTAGTTGGTATTGGTATGGCGAGTAACCTTCAGTGAACGTCATAAATCACACAGCAATAGTACATTCATGTAATTGTAAAAAGCATAATGATATATTAAGTAATCTAAAGTATTCAGAAGACGCTACTCTGAGTAACGTTACGGAATACATTACAAAATACATTTTGGGGCATGTATTCTGTAATCTGTAGTGAAATACATTTTAAAAGTAACCTTCCAAACACTGGTCATACAACAAACAAACATCAACAACCAGGATGCAGCTTCACCTCTGATCACACACACACTCAGCTCTACTCACTCACATGAAGTACCAACACGAAGGTAGGTGATGCTGATGGACTTCCACGAGTCTGTTTCTTCCATTAAGACACGACACTCGTATGTTCCAGTGTCATTATTCGTCACATCCTTCAGAATCAAAGACACGTCTCCATCCTTCATCTGTCTGTCCTGCAGATCCACCCGGTTCTTAAAAGATGGATGCTGGTACTCTGGATCAAACTGACCATCGTGGTACACAAGAACATATTTATCTCCCAGGTCAGCTCTGCTCCAGTGTACAGATGTGATGTTGTTGTTTGGAGCTCGACATGTCAGAGTGACGCTCTTCTGTACAGACTCAGCTGGGATGATTTTTCTGTCTGAAAGAGAAACAACACAGAGCAGAGAGGTTAAAGGTCAAAGTACAATTATGATCAGAATGACTGACTTTAAATATTTTTGTTTATTTCCTTTGACATTTGAGTATTTAGTCATGTTGGATTTAATGAACCTCTGAACATCCAGCATCTATTTAAATGTTTTCAAGTGATTGAACATGTTCTGTTGTCTCTTTCTCTTTAATATCTCTCACACTCCTGTCACACTGGTGTGTGTGACTGCAGCAGCATCTGCACATGTGCAGCTTTCGGCTGCTCCTCCTACACTCAGCTTCAGTCCAACCTGATGTGACTCTAACTCTATTCCAGCCATGTGATAGGTTCAGATGCTATTTTCATTGTTATTGAACTTTCATGTTACCTGTCAAAACAAGGAGGTATTAAATTTTTGAGTACATTTTACTTTGAGTCACTACATTTTTTAACAAATATGTGTACTTTCTACTTCTTTACATTTTCAGACAGACTGGTTACTTTGTCTTTGTCTATAGTTCATACTGTGAGATTAATGTGGGCCGGAAACCATGCACCACTTTCTGTATGTTCAGCATCTTGCTAGCACTACAGAAAATAAGGAATCATGAAGGCAGTGAGGTTATTTTAAGTAGCAGGTAATTCAAAATGAAAAGTTTCTATCAGCTCAACAAACATCATCAGTTTGTCTCACAATTGTGTTGCTAGCTAAAGGCCCAGCTGCTGTATTTCATAGGGAGTAAAAAGAAAGAGAGCTAACTTCTCTCAGCAATAGAGAAAGATAAGAAAGAAAGGAGAGGAAAAATAGAGCTTAGATTTAAAGATAATGACTCCTTAGTGGAATCTGATAAACTGCAAATATAAACATTGCATGTAAGGTCCCAAAAGATTGATTCTGTTCATCTGGATGTAAATTTTTCAGTAGGAGAAACATTTCATCACTCAACCAAGTGACTGCAGGTTTCCCCAACCTTATAAAGAGAACATTTACACAATAACTGAATCTAGCCCACTGAATGAACAATAGGCTGTGAGGTCAATTCCTTGATCATTAATTAAGGACATTGCCAAGACAAAAACCCACTGATAAATGACCATGCGTATCATTCACAGAGAGTTGGGGGATGGCTACAATCACAGTATTGTAAGATGGGGAAAGATGTATCCTTAGTCCCTCTCCTCGATTCAGAGATGGTCTTTCCCTTTTCATGTAAATGGCCTCCTTGACTTCCTGCTCAAACCAGCGTTCCTCCCTGTCCAGGATGTGTACATCCTCATCATTGAAAGAGTGTCCACTGGCCTGTAGGTGTAAATAGACTGCAGAGTCCTGGCCTGATGAGGTAGCTCTTGTGTGTTGTGCCATCTGCTTTGCCAGAGGTTGTTTGGTTTCCCCGATGTATAAATCCGGGCAATCATCCTGGCACTTAAGAGCATACGTACACTACGTTACTCTGTTTGGTTCAGAGGACCCGATCCTTGGGGAAGACAAATTTTTTATGTAGCGTGATTTGGGGTTTAAAAGCCACAGAGACCCGTTGTTTGGAAAAAAATGTGTGTCAACTGTTCTGATACTCTTGACACGTTTGGGATCACTACAGGTTTTCGCTACAGGTTTTAATCAGCAGTTGTCCTTCTCTCCTGGAGCTTTCTTTAGGTGCCTTCCCAGTTTTGACAAATGTCGAGCTTGGATAACAACATTTACTGAGCGCTTACAGTAGATTTATGGTACACATGAGCTTTTAGATGTCCTCCATTACTCACAGTCTTAGAAGGCTAACCTGCCACTATTCTCATATCCTCCCAGCTGAATTTGATGTGTCGGCCCAACAAGTTAATGTGATCCGTGAATTGTTTTCAAGTAAAGTCAAGTCATCTTTACTTATATAGCACATTTAAAGGACATCAAGTGTCGTTGAAAGTGCTGAACAGAGACATAATAGTGGTTGTTATGTCCCTACGATGAAGATCTAGGGGTGTGTGTGGGGACTGGTAACAAATGGGTCCAGAACAGAATGAAAGGAGAACAGCCAGAGGTGTTTAGTAAATAAAATCGTTTTAATAATCGTTTTTATTATAGAGAACCTTGCATACTTCCTACAACTAAGAAGCACATGCTCAACCGTCTCCATAGCATTGCACCACCACACAACCCATAAAGACTACCATTTAAAAAGCAGTGGCCTGTTCGTATTCTACTGATAATAACCAGAAGTTCTTACTTTCTGTCCAAACTATACTTTTCCTTTGACAGTGGTATCTGTACATCTATATCGACTTGCTTCCTTCCTGACTCTTGGTGGCACTTGGTGTTCACTCGCTCTGTGGTAGAGTATCACTTCCTGTTTCTGCTCAAACACAGTGGTGTTTCTGAGTAGCTTATCTGCTTAGCAGATACTATTACTTTTCTTTTTTTTATTTTATTTATTTATTTATTTTATTTTTTTACTTTTATTTTTTCATAGTATAATCTTCACGTGCTTCATCCGAAGCACACTTTCTGTGTACTCACTAACTAATTTATAGCCAAAGTATTCACCCACTGTCTCTGTACTGTTTCGCTAGCTTAGCTTAGCTCGTAGCCGACTCGTTAGCACCATGGCTACTTCACCTGTCCCTACTGCACTTTCCTGCTCATTGTGTCAGATGTTTAGCTACTCCTCGGCCTCCTTTAGTAGTAATGGTATCCGTAACAAATGTAGCATATTTGTAGCTCTGGAGGCCAGGATTACTAAATTGGAGACTCGGCTTCGGACCCTTCATTCACCTGTAGCTAGCCAGGCCCCTGTAGCTGGTGCAGCCGAAGATAGCATAGGCCCCGCTAGCTTTTCCCCGGCAGACCCCAAGCAGCTGGGGAAAGAGGGCGGCTGGGTGACGGTGAGGAGGAAGCATAGTCCTAAACAGAAGCCCCAGGTACACCACCAACCTGTTCATGTGTCTAACTGTTTTTCCCCACTCGGCAACACACCCGCCGGGGGTCAAACTCTGGTAATTGGTGATTCTGTTCTGAGACATGTGAAGCTAGAGACAATGGCAATCATAGTCAATTGTCTTCCAGGGGCCAGAGCAGCCGACATTGAGGGAAATTTAAAACTGCTGGCTAAGGGTAAACGTAAATTCAGTAAAACCATAATTCACGTTGGCAATCCAATGGTTACGCCAATCAGAGGTCACTAAAATCAATATTGAATCGGTGTGCAACTTTGCCAAAACAATGTCGGACTCTGTAGTTTTCTCTGGTCCCCTCCCCAATCAGACCAGGAGTGACATGTTTAACCGCATGTTCTCCTTAAATTGCTGGCTGTCTGAGTGGTGTCCCAGAAACGATGTGGGCTTCATAGATAATTGGCGAACCTTCTGGAGGAAACCTGGTCTTGTTAGGAGAGACGGCATCCATCCCACTTTGGATGGAGCAGCTCTCATTTCTAGAAATATGGACAAATTTATTAAACCCCCCAAAATATGACTATCCAGAGTTGGGACCAGGAAGCAGAGTTGCAGTCTTACACGCCTCTCTGCAGCTTCTCTCCTTCTGCTACCCCCCCAAAAAACCCATCTCCATTGAGACTGTGTCAGCTCCCTAACAGACAAAAAACAAACTAAAAACCAGCAATAAACAACTTAAACATAAACAATTACAAAGAAATGTAATGGGGAAGGCTTTAGGACCCAGGGGACCCAATGGAGGGTATAAAAGAGGAAGTAGCAGCAGGTGCTCTTTATTTCCACTGACGAGCGGCTGTGAACAATGTTTGTGTGAGTAGGTGAAGAGCCTGAGAAGTTTTAATTGTCTGCTACACAAACAGTTGTTTTAAACCTCTACATCAGAGGTTCGAGGTACAGGCTGTCTCTCTTTTAGTGCTTTTTTAAATGTCAAATATATTAAGTTAACATACCTCCAGCAGACAACTGTGTTTGCTGCACACCTGGTTTGTCTTGGATAATCTTTTAAAATCACTACTAAAAGCATAAAATGCAATAAACATCAAATACATTTCAACAAATTTAAAAAAATTTGTCTGGGTTGGGTTTTGAAATGGGACGGTCTAGCCTTCGTCGCGCTGCTCAGGTTGCCTAGCACTCATGATACGTTTCATACAACACTGTTTGACAGAAATGAAAAAAATGTTTTTTGGTCATTAATTTTTGTTATGACATCACTTTGATTAGTTGAGTATCTGAGGCTGAGACCACGGGACTGTAAAACATGGTAGTTGGGCTTCTTTTCTATACTGAACAGTCATGTCAAGATTAGTTAGTAAATAACAATTAGCTAATGTTGTTCATGAGAATAAAATCATCTTACTCTGGTAATGTAAATATAATATGGCCAACATTATAGTTATTGTCAGATTATTATGATATATTACAGCAGTGAGCTTGAACTCTGTGTCAAAGATTCAAGTTGCAGTCATTTATAGTTCCTATCACATTGAATCTTCACTGAAAGACAAGTATCTTTGACAGTGTATATATAGATGTATTATATATAAGAGACAAATATTGTTCTTTCAGTATGTTAGCATAACATTACATTTGGCTCAAAGATTAGATATGTATAAAACAAAATGTACGAGCTGTGATAACTGTTTCTGATAAAATGAAGAGTAGACTGATATATTAAATATTCCTTTATTGGGTGAGAAAATCAGACCATGTCATAACTGCTTTAAGTCATACAGAATAGATATCAGAGCCTTAATCAGGCGGACTTCTGCTAAATGGGTCAAACTGGGCAGAAAGTATACAAACACATAACATCCTTATAGAATATGATGTAACGCTATAGATCAACTTACCTCAGAATATATAAAGCATAAAAACAATTACAGCAATATGATGCAACAAACACAGCAGTACTACTAATCCAAAATACTCAAAGCTTCATAGAACTGAAACAAACATTTATTTTTAGCTCCATTCTGCTGCTGATACATACTTTAGGTTTCTGAATATTAAACTTGTTGCTGCCTTTCACACCCTAGGCCATGTGACCTCAGGAAATCACATGATAGGGTGGGGCCAGGTTTCACAATGAGTTCACCCGAAACCCTGGCTGATTGTGACCCACACCCGTTTTCACACCTTGGCTCATGTGATTAGGTAGAGTTTCATTAGGGGGTACTTTTGTCCCTCTCAGGGGGACACTCCCACAGGGCTTAAATGTGGGAATCTCCACCATTTGACCTTAGAACTGAAGAAGCTTCTCGGATGAGAGGTGAAATGTCGTCAAGCAAGTTAAAGAAGTCCAGACGCTTTTCTTTACAAGCTCCTTAGACTACGATGACCTGGATGACTGAGAACCTTCACAGACCTACTCTGTATGTTCGTATGGGTCTAACCCTTTAAGTCCTTTGATTTTTTCCTCGTACTTTATTTTGCCTTTTCATTAACTCTGTCTTTGTACGGACGTGCCGAGTTCTCCGTCGTTTTGTACATAACTGTTTTTGGGGCAAATAAAATGCAAGTAGGGATTCAAAACGCAGAATTAATGATTAGCAGTGTTGGAAATGCTAGTGCTTCATGCAGTGTTTTGATTTTGTTGCCACTTGTACCCACAATGCAATGCACGAAAGTCACGTGGTCTGTCAATCTCTATATGGTGGACTGTTAAAGAAGAAGCCATATACAGGGGTGAGGGGAGGTGACCCTTTTGTGATCACCAGGAAGCCATACACACACATACACACACACGTGCTCGCACATGCATGCACACACACATACACTGTTTTTAACTTTTATGACACCATAGGGGTTTTTCAATGGGAGGTTGTGTCATTTCAATAAAAGGACTGCAAGCAAGGGCTGAAGTTGGAGTTTGCAATGGGTGATCGTGGCTCACGAGTTGGCAGTTCATCTATAATCAGAAGGTTGCCGGTTTAAGCCCCGGCTTGGACAGTCTCGGTCGTTGTTTCCTTGGGCAAGACACTTCACCCGTTGCCTACTGGTGGTGGTCAGAGGGCCTGGTGGCGCCAGTGTCCGACAGCCTCGCCTCTGTCAGTGCGCCCCAGGGCAGCTGTGGCTAAAATGTAGCTGCCATCACCATTGTGTGAATGGGTTAATTAATGTAGTGTAAACCAATTTCGAGTCATTAAGGACTAAGTAAAGCGCTTTACAAATACAGGCCATTTACCATTTGCTCCTCGGGTGAGGAGCCTCCAGGACCCTGGTCCAGCGGTCTTCCCTTGCAAGTGAAAAACCAATTGATCTCTCTTTGTCGTTCTTTGTTAACGGTGATAAGTCTCCGAACCAGCAAGGCCTGTGAGCGCAGATGTAACAACACCAATGTTTCTGCTTGTAGTACTGTAAAATAGGTGGAATGAAGACACAGTTCCAAAAGCAAACACATTTGGTTGGTGCTGAGAGTGGTCCTGTTGCTAGGGTTGGGGTCATCCTGTAATTTCTTACGAACTACCTTGAATGCAGTAACTGGGATGCAAGTGAAGAGAGATGTAACATCAAATGAGACCATTGTTTCATCTGCCTCTGACAGTTGTGCAGTTACACATCTGGCTACAACTAACAACTTAAATTCAGTTGACCAATTCAACAAAGAGCAGCAGGTCAGATGCTCACACAGTAATCTAAGAAAATGCACTGAAGCTCATATTAGAAATTATTGTGAGTTGTGATTCTTTTCCCTGTGCTGAGACATAACACAGATCTCAGGGCACCAGCAGGATTCACTTTCACAGACTCACAACCACCAGCTTCACCCCTCCCCTCCCCCTCCAGCTGTAGGCTTTAACATTGAGTTTCCCCACACATGTTTACAGACGAGTTAGAGAGCAAGAGAAGAAGAGACGGATTCATAAATGTCTTTGTTTCTGCTCTAACCAAACAATGCTGCTCTACAACTCTAGACTACCAGCCACAAAGACAACAGCTGGAGAAACATCTGTCTACTTCTGACATCCACCAGCTCATCCATACAACAAACAAACATCAACAACCAGGAAGCAGCTTCACCTCTGATCACACACACACTCAACTCTACTCACTCACCTGGACAAACAACAACAGTAAGGGTGGTGTTGCTGATGATCTCCCATGAGTGTCTTTCTGTCACGTAAACACGACACTCGTATGTTCCAATATCAGCAATCGACACATTTCTTAGAATCAAAGACGCGTCTCCGTCCTTCATCTGTCTGTCCTGCAGATCCACCCGGTTCTTAAAAGATGGATGCTGGTCATCTGGAACAAACTGTCCACCCTGGTACAAAAGCACATATTTATCTCCCAGGCCAGCTCTGCTCCAGTGTGCAGATCTGATGATGTTGTTGTTGTCGTTGTTTGGAGCTCGACATGTCAGAGTGACGTCCTGTCCAGGCACAGCTGTGATGATTTTCTGGGCTGAAAGAGCAAACAACGCAGAGCAGAGAGGTTAAAGGTCAAAGTACAATTATGTTCAGAATGATTGACTTTAAATATTTTGTTTATTTCGTTTTACATTTGAGATTTTAGTGTGACTCAATGAGGGAGAATTTTAGCCTCATGTTAAACATGCAAAGTGTCAGAAACTACAAGATGTTAGCTTCCACAGCAACAACAACATGTGAACATAATGTGTGAGAGAAAGCAGCCCTCTCAATATAAGACACAGTAAGTTTCTTAAGGGCATATTTATAGAAATTTTCTTAAAAAACACATATGCAGGTGTTGCATGTAGATAAAATGTTTCAAAATCAGTATACACATATTTCACATAAATATAATCTATAACATTTTTTTTCTGTTGCCCACATAATTCACCCCCACCACCGTTAGTGTTTAGTGTTCCCGGTCAATATTGACCGGTCAGTTTTAACAGCTCTTCAATTAACATAACAAACATTTTTCACCACCAAATTCATCTTGATGCATGCTCAATCATCCAGGTAAGTAAATCTCCAAAAGTCAATTCTGTTCATCTGGATGTAACATTTTCTGTGGGAGAAATGTTTCATCACTCATCCAAGTGACTTCTTTAGTCTCAGCTGACTGCAGGTTTCCCCAATCTTATAAACAGTACATTTGCATGATGACTGAAACCAGCCCACTGAAGGAACAATGGGCTGGGAGGTCAGTTCCTTAATCATAATTATGCAAATTCTCATGACCATTGATCAACAACCACTGACCAAAACCCACTGATCAATGGCCATGAGTCCCATTCACAGAGAGTTGGTGAATGGCTGCAATCACAGCATTGTAAGATGGCGAAAGATGTATCCTTAGTCCTCCTCCTCGATTCAGAGATGGTCTTTCCCTTTTCACGTAAACGGCCTCCTTGACTCCGCGCTCAAACCAGCGTTCCTCCCTGTCCAGGATGTGTACATCCTCATCATTGAAAGAGTGTCCACTGGCCTGTAGGTGTAAATAGACTGCAGAGTCCTGGCCTGATGAGGTAGCTCTTCTGCGTTGTGCCATCTGCTTTGCCAGAGGTTGTTTCGTTTCCCCGATGTATAAATCCTGGCACTTAACAGCGTAAATGCATGTGGTTTCAGGATGTGGTGTTCAGAGCTGCCCACCAGTGGCTTGAGGATCGAAGCCAGAAACTTGGAGATGTTATAGGTGACAGAGTTGATCACACAGACAATTGGCCTTAAAGGTATCTTCGGTAAACCATACAGACTTGGTGTATAGCCTGTGGTTTGAGGTCCGGTCGATAGTCTTGTCTTGTTCTAACTGCTTCAGACAGTCTATCACCTTCTTCCTGTAGCCACTTCCTGGGTTTCGTTTCAGTGATTCTAACAGTGACTCGATGAGAATACCTCTATTCCAGCCATGTGATTGATTCAGTGTAGGGATGGGTATCGTTTAGGTTTTATCCGATACCGGTGCCAAATCGGTACTTTTGAAACGGTGCCGGTGCTTAAACGGTGCTCGAACCGGTGCTTAAAGAATGGAGAACACAAACTTTGTCCATAAACCTCTCATGTTCAGCTGTTTTTTTTTTTTTTGTAAAAAGATAACAATGTTAGCCTTTTCTGCAGCTATGGGGCATATATGGTATCACTCTTGGCTGGAAGCAGTGCTTAAACAATGGAAAAAAAACGCAAACTTTGTCCAAAAACCTCTCATGTTCAGCTGTTTCCCACTTTTTCTTTGGTCATTTTAGCCTTTTTGGCCAGGGTGAAGGGAGTATCTGCCATCAAACAAGAGGACAGCCGCATGTAGCTATGATGATGTTTGCTAGTTCACCTTACATGCATTAATGTAATAATGTGGTTAGCCTACTCAACGTAAATTACACTCGAACAACATTAAGCGACTCACGCAGAGAAGAACGGCTTCATCATCCTCATCATTTCTGCTACACTGGCAGGGCTAGGGGCCAGGACTCTATTCTTCGGGTTTTTGGGGGATGTTGCTCCGGGTCCGATAACTGGCAACCCACCCAACGTGCACAGTGTGAGGTCTCACAGCAAGCTATCAAATACGGCGCATTTCTCGGCTTTTAAAAAAACCGCTATGCGTCGCCAGGTGTTTCATCGGATTCGAGGTGTTACCTCCTTTGACAGTATCACAGTATCAGCTTAAAGCACTTGTTGCAGGCTGCTGAGTTTGCATCTTTTGCTGTGAAGTACAGCCAGACTTTTGACCGCTTCGCCTTGGACATTTTTAATCTGTAGCTCTGCTCTAACTGAACGTACGTACCTGGCCCCGCCTACTATCCTGGGAAATGTAAAATGATTGGCTAGAAGTGTATCACAGCTCAGGAAAAAAAAGCACCGAAATAAAGCACCGAAATGTGCGCTGCTTTTCGGTCTGGTTACTACCGTTTATGTCAGAACCGGTGCCATCATGGCACCGGACACCGGTACCCATCCCTAGTTCAGTGTGATGCTATTTTCATTGTTACTGGACTCTCGTGATGTCAAAATATGGCTGGAATAAATTCTAGTTTTTGTTTGTTTTGTATGCAGTTTGCCTCACAGTGTGTTGCAGCTAAAGGCCCAGCTGCTGTATTTCACTGAGAGGGAAAAGAAAGAGAGCTAACTTCACTCAGCGATGGAGAAAGATCAGAAAGAAGAGAGGTTAAATTTAAAGGGAAGGACTGCTCTGTGGTGTTTGATAAACTGGAAATGTGAACATTACATGTAATCTCCTCATTTCAGTCACATGTTGGGTTTCCCTGGAAAACATCCTAAGATATTCTAACTATGAAAATACAGTTTAGTGGTTTTATGCAGAACACATCTGGTTGAATTCAGTTGTGTAAATCCATAAAGAAAAACAGGTCAGCTGATCACAGCTTGTACACTAAGAAAACCTACTGAAGCTCATAGTAGAAATTATTGTGGATTGTGATTTTTTTTTCCCTTTGCTGATCCACTACACAAATCTCAGGGTTCCCCATCTGATGAATCTCAGTGTAACCCCTGACTGAATCATTTTACTGTTCATGTGTGGAGGAAAAGTCACCCTCTACCCTTTAGACAACAAAAATAATCCTTCACTGGAGGTGTGCTAAATAACAGATTCAAGCTAAGTAAATTCATCACATTTCAGGAGCGGGACCTAACCTCATGCACGCCCCTTCTGGCCATCAGTGTGTAAATATGACTCCTTCACTAATAACCTCTGTTCCGATTTCCATGCACTCCTGCTTTATTTTTTTCTTCTACTTCACTTCTCACTACTTCATGGGGAACTGCCCGGCCCGGGAGCCGCTGCCAGTCCCCTCTGAGGCCTTCTCCAAACTGCAGCATCAGTTCACGGTTCTTAATCCATCATCATTCATCTTAACTAAGGATGTTGTCCCAGCTAGTGAACTAAAGCATGCAAGTGAGTTCCTGCAGGTTACACAAAACAACAACATGTGCTGATAATAAGTGAACATAATGTGTGAGAGAAAGCAGCCCTCTCATTATAAGACACTGTGAGTCTCTGCATGCTGCCTTTATGGAGCTACAGCTGTTTGTGTACAGTTCAAACTTCCAATGAGTCTGTTAAAGAAATCACAGTATAGTGACGTTTGGTAGGCTGGACTGTATGACAATAAGAAACACATTTGTTATGATAAGAGTTTAATAAAAAGAAGTTTAACAGGTTCAGTTCTTGAATGTTTATCATAAATAATATGAGAGATATTTTATTGAACAAAATATCAGAAATCTGCACTGTCATGAACAAATGTGAAAATGTAATTTTTCATGATTTATTGGGTTAACCCTCTGAGGTCTAAAATATAATTGGCCATTTTTGACGACACTTTTTTTTTTTACATTTACATTCATTTTTTTTCTTGTCTTACATGTATCGTTCTTTTCAGCTCCAACCTCACCTGTCTGAATGTGCAGTTGTTTTTTTTTCATTGACATACTGTAGTAACACTGACTGATCTGAAATCACACAAAGAACAATAAAAATAAAATCCCAGTAGTAGTTTTTTTATCTGCTTTTTTTTTTTTAAATTGTAAAATCCACACATATGTGGATTGTGTGGGCTCTCTCTTCTCTGATTTGATTGTTACATTTGTGATTGAAAGGACATTGACCAATCAGCTGAAAGGAAGAAAAATTGGCTGAAATTCATACTCGTAATTTGAAACTGACACACAAACAGGAAACTTGAGCGCAGAGTTTTACACATAGTCTTTTGCTTTGTATCTGTAACCAGACCTTAACAAAACAAAGTTTGTAACTTGTGTAAATATTTTTTAAAACACAAAAATTCTCATTTGTAGATGCACAAACATAATTTTTTTCAGATATTTTGGTTGACAAGGTTACAAAACTCTGCATTTGATTTACAAGTACAAACTATTCATGAGCACAGTTTAAGCCCATCCACACATTACATTTGAGCAGCTCGATTACAGATGTTAAATCCACATAGACTCTAACCTTATGTCACTTTCAAACACATTAATATTAACATGTATTGTTCAGTTTCTAACAGTAAATCTCACCTGCTGAGACAAACACAACGACGCTGAAAAACAGGAAATTGGAGCAGAGTGATGCAGTTCCAGCAGACATTTCTGTGTTTCTGTATTAAAATCAGAATCTGCGCTTCAGACGAGAAAACATGAGATGAAGTTTGAGGTTCAGATGAAGCTGAAAGTCCCTGAGTGAAAGAACAGCTCTGTAACTCCACACTTTTGAGTTAGAGAGAGAGGCTGGTGGGCTGGACTGGAGCCCTCCAATGGCTGCAAACCAAAGTTAAATAAATGAAAAAAACTGATGAACAGCCAGCCTTTAAATAGTGACACCATAATATTTGTACCTGTCTTTGAAAAGTTTAGGACTCTTATTATACTGAATGATCGGAAGATGGCACCGAGTATGGCAGCCTTGTCGCGAGCTCCCCCAAGCAACAACTGTTTTTTGTGTTTAATTTTACTTTTCCTTTATTTTTTCACGAGTAACACACGAGTAACACGACGCAGAGGGAGAAGATCTGGCGTTCTGATTCGACTGAGACGGCGCACTAATAGACTACCACTACCCAGTTTATTTAATGTGCAGTCTCTGGAGAACAAGCTGTGCGAGCTTCGGGCACAGATCTCATTCCAGTCTGTTCTCTGTGCACCGCGCGGACAGGTCACAGGATCTTACTGGGAAAAACAGAGGTGGTGGTGTGTGTTTCATGATCAACAACAGCTGTTGTGATTATGCGAATGTGCACCCGGTCAAATCCTTCTGCTCACCGGACCTGGAGTACCTGATGATTAAGTGCCGGCCATTCTGGCTACCAAGGGAATTTACAGCAGTGATTATTACGGCTGTTTACATTCCCCCACAAGCTGACACTGACCGCGCACTCAGGGAACTGTACAGCGTGATCAGCAGTGAGGAAACCGCACACCCAGAGGCGACGTTTATCACGACCGGGGACTTTAACAAAGGAAACCTGAAGAAAGTTTCACCAAAACTCCACCAACACATCCATTTCAACCCTCGTGGAGACCGGCTACTTGACCACTGCTACACCTCTTTCTAGGAGGATGATCTGATATCCTCATGTTGGTGTTGTCCCCAGATCATCATGAAAATGTTGTTCCAGGTTCAACATTGCAAGTGACCAATCACATTGTTGTGACGTTAATCTTTTGCACGCCAAGCCATTCGTGCATTTATGAAATTCCAATGTTGCAAGGACAATATCAATTCTGCTTACTGTTTATTAAAGGGTTACGGTTAGGGTTAGGGTCAGGGTCCGTTGATCGGCGGACAGAGGCGGTTTCTCGCAGCTTAAGTACAGTTTTTTGTTTTACGCCGGTTTTTCCCGAAGTCGCAAAAGTATGACGTCACAACATTCTGATTGGTCACTTGCAATGTTGATCCTGGAACAACATTTAGTGTGATGATCTGGGAACAACACCAACATGAGGATATCAGATCGTGCCTTTCCGGGATGCATACAAAGCCCTCCCCCGCGCCCCATTCGGCCAATCAGATCACTGCTCCATCCTTCTCCTGCCCGCCTACAGGCAGAAGCTGAAACAGGATGCTCCAACCCTGAGGGCGGTGCACCGCTGGTCGGACCAATCGGAGTCTACGCTGCGGGACAGTTTTGATCACGTGGACTGGGAAATGTTTCACGTGGCTGCTGACAACATTGATGAGTACACAGACTCAGTCTGCGGATTTATCAGAAAATGCGTGGAAGATTTCGTCCCATCCAGAACAGTTAAATCCTTCCCAAATCAAAAACCCTGGATTAACAGAGATGTTCGCACGGCACTGGCGGCACGGAGCACCGCTTTTGCCTCCGCGAACACATCGGACTACAAACATGCACATTACGAACTCCGGAAGACGATCAAAGCAGCCAAACGTGAGTACAGGGACAGGGTGGAGCGTCCTCGCCCTGTCCGGCCTGGACGTCCCCGCCCTGTCCGGCCACCTGCCAGGCCGTTGCCTAGACATCATCGTTGTCGCGGCCGGCCTCCGGACCTGCCCCGCTGTTGCCATTGCCGTCTGCACGGTTGGCCCCCTGAACTGTCTGCCCATCGCCGCCGTTGCCGTCCGCACGGTCGGCCCCCTGAACTGTTTGGGTGTTGTTTTGGACTCATGTTTTGTTTTTTGGCCCTCTTGGTGCTCTTGTTTTGGTTTGTGTCTGTAAGTTCAGTCTGTTATGTTTCCTGTTTTACTTTGAAAGTCCTTGTCTCATGTAAATGCATCTGGTTGTGCTTCCTTTGCCTCGTTAGGCCTGATTTGCCCCAGCTGTGTTTCCCTCCTGTTACCCATTCCCTGATTGCTCCCTTTGTGTATTTAAGCCCTGTGTTTCAGTTTGTCCGTGTCGCGATCTACCCTCATTTATGCTCTGTGTTCTGTCTGCCTGCTTATGTAAGTTTATTTGGATTTTTGTTACGTTTTGCCATCCAGCAATAAAAGCTGAGTTTTGAAGTACACTTTTGCCTGCTGTGAGTCTGCACTTTGGTTCCACCATTTCCGGCCTGCCCACAGCCATTTCATGACAGCTACTTGTCCGGACGAGATTCCCGGCCGCATTCTCAAGTCATGCGCGGCTCAGCTGGCTGGAGTGTTTACACACATCTTCAACCTTTCCCTCTCTCTGTCTGTAGTCCCAGCCTGCTTCAAAATGGCCACCATCTTCCCTGTACCCAAATCCTCCACTATCTCCTCATTGAACGACTGACAACCTGTAGCCCTGATCCCCATCGTAAGCAAATGCTTTGAGAAGCTGATCAGGGACTTCGTTTGCTCTGCACTACCGGACTCACTGGACCGTCTACAATTTGCATACCGCCACAACAGGTCCACTGATGATGCCATAGCCCTGACACTACATACTGCCCTGTCACACCTGGAGAAGAGAGACACGTATGTGAGAATGCTGTTTGTAGATTACAGCTCAGCATTCAATACCATCGTTCCCTTGAAGCTGGACAGGAAACTGCAGGATCTAGGACTGAGCAGCTCCCTCTGTAGCTGGATCCTTAACTTCCTGTCTGACAGAGGCCAAGTGGTCAAACTGGGCAGCATCCCCTCATCCCCCTTCACACTGAACACTGGTGCTCCACAGGGGTGTGTACTGAGCCCTCTTTCTGTACTCACTCTACACCTACGACTGCACGGCCACTAACAACTCCAACATCATTGTGAAGTTTGCGGATGACACTACAGTGGTGGGTCTTATCACCAAAGGTGATGAGACGGCCAACAGGGAGGAGGTCAGCGCCCTGACCCACTGGTGTCAAGACAACCATCTCACACTCAACGTCGCAAAGGCAAAGGAGTTGATAGTGGACTTCCGGAGGTGCAGAGAAGTACACACCCCCATCACCATCAACGGCGCTGCTGTGGAGAGAGTGAGCAGCTTCCGCTTCCTTGGTGTACATCTGGCTGAGGATCTTACGTGGTCAGTACACATAAACAAAACCGTGAAGAAGGCGCAACAGCGTCTCTTCTTTCTCAGGAGACTGAAAAGATTCGGCATGAGCCCCCGCATCCTCAGGACCTTCTATCGCTGTGCCATTGAGAGCATCCTCACTGGATACATCACCACCTTGTAAGGCAACAGCACCGCTTACAACCGCAAAGCTCTCCTGTCATGCGGCGGCTGTATGAAGGCAAGACAGGACCCAAATGCACGCCTCTAGACACATGGGGATGAACTCAAAGGCAGGTTTTTATTAAGAGGAACACAAGAAGTCATACAAAACTATACTGTTTTGATGACTGTTTTGAGGCGCTGGGAAGACACGGGAAATGCACACAACCTAGAGGGACGACGCAACACAGAACAAAGGGACACTCTGACATAAATACACAGAAGGTAATGAGGGAAGTGGGAACACACGGGGAACACAGCTGAAGACTATTACTCATGACCGAGCAGGGAGGACACGAAACTGAAAATACTGACACCAAGATGTGGACCTTAAACACAACACAGTACACAGAGATGAGCACAGAGAGAGAGGCAGAGAGAGAGAGAGGCAGAGGACAAGGATGAATACGAGGGGATGAGGAGAACACAGAACACAAAGGACGGGAACACGGTACCACGGTACAGTACGGAACAAACACCACAATAAAAGCATGGACACAGGGGGAATCCAAATACCAAACCAAACAATCCAATGGACATAAGGAACAAAATACAAAACCACAGGAAAACTGAGAACACTGGGTCAAAATGACCCAGGACCATGACATCTCCAGAGAGTAGTGGATTTTATCGTGGCGATCGTGGCTCAAGAGTTTGGAGTTTGCCTTGTAGTCAGAAGGTTGCCAGTTCGAGCCCCGGCTCGGACAATCTCGGTCATTGTGTCCTTGGGCAAGACACTTCACCTACCGCTTACTGGTGTTGGCCGATATGGCAGCCTCGCTTCTGTCAGTCTGCCCCAGGGCAGCTGTGGCCACAACTGTACACAGCAAATTCAAAAGTCTTAAATGTTTTGGTGTTAATAGTCTTCTTGCAAAAGTAGAGTTAATTTTACTCTAAGCAGAGTCACATTCTTTTAATGTAACTCTGAGGTGTAAAATGATAGTAGTTAAAATCGAGTGTTAAAAATGAGTGTTTCTATTTCAAATCTGGAGGTGTTACAATGGAAACATTAACTCTTGACCTCTTAACTCTGAACTCCTACAGGGGCTATGACACCAATAGAGTAAATTCACAGACTCCGCCCCCAGCACGGCTCCAATCGAAGCTGAAGTGAAGCCGTTTCAGAACATTTTGCTCTACATATTTGAGTTGTTTGCCATGCTTGGTAAGTCATTTTTTCAAAGGTTGTTTCAATTATTATTATGAGCTTTTACTTCTGTGGCTCTTTGGAGTTGAGACAAAGCTGTGTGAAAGGCATTAGCCATGTTGCTCGGTGATAGCATAATATTCTGTTTTAGCTAGCTGAAAGGTAGGCTACTGTTTGCGGGCAAATACCACAGCCTTGAAAAAAAGCTTGCATGTGAATTTTCAGTCAAACCTTTGGTCAAATACACCTAAAACAATGTCTAGAATGTGAAATGTTGGTATAATGGTGCTACTGGAAGCCTGAAAACGATCGCCCATAAAAAAACGAGCAAACAGCAGTAGCAGGCGTCCTGACTGGATTCTACGTTAGCATTTAGATCCCTCCAGAGTTTTGTGCACACGGTTTAGGTAAAAATGAAAAAGGTTGAGGTTTTACATTTAGTTCAGTATTACCTGTTGCCTGTGTCTTTGTTTTTTGGGAAAATACTTTACACAAGTAATGGCTCAAAGAGGATTTCTTTTTCTTTTTTTTTACTGTGCTGCAATTGTTTACTGGATTATTTGTGCCATTAATTAGTGTGAACTAATTTTTATTCAATCTCCGCACAGGATATGCTTGTGAAGATGGAATATGGGGGAGAGCAGAAGTGCGTTGAAGTTCCACAAAGTGATGAATGAAGGACATGCATATTGTATTGAAGAAATAAGTGATGAGATGCTGTTATTTGCATTTACCAGCTCACCTATGTCAGACCTTTTGATAAACAAAATTCTAATGAAAGTGAGAACATGTATACTGTTACATCTTTCGGAAAATGTTTTGAAATTGTGGTGCACAGTTCAGAATAAATGTTTTTCAAAAACCATTGCGTCTTTTTAGTAAATGTTTATTTCCAAGAGAAATTTCTAGAAGTTCAGAACAGTAAAATTCCCGCTTTTTAGAATGAATTAGAAGATAACTCTTACGTAGTTAAACTAAAATACTCTTTGAGAGTTAATATACAGGGCTCTAGAGTGCGACCAATTTGGTCGCAAATGCGACCAAATTTCTCCATGGTGCGACTAATAAAAAATACTTGGTTGCACCGGTGCGACCAAGTAAAAAAAATACTTGGTCGCACCGGTGCAACCAAGTATTTTCTCGGAAAAAAAGTTTCAGCAACCCTGAAAGTCTCCGTGTGTTCAACAACAGGCACACATTATGCCCATGTCGTGTTCTAAACCAATCAGAGATACTCAGAGGCGGGGACCTCTGTGATTGGCCGTGGTCCAGATATTCCTGCAGACCTACTTGTGTTTACGTTTGAAAGTGCGGGCAGATAGAGAAGGGTGAGTAGCCCAGGTCAGAAGTGTATGAAGTTGGTATTGAGAAAATATGAAAAGAACAATTGATAACTTTTTCGTTAAGTTAAGGCCTGATCAGTCCAAAATTCTGAGCCAGCGCTCTGACACGGAGCCATCAACCTCTCCGTTTTTGTCAAACACTGGTCCGGAGACGGCATCAGAAAATGAGCCACATACGATCGACTCCCAGCCGGAGTCCACTGAAAGTAAAAGTCAGAAAATGTATAGATTTCGAATCGAGTGGCTTGACCAGTTTCCCTGGCTAAGATACAGCCAAGCTGACAATATGATGCACTGCATTTATTGTCGCGAGTGTGGAAAGACCATGGCCGGCAACACAGCATTTGTCACTGGTGCTAATACGTTTCGAATTGAAACGCTGAAAAAGCATACAGCATCGAGAAGACACATTATATGCCGCGATAAATGCTCTGCCAAAATGTCCCCGCTCCCCACTGCCTTTCAGCGGCAGGCAGGAGTAAACGGGTCATCGGAGGAGGCCGAGATGATCATTAAGTTTAACATCGCCTACAATATTGCAAAAGAAGAAGTTCCGTTTACTAAGTTCAAGTCAGAAATAACTCTTCACAGGAAAAATGGCTTGGACATAAACCCCACATACAGCAATGATGTTGCGTGCGCCCAGTTTATAGGCGTAATCGCTGACACACTGAAAAAAAAGACGTCAGTGGAAATTGCGAACAGTACATACATGGCCTTCCTGATCGATGGAGACACAGACATCGCCACAAAAGAATGTGTCATTGTGTACGCTCGTATCTTGCAAAAAGGAAGACCAGCGAATATACTGATTGGACACATTGAGGTCCAGCATGCCCATGCCCAAGGTAAGCCATGTCATGTCACGTAGCCTATGTATATGATTAATAATATTACGTCGTGTTACTGAATTAACCATATCTAGCATGTTCTTATCATTGAAAATTAAACATAGCAATAATACATGAATATAGAAACTCAAACTGAAAAAGACTGCATTGTAAACTCTTGATCTGATAAGTAAATGGTATTTTTTTTTAAATTTGTTTAGGAATTTATGCTGCCTCAAAGAAAGCATTTGCTGCTCTTGGGGACCAGTGCAGTAACTGGTTGGATAAAATCATTGCTATGGGGGCTGATGGAGCTGCTGTTAATTTGGGCAGCAAAGGGGGTGTCAAGTTAATCATTTTGAAAGGTTGTTAGTTAATCATTTACAAATCAAAAAAAACGTGAACATGTAAAACTGCGGTGTTAAGTAATGCAGTTTAAAAATTTGGGTACGCCTAACTTTTGTGCTTGTACGCCTAAATTTTGTGCTGGTGCGCCTAAATTTTATTTTTAGGCGCACCAGTGCAACCATGGCAAAAAGTTAGTCTAGAGCCCTGATATATAAACTCTTAACACCAAGTGTTAAATTATCAACGCCAGACAGATTTGGTGTTTAACACTAAATCAGAGTTAACGTACCAACTCTCCAAAAAGAGTTAAATTAACACTCTCTGGTGTGGACCCATATAGACACTTTAATAGTGTTGAAATCAAATCCGACAGTGTTAATTTGGACATGCTGGATTTGCTGTGTAGTTTGCCTCCACCAGTGTGTGAATGGGTGGATGACTGGGTGTGTAAAGCGCTTTGGGGTCCCTAGGGGGGACTACTAAAAAGCGTTATACAAATACAGGCCATTTACCATTTATGGCAGAAACATATTTAATAACAGTCATGACCAGAGATGGGCAGCAACGCGTTACAAGTAACGTGTTACTGTAATCCATTTACTTTTTTTCAAGTAATGAGTAAAGTAAGGGATTAATATAGCAAAAAGGGTAATTAGATTACTGTTACTGTCCCGTAAACACGCTGCGTTACCGCGTTACTAAAACCGTGATTTTTTTTGTGAGAGTGTCTCATGACAGTGACGTAAGCGAGTGCGACGTTTGTGGCAACAACTGTGTGCAGATCAACAATGGATAATATATCGAGTGCAGGAGAGAGTATGAGCGTGCAGCATTTAAAGCGTGGAAGTACTGACCTTATTTTGAGGTTGTTTCCGTAAAAAGTGACAATTAGGGCTGGGTATCGTCACTGATTTCTAGAATCGATTCAATTCCGATTCACAAGGTCCCGAATCGATTCGATCCACGATTCGATTTAATTCGATTCGATTCGATTTAAATCTGGGAAATTTTGACAGTCAGAAATATTATAATTCAGATAAGTACATTTACATATTTTTGTATCAATAAAAAGGAAGCTGAGACATGCAAGACTTTATCAAAGGTGTGAGCATCACAGCAGATGCCTTTGTGTCAAAGTAGCTGAAGATAAAACACAGAAAAACATGTAGGTGATTTTCCTGGCCTGGGATTTTATAAAAATATTCTGCAGTACATCAAAAACGAAAGAAAACCATTAATTAATAAACATTACCTCTGACGTTACAGCGGTTTTATTAGAGACACAGCTAAGCATTTTGCATTTTGAATAATTTTAAAAAGTTTAAATTTGTTCAGTATTGAACAGCAGAAATGAGGTTTTCTTTTCGGAAGAATGTAAAAGGGAAAAAAACAGCGGCCGACAGCGCTGTAAACAACAGTAGACTTGTGCGTAACAAGCAAGCGAATAATGAAGAAAGGGAAACTGTTCGAGAGAGACAGAGAGGGGGGGGGGGGGAGAGAGAGAGCTGCGCATTGCAATGGATGCAAAACAGTAAAAGAGTGAATTCATGACGATGTTTATGTGAAGCGTTTGGATCTTCTTTTGCTGCTGGTTCGGTCAATATTGTTTGGAGAGACATTAAACTAACAGCTTTAGAATCAGCGCATAAAGGGCGTGAACACAAAGCGCGGACCCGCCGACAGATCAGAATCAGCGAGCTGTCGGCTTTCAGCCCCGACTGTGAGAAAGGCGACATCTCACTGATTCTGATCCGCAAGTCGCGCTGTGTGTTTAAGTCTATGTGCAGAATCCCTGTACCTGCTCTCATTTACTGTCTTAACTGTTTGGTGGTTCTTGAAATTTTGTGAGATGTCACCAGAGATTCTGGCATTTCGGGCAAAATAAATTTATATTAAAAAATCGATTCAGGATTTTAATGAATCGATTTTACGTCATCCAAGCCAGAATCGATTTTAATCGATGAATCGATTATAAAAACCCACCCCTAGTGACAATAACATTAGTGGCCGGTGTTCACTGCGTGTAGGGTAAAAACATAGTAGCAGTAGTGTAAAGACGCAAAGTGCAAATTCAAATTCAAATTCCTTGGTAACAGTTTAATCAAAAGGCATTTCTGTAAGGTTTATAGTGTTGGATTGTCATTTATGCTTAGAAGTCTATAATTGTTTGTACACAGCAAAATCTCCAGTGTTAAATTAACAATAGAGAGTGTCTATATGGGTCCACACCTTTGAGTGTTAAATACAACACTGTTGAGTGTTAAATTAACACTTTTGACAGTGTTATATGCTTAAAAGTAACCTAGTCAGTTTTGAAGATTAACAAAGACTAACACTGAGCAGTGCTGATTTTCTAACACTGGAATATTTCTAACATTTTGAGTTATTTTCCAGTGTTAGAAAATCAGCTCACCCATATGTAGCCAGATGGGCTACTCGCCTCCCTTTTTTTTCTTCTCTCTCACTCTCTCTCCTGCGCTCGTTCTTTTCGCCACACAACTTGGTTAATTGGAAACCCACCTGCACATTGATTGCAGGGTGGCGCTAGCCCGTATAAAGCTAAGCCGGTGTTTTGTTGGATTATTTCCTCCCTTGCATTTAGCTCAAAACAGCAGTAAATGCTGGCATACTGCGACGGACTGATCAGCAAGAGCCGATTATATGACAGCTACAGCGCTGTCATGTTCATAACCCCGCCGACCACTTGGTCACACATACAACAAACATCAACAACCAGGAAGCAGCTTCACCTCTGATCACACACACACAAAACTCTACTCACTCACCTGGAGGAATAACACAAAGGTAGATGATGCTGATTGGTTCCGTGCTGATGTCTCTCCTCCTGCGCTTTGTTCCACTAACAAGACGACACTCGTATGTTCCACTATCAGCAGTGTTCACATCCTTCAGAATCAAAGACACGTCTCCATCCTTCATCTGCCTGTCCTGCAGATCCACCCGGTTCTTAAAAGATGGATGCTGGTACTCTGGAACAAACTGTGCTTTTTGGTAAAAAAGCACATATTCATCTTTCAGGTCTTCTCTGCTCCAAACTATAACTATGATCTTCTTGTTTGGAGCTCGACATGTCAGAGTGACGTCCTCTCCAGACTCAGCTGTGATGGTTTTGTCTGAAAGAGGAAACAACACAGAGCAGAGAGGTTAAAGGTCAAAGTACAATTATGATCAGAATGATTGACTTTAAATATTTTGTTTATTTGCTTTGACATTTGAGTTTTTAGTCATGTTGGATTTAATTAATGAACTTCTGAACATCCAGCAGCTATTTAAATGTTTTAAAGTCGAGTTTTCATAGTTGAACATGTTCTGTTGTCCAGCTTTCTACAGCGTCTGCTGGATGTTCACCATCATTTATTTGTCTTTCTTTGTGTTTGTTCATCTGACTCACATTCATGCTGAAGATGCTCTGCTACATGTGGATCAGCAGGATTCAGATTACAGCCTCTGTAGATCAGGATACCAACAGCAGCTGCAACAAGAAGAAGAAGTACTGCAGAAACTGTCAGACCAACTATTAGTCCAACATATCCGTCCTCCTTCCCTCCATCCTCTGTGTCTCCTCCTGTGTGACCTGCAGGTGAGAAACAGGTGTGAGGTGTCAGCTGTCAGGTAGGTGATGAGTGAAGAACAGAACAGAATCCATTTGCTCTTCAAACTGCTGTCAGACATTATCTACTGCACTCTGATCACATCACTCAGACCAGCTGCTTTCTACAAAGTCTCATCAACAACATCTTTAGAAACAAACATCAACAACCAGGAAGCAGCTTCACCTCTGATCACACACACACTCAACTCTACTCACTCACCTGGAGGAACAACATGAAGGTAGATGATGCTGATGCGCTTCAAATACTTTGTTCCTATCTGGACGATACCACACTCGTATGTTCCAGCATCATTAATCGTCACATTGTTCAGAATCAAAGACACGTCTCCATCCTTCATCTGTCTGTCCTGCAGATCCACCCGGTTCTGAAAAGATGGATGCTGGCTTGTTTGATCAAACTGCTCATCTCGGTACAAAAGCACATATTTATCTCCCAGGTCAGCTCTGCTCCACTTCACAGCTCTGATGGGTTTGCCTTGTGGAGCTCGACATGTCAGAGTGACGTTCTGTCCAGACTCAGCTGTGATGTTTTTCTGGTCTGAAAGAGGAAACAACACAGAGCAGAGAGGTTAAAGGTCAAAGTACAACTGTTCATTTCTAAGGCAGCCAATCAGAGAGCATAGGAGAGACTAAACTACATTTATTTATCATGTAACTACTCAATCATTTGCTTCATTCACCCATGCACTTTTTTCTATGTCAGTCATAAGCCAACACAGGAGAATGAAAGTGCTCGTACATGTAAGGTTGCAGAAGAGTATGTCAATTTCTTCTCTTATCACTCCACCCCAAAAGCCATGACACTTCGCGAGATAAAAACAGAGACTCTGAAAGACCAGGTTCTGCAGAAAGTCATCGGTCACATCAGGAACAACACGTGGCATCTAACAGATAAATCCCAGCATGCTGACATTTTGAAATCATTCAAACATGTTCAAAGTGAACTAACAATAGCCGACTCATCTGACTTCATCCTCAGAGGCACGAGGATAGTCATTCCAACTGTCCTACAAGAAAGAGCAATACAACTGGCACACGAAGGGCACCAGGGTATCGTCAAGACCAAAGCGCTGCTACGTACCAAAGTATGGTTCCCAGAGATCGATCAGAAAGCAGAATCTGCAGTTCAAAACTGTCTGCCATGCCAAGCTAGCACACCTGTCACACACACTGACCCTCTGCAGATGTCACCATTACCCGAAACGCCCTGGCACAGTGTCAGTGCAGACTTTTATGGACCACTCCCTACAGGGGAATATCTGCTCGTCATCACAGACGAGTATTCTTGCTATCCAGTCGTTGAAAGTGTACGCTCAACATCAGCATCTTCTGTTATCCCAGTCATTGACAAAGTGTTCTCCATGTTTGGAATCCCAAGGACAGTAAAAACTGACAATGGTCCTCCTTTTAACAGTGAGGCTTTCTCACAGTTTGCAGACTACCTAGGATTTCATCATCGCAAAATCACACCTTGTTGGCCTCAGGCGAATGCCATTGCTGAGAGATTTATGAGAACCCTAGGCAAAGCACTGAGAGATGCCGAGACGCAAGGCACACCATGGAAACAGCAACTAAACATCTTTCTTCGTGAGTACAGATCTACACCTCATAGCACAACAGCGAGCTCACCAGCTGAAATACTGTTTCAACGCCAGCTATACACCAAGCTCCCTTTCGTTAACACCACTCCACGCAAGTGTTCAGATGCTGAAGTGAGAGCAAGGGATGATAGTGCAAAGATCAAGATGAAGGTGATCGCAGATGCAACTTGTCACACCAGACCACACTCACTAAGTCTGGGTGACACAGTGCTGCATCGCCAACCCAAGCACAACAAATTATCCACACCATACAATGCAAAACCCTACAAAGTGACTAAGGTTAAGGGTTCTGAAATTACAGCTACAAGGGATGGACACTCGATTGTCAGGAATGCCTCATTCTTCAAGAAAATCAGACATGGTCTTGAAGCTGCCCCACCTGGACGGCATGTCGACCCCGCCTTAACAGACAAGCCCAGATACCCCGTCAGATCAAACAGACGCGTACCTATGCATCTGTCTGATTACATCAGATCTAAGACTTGAATATCTGAGTGACCAGTTAAAGGTTATGCTGCGTGTAACATGTTTGTTGTTCCTGAATCTAACACTGTAACCAGTATTATAGTGTTGAATGTTGATAGTGTTTAGTCAGAGATCTGCGCAAATGCAGTGCTGTTTAAGTGATGTTTAGGTGTGGAGAAACTCAAGTAATAAGAACGTTCAGTAATTTTATTAGGTGTCGTTGTCATAGGTTCAGATTAATAATTCACCTCGCTGAATACCTAAGTTTGTTAAAAGAAAAAAAAGGAGGTGATTGTGATGTTTACAGAACTTTTATTTTGAAAGGTCGAATGTAAGGCGGAAGGAGGATATAAAAAAAGGAGACAACAGAAAACGGTAGATGAACAAGTTAGTGCTGCAGACTGTGTTGCCACTGCAAGCCTGAGAATTAAAGAATGGAACTGAGAAATACGGAAGGTGTCATCATTGATGTTTGAGGCATGCAAACATCACAGTACTCAATTACTCTATGTTAGCGTGTTTTACTTACACTTTTCAGTTGTAGCTGCTGACAATAAATAATATTGTTTGAATAATTAATGATTTTAGTACAAGATACTGGTCAGTATAGATACCTATTTCTCAAATATTTTAATTCAATTTTAAATAAAAATATTAAGTATATTTAAAGAAGGTATTCTGTGAACCACATACTGAATTTTTTGTCTGAGATAAATGTAAATAAATACCTTAATATAACACAAAAACATACGTTAATATTTTAGATATTTATTTCAACTTATCAAATTCAATAATTACTAAAATGATATTCATAGTTTTTATCATGCTTATCTAACTTATATTTATAGTGATATCTACTAAGCCTCTGAATTACTTTTTAGAGTACCAGCAATAAAGCTGAGTTTTTTCTGTTCATTTTTGCCTCCACGAGTCTGCATTTGGGGTCCTTTCTACCAGCTGCATACAGCAAACATGACGAAAGAACATGACCATAACGTGACACAGACTCTCCCTCCTTGGAGTACAACGCCATTGTTGCTGTTGTTTCTCTGCTGTGTCTTTCCCCCCCTTCTTTTCTTCTGTCCTTCCATTTTTCAACTTTCTCCCCAACGTCTCTTTCTTTCTTCTTTTTCTGCTTCGTCCCCCCCGGTTATGCCCGTTGTGATTGTATTGACTCAAAATAAAAAATCCTAACACACACACATTACACTTCTTTGTCTCTGTCACAGCTGGATTAAAGTCCACACTGACTCATGCAGCCTGATGTCTCCTTTACACGCACACTGGACCAATATGAAAAGAGTTGTTTGGCTTTAAACATATAAACCAGCTGAATTTTATTCGCCTTTATCACAAAGACAAACTGTTTAAATCCAAGTTAAGCCTCACCTGCCGAAACAAACAGAGACACAGACAAGCATCAAAGTGCAGCAGGGTGACAGTCAGAGGCGGAGCCAGACATTTGAAACACCCGGGGCTTAGCCCAAAAGGATAGTATGCATGTGGGATTTTTTTTTCCCTTGGGGGGGGGGGGGGGGGGGTAGAAATGACTGAAAGATTAATTGGCTCTGTTTTGAGTTTTGTTCAAAAAAGAATGACTTCATATAGGGAAAAATATATATCACATGTGCAGAACACCTTAAACTAGTTTTTTAATTAAGCAGCAAGGCAGAACAAAATCAGGGCTGTATCAAGACACGAGGACTAAACCCCAATTCAACCAGACCAAGAACTGATCCAGAATTAAAACAGGACTACAACAGTTCAAAATCAGGACTACTTGGGACTTAACCAAGACAGAACCAGAATCAGAACTAGATGATAGTAGCACTAAAAATCATCATAGACCTGCACTACATTTATTTTTTAATTTTACCAAAGTACAATATTTAGATTGAGAAAGGTTTATATAATTATTTAGCCTTGTTGTGCAAACAAGCCTGCATAACTTAATAAATATAGAATTTGAAAAATAGCAAACCTAAAAAGAAACACTAGGTATGAGATACATGAGGACCTATGATACGGTGATACTTTTGGTAAACAACCATTTGACTAACATGTGTGTCTCACCTGCTCTTGTTCATCTCTGTTCTGTCCTCATTCTCCATCTCCCTCTCTGTTCCTCTCTCTCTCTTTGTGCTGACAATCATCAAATATACAGACATTTACAAACTCTTCAGATAAAAACACAAACACTTTTTAATTGTAACATCAAATCAGACTAAATGTTTATTTTTTTAGATTGATAAATATAAAAAACATATTTGTTAACTTTAAGAGTAAAGAGAGAAATCGTCTGTATTTCTTAATTGCAAATGGCACCAAATTGTATTCAAAATTGAGCCACACTTATGGAGCTCCACAGTTCTTTTCCTGGTGTTTTGGTTGACATCTCTTGATTTTCCCATGTCACAGAAACAGGCTCTGTGTTTTGCCTTATATGCATCCACAGCTGTGCCACCTGTTTACTCACATGGACTCTACTAACCTATCAGAAGCTTCTTCAGCTCAGAATGGAATCGTCTGGAGTTTTCTTATTAATTAACAATAAACTTAGTGTATATGTACTCCTAAATTTGATGAAAGTGATAAAAAACAGAAAGCTCTGTCTCTCTTTATTGTGACATTTAACTAATTCAAAAGATATTTCAATATTTATCTAAAACAAAAGTTTACTCTAAATTGATGTTGTGCAGTAAAAATGTTTTATGTTTTCTCCCTAAAGTGTAAATATCTGGTTACAAATGTGAATATCCTGCTGTGTACTGAAATTCCTCTTGTTTGCTGTCTCCTCTGTTTGTTTTTTTTGTTTGTTTGTTTTTTTTTCTCCATACAGGTGACCCAGGAGTTCTTTTTTTTTCTCTCTCTCTTCCCCCCCCTTCTCACCGTCTCTTCTCCCCTTTGGTTTTCTTTCTTTCTCTCCCCCTCTCTCTCTCATTCATTCCCCCTGTCCTATTTATTTAAAAAAAAAAAAAAATGACAAAGGATGAACTGAAGCTCTGCCATCACGTAATGTCGCATACTGCTGTTTCTGATGTCATTTAGAAAAAAAAAAAAAAAAAAAAAAAAAAAAGAAATTCCTCTTGTTTTGCATACAAATATACTGAACAACATACAAAGTATAATATATAAAATAACATTTACCTGAGTTTTTCTTTGAAAGAACCCTCTAATGTCCATTCTTATATTTCAGTACATAACTGAAACCGATTTAGTCGGGGAGGGTAAGAACTGAAAATATGAAATAAACACACGTAAGCTAAGAATCTCTAAAAAAAAATAGCATTTGTTCGGCTTTTCATTTCGCCATTTGTTGATTCACTTGAAGAGCAAGTAACGTAATATTGGTCAAGTGATCAGTTTGATATCAATCTTTCGTGATGCACCGTCATATTTACATTATTTGTACGGTACGAATGATTTGCTTTGGTACCTGGTCAAACTTAAGCTCTCCTTAGTATGGCTGGCTCCGTCTCTCCAACAGCGCACTGACGGGCAGCAGCTGCCCCGCCCCCTCGCTCAGTCGCTTAGTGCCTGAGCTTGGATCATACCAATATCAGGGGGGGATTCACGCACAGTCGTAAATTCCCACAGTGTGCACTATGTGCTTCGAATATTGTGTGTACTTTTTGTTTTATACAGTTGTCAGCCAGGCATCTAACTATGAAAAAATTACACTCCAAAATACCCCGGGCTTCTGACAAAACAACCCGGGCTTAAGCCCAGTAAGCCACCCCCACGCTCCGCCCCTGGTGACAGTTACAGCAGACATTTCCGTGTGCTGTAGTTCTGCTGATCTGGCTCTTAGTTTCTTCTAAATGCCTCAGTCTGTTGGTTTTGTGAAGTGTGGTTTACAGCACAGCGATCACATGATCATGGAGTGCCGACAGATGGCCCACCTGCTGCTTCTGCAGGCAGGTGAACCGCGAGGATTCCCACCTGAATTAATCTTTTATTATCAAGGCTCCTATGACTCATTGGTCAGAGGGAGAGAGATCGGCACGCTGCAGACTAAATTCATTCAAGTTCAAGTTTTCCCAACATAAAACGTCCATGTCCTTAAGCACAAAAACAAAAACAGGCTGAAGAAGTAATAACTCTGATCTCATTTTTTTTATACTTTTGACATAAAATATTGTTAGTTGGTCTGTTTGACTCCATCCACACCCTGACCCGCACGCAGGCAGAAGCTGAAGGCCGTGGACTCAGGCTGATGTCCTCCACAGCAGAACAGAGAGTTTCTTCATCCTCTGAACCATTGCATGTCTGCTCCTGGTTTATGATATAAATTGGGTTATTTCTGCTTCATAAAAAAACAAACTTACAGAAAGTGCAGTTAAATGTATATCATCAGTTTCTGTGTGAAAGCAGCACAGCCCTTAAGACTCACAGGCTGAGTGTGAAGACTTCTCCCACCTTGGAACTGAGCCAGATGAGCTTTCTTATGAAAACCTGACAACTTTCCAGGTAACTTGTAAGGAATTTAGCATTCGGGAGTTATTAGTTCGCAGCCATTGGAGGACTCTGGTCAAGCCCACCAACCGTCTCTCTCTCTCTGACTGTTAAGTGTGGAGTTACAGACCTGCTCTCTCATTCGGGGACTTTCAGCTTCATCTGAAATTCAAAGCTCATCTCATATAGTCTCGTCTGAAGCTCCAATTTGATTTAATACAGAAGCACAGACATGTCTGCTGGACCTGGATCACTCTACTCCACCTTGCTGTTTTTCAGCATCCTTGTGTTTGTCTCTGCAGGTGAGATTTACTGTTAGAAACTGAAGATGAATGAAGAGTATCAGCCTGTTTACATGTTAATAATATTTCTATAAGAGTTATCTTCAGATTGATTCAGTTTGTCTGTGCGGACTGAACATCTGGGGCTGTGATCCAGATGTGACAGAGACAAAGGAGTATGTGTGTGTCCAGGGGTGCTGTCAGGGATTTCTTTTTATCACTCTGGGCCTCATCACTTTAATATTACATGGATCCAGGTTTATTCAGATGTGGATCAATGTTCTGCTTCAAGAAATAGATTTTTTTTATTTCATGGAAGATTGCTACTGCTTCTACATATTTATTTAAAATATTAGTATTGGCAAGTTACAAAATCCTTTGGACATGCATTTTCAAACAGAGTATATTCTGTCTGTCCTGAGACTGAGTGGATCTCAAATTTCAATGTGCTTTAGCTCAATAAAAGCTCTCCTCATGTTTAGCATGAGGCTAAAATTCCCCCTCAGTGGGTCACTGGTGACCTGCTGGATGTTCAGAGGTTCATTAAATCCAACATGACTAAAAACTCAAATGTCAAAGGAAATAAACAAAAATATTTAAAGTCAATCATTCTGATCATAATTGTACTTTGACCTTTAACCTCTCTGCTCTTTATGATTGCTTCTTTCAGATCAAAAGACTGTCTTAGCTTTGCCTGGACAGGACGTCACTCTGACATGTCAAGCTCCAGATAACAAACCTGTTACAGGTGTAAAGTGGAGCAGAGAAGACATCAGAGATAAAAATGTCTTTTTGTACCACAAGGAGCGTTTTGATACCACCAATCAGCATCCATTTTTTAAGAACCGTGTGGATCTGAAGGACATACAGATGAAGAATGGAGACGTGTCTTTGATTCTGAAGAATGTGATAGATGCTTGTAACGGAAAATACGAGTGTCACGTCTTCATCGAAAAAACACACTCATGGAAATCCATTAGAACCATCAGACTGGGTGTTGTTCCTCCAGGTGAGTGAGTAGTGTTGAATGTGTGTGTGATCAGAGGTGAGGCTGCTTCCTGGTTGTTGATGTTTGTTTGTTGTATGGATGAGCTGGTGGATGTCAGAGGCAGACAGATGTTTCTCCAGCTGTTGTCTTTGTGGCTGGTAGTCTAGAGTTTTAATTCAATTGAATTGAATTCAATTTTCTTTATATAGCACCAAATCACAACAACAGTCACCTCATGGCCCTTTATATTGTGCAGTAGACCGTACAATAAGAGATACAGAGAAAAACCCAACAATCATATGGCTCCCTATGAGCAGCACTTTGGCGACAGTGGGAAGGAAAAACTCCCTTTTAACAGGAAGAAACCTCCGGCAGAACCAGACTCAGGGAGGAGCAGATAGCTGCCCCTCCCTAAGCTCTAACCTTACCTAGCAACATTGTTTGGGTAAGGTTAGAGCAGAAACTAATTATTACAAATGTCACTAATATCAGAGATGAGTATAAAACATCTCTGCAGTTCCAGTCAGATCATGTTTCCTGCTTTTTAAGCGAACAAGAACAGAAAAATTCACCAGCATTCAAACTGCCACACGTTATTCCTACTTTTAACTTTTTCTGTTACACCTGTTTCTCTCCTGCAGGAAAACTGGGGAAAATTATCGGCGGGGTAGTTGGTTTGGTAGTTGCTGTTGCGGTTGCTGGTTGTGGTTATCTGATGTGCAAAAAAGATAAAACACAAGAAACCCCGAATCCAGAGTAACCTCTTGCAGGCCAGCAGCAGACTGAAATGGCTCAGAGCTCCTGACAGCTCGACTCCAAGTCTCCTGCTGCTGCTCCATAATCCTGCGTTGATTCCAACCATGGAGAAAGACACGCTGATCATCATCTTTAGACTTCAGACCAACAGTGTGTGTCTGTGCTGTCTGTCAGTGACTCTGAGCCTGAGTCTGTCAATACACAAATCTTTACTTTAATTACTTTTTTTTTTAATTTTTTTTAATTTTTTATTTTTTTATAAATGACATCAGAAACAGCAGTATGCGACATTACGTGATGGCAGAGCTTCAGTTCATCCTTTGTCATTTTTTTTTTTTTTTTAATAAATAGGACAGGGGGAATGAATGAGAGAAAGAGGGGGAGAGAAAGAAAGAAAACCAAAGGGGAGAAGAGACGGTGAGAAGGGGGGGGAAGAGAGAGAGAAAAAAAAAAAAAGAACTCCTGGGTCACCTGTATGGAGAAAAAACAAAAAAAACAAAAAAAAAACAAACAGAGGAGACAGCAAACAACAAAGAGCAACATAATAATAGAGAAAACAAAGCACCATCACAATAAACTAGCTAGCCATAGATATCAGTATTTACTAAATAATAAACGATATTGTGCAGCACGCAAGATAGACAGCGCACAGTGTGCTTTGAGGTAGCAGCCAAGAAAGCTTTAGTCCGCGTCTGTGAATACCCATGTGTGCATACCTGTGTGGATCAGCATGCTTGCATTCCAAAGGTTTCTCCATGTAATGATCTGCTAGGGAGTGTGGGGGGGCCACAGCCCCGTCCTCCAGGGTGTGAAGCGGGTATGGAGGAGATCAAAACTCCAGACATCCAGAGGCCCCCAGAACACAAGAGACCATGGAAGACCAACAGAGGGGCAGCCGCGCCACTGTTCCAGTAAGAGCTGAGGAGAGTCCCAGATGAGGGCTCGCCCAGCAGCCGCGGAGCAGAAGTCAGGGGGAGTTGCAGTGACGCGCCCGTGAGCTCCGCCGGCCCCCAGCTGCGCCTGAGTGACCGAGCCCCAGGCCACCTCTTTACTTTAATTACTGTAATTAAACTGTAACAGCTGATCTCTACATGAGGACGTTTGTATGGTTCAAAAATTTAAAAAAAAACACACTCATAAGATCATGTTTATTTGTAACACAGTTTGACTTTATGTCAGATATCTCTCTGATGTGAACCGTGAAGCATGTTTCTCATTTATCAGACAGTTTCTGGCAGGTAATTCAAATAATGTAAAGTTCTTTATCATCGTCTCTATTAATAAAGATTTGCATTCATGAATTTTGACATTTTCAGTGTTTTTGTCGTGTACAGAGTGTTTGATTTATTTATTCATTTATTTTTTGTAACAAACTTGCTGTGATCGAACCATTTCTGCATCTGTACCTGTAATAACCAGTGCTAGCATTATTACACAATAAATGCAATGTGTTACACATTACTCGTTACTTTTCTTACAAGTGATGTGGTACCTTAGTTAATTAAATGCTGACGAAAGTAATTTGTTACAGTACATTACATTACTTTTTCATTAGTCTGTGAAAGAACCTGAAACACTACTAACAACACAAGCTTTAGGCTAATGCGCCACATAGGGTTGCCAACTCCCTGAAAAATAAATAAGGGACACCTCGTGGCCAGGGCCGGGCAACCCAGTTCACCCTTCCCAGTGTGGTGAATTTTGTAGCTCTTTTTTTGTGTGTGAAATTATTTTTTAACCATTTGACTTGAATTTGATTTAAGCAGATGCATATTCTTTGTGATATGACCATATGGGAAACAAATGATCATTTAGCCATTTATTTTTAGCTCAAAATGACAACATTAACACAGTAAAACAGGTCTCTTTCTTAAACAGAAGCCTGTCATGCTTAACTTTTGAGAATATAAGTAAATCTTTCTTTAAAAAGAACTCTGTCCTGCTTAACTTAAAATTATATAAATTAATAGAAAACAATAGAACGAAAAATATTCTTGTAACAGTGCACATATAGTGCATTTAGTACAACTGGCTTCAGTTGAGGTATTATTTCAGCTTTTCTAATGCTAATCAGCTGCTCCTGTTTGTAAACCCGCTTGTTCCCATGATTACACATCATAACTCATCATCATTATTCATCTATGTATTACTTTTATGTATTAGTGATCTATTTGTTGTAATCATCTATCCTTGCAGTTGTTTATTACACAAAATAAATTATATTATCACACTTCTGGCCAGATAGCGCTGATATTAACTGCACATGCCCATATTAACCTTAACCAGAGGGTTTAAAAAAAAACAAACCAGTGTTTACATACCATATCTGCTTCTGCCGGCCTGGTGGACAAAAAATTGGTTAAGGGTTCCCCGAGCTTTCACGCCCCTCATGTTCTTCATGTGCCCACCACTAGAAGCATGCCTATGGAAAAAGTGCGCCGGCACACAGTGCAGTGCGCGTTATAGGTGTTATCGTGCATTTTCCCAGCCAGGTGTTTCCCTTTTCCCATTCCTCCCTGTACTTTTGCAGCCTTTTTTTCTTTCTCTGAGCGAACAAACATTGCTGCTCTAATGCTGGGCTTACACTGTGTGATTTTTGGTCCATTTTGAGCCGATCTTTGAGTCGTGCGACCGATTTGGTGATTGGCCCGATTTTGGCCTTCATCGTGCATCGTGTAGTATACGTGGGGTAACGAGAAGCGATTAACACCTCACGACCAGCTCCCGATCATCAATCGCTCGTGAGGGTCTCACCACAGCCGCTCACACTGCTCACGCGCAAACACGTAAACGTTGGTGAAAAAGATGGAGCAGCACGGCTGTGCAGCGTGTGATCTGGACACAAGCGATGGAGGCACAACTTGTAGAACTTTGGAAAGCTCATCCGAGCCTTTTCGATGTGGCATCACAAAATTATCACGACCACAACAACCGTGAAAATAGTTGGATCGACACTGCTGCTCAATCACAGCTGCCTGATCAATGTTTTTCATTAGCAATTTAGCAAAGTTGATGGTGGCGGTGTGTCTGTGTGAGTGAAAGACAGAGAGAGCGAGCGACAGATTTTCTGTTATAACCTTAATTTTATGGAGGCACAGTGGGAGCACTCAGGTCGCATCAGAGCATCGGGCGGTATAGTGTGAGACCCTGCATCGTGACCTACCAACTTCTAACCCCTGCGAGTCAATCGTGCAGTTTGAGCAGGAGCTGAATAACGTGACTGAAAAAATCGCACAGTGTCTGCCCAGCTTTAGGTGTACTGTCATCCGAGACTTGCACCGCAGTGTCGGCGTTTGTTTCCCTGTTGGCCATGCTTGTTGTTGTGGTCATCTGTTGTCTTCCGGTATTTTCTCCGTAAGCGACCTTTCCTCGACCAATGAGATGAGCGGTAATCTGAATTGTCATACTTGAATTGTCATAAGTGTGCTGTCAGCTCATTGGTCACAAAGCAGGAGAGGGGCTGGGAATTATGTTTTCAAACAAAGCGTTAATTCCATAAACATTTATAGACTACTTTTGATTCTCACTGTATTACGGGACAAAGTGCGTCCCTTATTAGCTCAATACGGGACGTGTACTTTTGTTTCTATATACGGGACGATTCCGTTTTTTAAGGGACGGTTGGCAACCCTAGCGCCACACACCAAAACAAATCAACACCAACAGACACGATCTCTCTTTTAGTGTTTAGGTATGAACACAAAGCCAATGGCACAAAGAAAAGATGAAAACCAGCACAGCGATTTCAAACTGATTGCTCATCACTGCTGTAGTCAGCTGTTAAATTTCCGACCTGGCTGCTGGTCGCATTCGCTCAGTTTTAACATAACTCTGGGTTCTTGGCTAGCTTAGCGTTAGCTGTCTGTGCCTGTGATTGCAAAGAGCCAAAGTTGCATTAGCAGCATAATCCAGCTGTTTCTGTCCTGGATGCAGTTTACACTTTACCGTTACACTCATTTTCGAGCGAAAGAAACCCCAAAACCAAGTAACTGATACTGCAATGCATTATATTAATGTGATTACTGTCAACTATGTGGCTGTCTGTAAAAAAAAATATTGCCCCTGTTGTTAAATCATGAGTCTTCCACCGTTAAACACATTTTTGGAAATTGTTTCAGTTTCACTCAGAAGTGTAGATTAAAGAAATCACTAAAATATAACCAGTTTGATGTAGTGCCAGGTAAGACTGAATCATCCCCCCCTCAAAGGAGCCCAGAGGGATTGATCAAATGTGATGGAAGAGGCTGTATCAAGACTAATGAGATCTATTAGATGGTTTTTAAATGGACTTTTATATTGGTTAGAATTAAGATTATTTTTATTTTTCCAGTTAATGAGGACCGTTTTCTTGGCAATGCATACGGCCGTAAAAACAATGTGGGCTGTGTTTATTTCTGTAGTGACCTCATCCAAGTTGCCCAGCAAGCATACTAAAAGGGATTAAATGTTACATTTCAGGCACTTTGATAATTCTTTACATATCTCGCGCCAAAACTTCTGATTTGGTGGACAGAACCAAAGAGCGTGGATATAATTGTCCGGTGTATTTGCTTGACAGTGTGAGCAGTTGTTGGAAGACGTATAGCCCATTTTATAGATCCTATGACCAGTATCATGCACGCTATGTAATATTTTATATTGAATTAATTGAAGACTGGGATTTCTGATTAGATGAAAGGTTTTTAAGCAAATCTGAGACCAGAAGTTTTGGTCTAAGCTGATCGATAAATCCGCTTCCCATTTTGCAATAGGAAGTGATATTGATTCATCTATTTTAGAGAGTGTTCTGTATATTTTAGACAATAATTGGGGGGTTTGGGGTTAAAAAATTGGTGGTGTTTGTAATTCAGCTTCACTGGGATTGAATTTCTTTTTTTACTGTGGATTTGATTTGATCTGACAGGACTCTTTAAAGCATTCCTGACTCACGCTGTTGCACATCCAGTCGAAATGTCACAGCCGTCTTGAGTGGGTGTAATGTGCTCCGGGCTGTTCGAATACAATACAGACATACCCACAGATAGCCTTACATATAATTACATATAATTACATTTCAGATCCTGACTTGAGATTTCTACATAAGCCAGAGACTTCCTTGGAAATCCTAAGTGTGACATTTACCATAAGAATGTTTCCATGATCGAGCCAATAACGTATTCTTGACAGAACATTGTATTCACGTATTTTATATTGTAGGATTTACATGTGAATTGAGGGTGAAATTGAATTAATTGAAAGTGGTGTCAGTGGAAAATTTTGATTTCATTTCTTTTTTCTTTTTGTAAAAACGACAACCATAAAGGGCAGCACGGTGGCACGGTGGTTAGCACTGTTGCCGCACAGCAAGAAGGTCCTGAGTTCAATTCCACCATCAGGCCGGGGTCTTTCTGTGTGGAGTTTGCATGTTCTCCCCGTGTTTGCGTGGGTTCTCTCCGGGTACTCCGGCTTCCTCCCACCGTCCAAAGACATGCAGCTTGTGGGGATAGGTTAATTGGATAATCCAATTTGCCACTAGGTGTGAATGTGAGTGTGAATGGTTGTCTGTCCTTGTGTGTTAGCCCTGCGACAGACTGGCAAACTGTCCAGGGTGTACCCTGCCTCTCGCCCTATGACAGCTGGGATAGGCTCCAGCGCCCCCCGCGACCCAGAAAAGGATAAGCGGAAGCGAATGGATGGATGGACAACCATAAAGAGGTTAAATCAGTGTTTGTGTTAAATCAGATTGTTTGTGTAATGATCTTAGATCAGATAAGAGTTGCATCAACTGTGTCTAAAAGATCAACAGAGCATTTTGTCTTTATCTACACATGTATATACTTGATGTACCATGGTCTGCCTGAAGTATTTATGTCATGAATCACAGTCATTGTGTAAGATTCTGGATCAGAAATAAACTGATAGAATTGTTTCAAGTTGTGGCCTCACCAGAGCCATTACAAAACATATACCAAACAACATATTATGTCCTCCCCGTTAACTGTATACAGAGTGTCAGTCAAGGAAGCTGCACAGGACTGGAAACCTGAGACGAGGGAACACTAAGCAGACGTGTTCCGTTTGCTTTCATTCAATATATTGAATTAAATCTATCCCAAAAAAGTCAATGTGAATTGTTACCTCAGATTTATTGGGTAAATTCTATAGATTACTTCTCTACAGTGTACTTAGACCTTCAGTTATGTTTTCTTTTCTCATTATTCATCACAATTTAACATTTAAAAAGTTTTAACAGATCTAATTTCATTTTCTTCTTCTCTATTATAAAAAATGTGTACGTATTTAAGAATGTTACCTGTATGAGAGGCAGTGTGAGTAAAGATCCAACAGGTGGCAGCAGAGAAGTTAACTCATCCTCCACCAAAACAATGTTTCCACATATTTTTTTATGTGTAATGTGTTTACCTATGTGGTATAAGTACTTATAGACTGTAGTATAGTACTGTAGAACTAATATTTTTATAAAAGACAAATATTACCAGTGTTCTAAGTATATTTATGACTTTGGTTGTACCTGCATTAACTCAGTCCTTTTTGGCCACTTAAAAATGTTTTTATGGTTACATTTATGTCATTTCTATGCCATTGGGCAGATCACTCTTTAAAAATGCAGTTTTGATGCCAATAAGACTTTTTTAAAAACTATATAAGTAAAGGAATCCGAGCTTTAGGCGGGGACGCTCTATACTGACTGCTCGACATCGGCGGACAGATGGACTGTAATTGAACAACAACAATTGAACCCGTGTGTATGTTCACATCTTCAGTTTGTTTATGTTACTTTACAGTAAACATATCAATTTACAGTCTATTTAGTTTAGATTTCACGTATTTCCAAATATCAAGGAATGTATCGAATTTTTCCTTTGATGGTTTATGATATAAGTTCTCTTAGGCAACTTCAGCAGAAAGGGTTAGGGTTTTTAAATTGATTTAAAGATTTAAATTGATGAAATCCCAGTCTGCAATTAATACAATACAAAATACTGCATAGAGTGCACTATACAGGTCATCGGATGTTCAAGATGGGCTTTACATCTTCCAACAACTGCTCACACTGTCAAGACAATACACCAGACAATTACATCCACGCTCTTTGGTTCTGTCCACCAGTGCAGAAGTTTTGGAGCGGGATATGTGAAGACTTATCAAAGTGTCTGAAATGTAAAATTCCAACCTCCCCTTTAGTGTAGTTGTTGGGCAAATTGGATGAGGTCACTACAGAAACTGATACAGTCCACATGGTTTTTACTGTCCTTTGCATTGCCAATCTCCAACTGAGTAACGGAGGGCAAAACGGCTGGACACTGAGCCTGCTGAAGTGAAGTTGGGACACAAGTTCCAGGCAACACACCCTCTGCCAAGCTGGAGCTCATCTCATACTGTCGAGAGAGAGCATCAGCATTCCTATTACTGCGGCCTGAGCGATACTTGATCTCAAAATTGAATGCCGCCAGCTGGGAGGCCCACCTCTGCTCGGTGGCACCCAGCTTAGCTGAAGAGAGGTAACTAAGTGGATTGTTATCGGTGTAAACCACACACTTCTGCCCCAGCAGGTACTCCCGGAACTTCTTGGCCATGGCCCACTTGAGCGCAAGAAACTTCAGCTTCATGGAGCTGTAATTGTCCATATTGCGCTCATGTGGCCGAAGACCTCGACTAGCATAAGCCACTGGCCTAACAACACCTTCTACATCTTGGGAGAGAACTGCACCCAAACCACTGTGGCTGGCGTCAATCTCCAAGATAAATGGGCGCGTAAAGTCAGCATATGCTAGCACAGGTGCAGATACAAGCTTTGCTTTCAGGGCCTCAAAGCTCTCCTCACACCGAGGGGTCCAAATAGCACTCAAACTCTGTCCCGAGCCCTTCTTTGTATTTGTGCCAGCCGATTTAGCCACCACTTGATGCAGGGGAGCCGCCAACGCAGCAAACCCCTCCACAAAGCGCCGGTAATAGCTGGCGAAACCCAAAAAGCTCGCAACTCTGACACGGAACAAGTACACTGCCATTTGGCTACTGCGTCAACCTTGGCTGGATCAGTAGAGACACCCTCACAGGAGATTACATGGCCCAAGTAGTTAACCTTCTGCTGGAAAAAGGCACACTTTTCCAACTTAGCCTTGAGCCCCTGTTGCTGCAGCCTTGCCATCACCATCTCTAGCCGTTGCAGGTGCTGAGAGACAGACGAGGAGAACACAATGATGTTGTCTAGGTACAGCAGTAATGACTGGCACTGCTGATCCCCGAACATCCTCTGCATTGGGCGCTGGAAGGTACCAGGAGCATTGCACAGCCCGAATGGCATACGATTCCACTCGAACAGGCCAAACGGCGTGCAAAAAGCGGTCTTGGGCTTATCCTACTCAGAAACTGGCACCTGGTTGTACCCGCTGGCCAGGTTGATGGTAGAAAACCAGCGTGCGCCACCTAGGGCATCCAGACTTTCCTCGATGCGAGGTAAGGGGAAGGCGTCCTTCCTCGTTTTGCTATTCAGCAAACGATAGTCAACGCACAGACGGAGGCTTCCATCCTTCTTGTGGACCAACACGATGGGAGAGCCATAAGATGGTAAATGGTAAATGGCCTGTATTTATATAGCGCTTTACTAGTCCCTAAGGACCCCAAAGCGCTTTACATATCCAGTCATCCACCCATTCACACACACATTCACACACTGGTGATGGCAAGCTACATTGTAGCCACAGCCACCCTGGGGCGCACTGACATAAGGACTGCTACTTTCCCTAATTACCTGGGCCTCCAGTAGCTGGTTGATATGGGCCCTGACAGCCTCATAATCAGAAGGAGGAATTCGCCTGTACCTCTGCCGAACAGGTGCGTCATCGAGCAGCGGTATGTCGTGCGAAATGAGGTTTGTGCAGTCCAAGTCTCCCTCATAAGTGGAGAAAACAGAGTGGTACTTCTGCAAAAGTAACCGTACCTCATGTTGCTCTGACTCAGCGAGAGCAGACAGGTCAATCGTATCCACCATCTCTTGAGCAGGACTGCTGGTTGTATGGGAGGAAACGGTAACGGGAAAAGAGTGTTCCTCGCTAACACCGGCAGGGAGGCTAACAACAGTAGCTTTGCTTATCACTCCCAAACGGGTCCACGGGTGGAGAACAGCTTCTGCTGTCCCCACATTGGTGACTGGGATGTAGGCAACGCCCTTATCCACCTGGACCAAACAAGGAGAGGCCAGCAACCCAACTGGCAACCCAGACTCAGAAGGCTCAAAAAGCACAGCCTGACCTGACAACTGCTGAAAACAGGTAGTGGCCACAAGTTGCATGACACCACCAGGTATCCGCGGGCCCTGTACCTTAACGGTACCGACAGGGTCCTCTGGGGCTTGGGCTGCAGACTGGTGACACTGATGTAAGGCCTCCAAAACTGGTCTCGGTGCCTGTGACACAGAAGGAGAATTAAACAAGGAGCCACCGAAAGCCCCAAACAGTTCTTGATAACAGCGGCGGATTACGTTCATTCCTAAGATGCCAGGGACAGAGGGCGTAGCCCCAGGAGGGTCCTTCACTATAAGGATTCCACAAAAGGGCATTTCCTTGCCACACAGGAGTACACTGAGCTCCAAATAGCCAATGTAAGGGATGGCAAGCCCATTGGCAGCCCGAAGCTGTAGCCAATGGCATGACTGAAGGCGTTCTTGTCCCCAAGGGGCAAAATGTGCCAAAAAGAAACTTTCTGTGATGGTGGAAACCATGGACCCAGTATCCACCAAACAAGGGACAGTTACCCCACTAATCAGCACATCCATCTTTGGACACAATTAAATTAGCCTGCCAATCCTATCTTTCTGTGAGCCAGTGAACTCCCCACCTGAACTGTGACTCTGGAGCTCAGAGGACGCTAGTTTTCCGACTGGGTAGCGGGAAGATGATTGCCAACTGCGGCATAAGGAGGGCCTGAATCAGAACCTGCTCTAGGGCGGCGTGAAGCCCGCTCCCCAGTGCACTCCCTAGCAAAGTGTCCTGGCTGCTGACACCGGCATCAAATCACCGAGCCAGCCCGTGAAGGCCGAACACTTCTTCGGGGGTTCTGTAAAGAAACCACTGTCTCAGTGAGCTGATTTAACTGCTCTTGTTGGCGCTTTAGGAGTTCCTTTAGCTCACAGCACTCGGACTCGGGTGTACCAACAGGAGCGAACCTAGGGCTAGTGTGCACTCCACACTGGAAACCATATGCCGATGGTTGAGAATAGCCACGGTCGCGAACAACGCCTGAAAATCTTTCTCTTTCCCATCTAATTGCTTCCCCGCGAAGGTGGCAGTAGGCACACGGCGAACGTATTGTTTAAGCTCTCTGCAGAGAGCACTATCAACAACATGTTCTACAAATTGGTCTCGGAGCAACACCTCTGCGTTACGCATACCATCAGGTGCACTTTGCTTTACTTGCTCCATCAGAGCCATTAGCGCTAAGGAAAACTCCTGCAAAGTCTCTCCCTCCCGCTGTCTCCTCGAAAAGAAAGCCTGCTGCAGAGTGACATAGGACTGTGCATTGCCATACAGTTCCTTTAAAATGGTCAACACCCGAGCAGGATCCCCTCGCTCTAAATTAGGGCGAAATTTGATCTCCTCCCTTGCTTCTCCCTCTAAATGGTCAAAACTAAAGAAAGCTTGATCAGCAACAGACAGGTGCGGGGCACGCATGCATGCTTGAACCTCTTCGACCCATTCAGCTATATTGATGCCCGTTCTACCATTGAACATGGGACATTTACGGTCCCTAAGCACCACCACCACACGCTCTGTAACGGCAGGCTGGCTACCAACATTTGGTATGCAACCAGCTGGTACGAAAGAGGACGACGCGGCCCTACCACCAGACTCGAGCACAGCGCCCCCATCCCGGCGCAATTGCTCATTATCTGCCCTTAACTGCGCTACCAAGTCTCTAAGTTGCTGCAATTCTTCCTCCATAATAAATTTTGACCCAAAAAAAAGAGAAAATTAAATCAGCAAGGTGCTAAAATCCTACTACTCTTCCTTCTACCTGGATACTGCTGTCTTGTCTATAATCACACTCTAAAACAAATAGAGCCTTCAAACAGGTGAACTAGGATCTTTGCAAAAAAAAAAAAAAACAATTTACAAGACCAAACATCTACCTCAAATGTGCACTCTGTCGACAACGCCAAGTATGTGACCAAGTGGTCGGCGGGGTTATGAACAAAATAATAAACTTGACAACGCCACCTAGGGGAATTGCACCCCAGGAAATATATTTAAGAAAAATAGATAAAAGGAATAAAAGGAGTCCGCACAGATTCAAGGATGCACACTGAGGCAGGTTGGCTTCCGATATTAAAACAGTTTTATTTATAGAAAAATGAAATAAAATATTAAAAATCAAGATGTAGCGTGATTGTTGACAGTGTCCTACAGTAAAAATAAAACAATCGTGGAACTTACCAGCAGCCGTGGAACCAAAAGAAAATCACACAAAAAGAATCACTGCAGCCCACCCAGTGCTGTACAAAAGAAAGTGTGAAAACGACCCACCACCTGAGGTCCCAGGGCCACTGGCTCGTCCTCCGTTCACTGAAATAAAACACAGAAAAATATGTTAAAAGAACAAAAGGACACTGAGCGTCAGGCTTGCTACAGATCATAAAAAAACTAAAACACACTTTAATAACTTTAATAAAAGAAATCACACACACACGCACACACAGGAAAGGCTTATACCCCACGGGTCAAACTACCACTCGTGCTGGTAATAATTATTCTCAGGCATAGGCCGGTCTGGCTCCCCACCGGCTGAGACCGGCAACCCAGGTGATTTAGAGTCCCAGCACGACACTCGGGCAGAGAGTCACTTCAGCCCGATCACAGAAGCATGGGTACGAGCAACAGTCCAAAATAAAATAGAAGAACACCAGGTGAACCAAAAAAAAGGGTAAGCCTACTTAATAAAAACAAGATAAGACAAGACAGCAGCTAGGCAGGCGTCTCGACTCTTTGCTTAAAAATCAGGCAGTTGGTTCCTGAGAAGGTGCGGCAGCAATCAAACCCTACAAACAAAAAAGGCAAAGATAACCTTAATCGTCTCTAATTTAGAAATACTAGCAGCTATAATATAAGCGGGCTTACCCCAAGACTGGAGGCGCTATACTGTACGGTGAACGCAACTCACGCAACTCACGCAACTCACGCGTCTCTCCACCACAGCTGGAGTAACGAAAGAGAAACAGCCGCGCTATAGCGGGCCGCAGAATTATGACTACCAGTTACTGACTTTTGAGAGAAAGAGGTCGAAAGGAGGCCTACCTGTAGCAGTCACATAATCCGATTGTATCGGTAAATTAACCAATAGGCCAGCATTTACTGCTGTATCGCACCAGAAGCTCGGGAGGAATGATCCAACAAAAAAACCGGCTTCCCTTTATACAGGTAAACACCACCCTGTAATCAATATGCAGGTGGGTTCCTAATTAACCCAATCACATGATACATGGAGTGAGTGCAGCGGAAAGAGAGCGAGGGTGGTAGAGCGAGCGAGAGAGAGAGAAAAAGAAGGGCGAGTAGCCCATCCGGCTACATCATGAACTGGAAAAATAAAAATAATCGTAACTCTAGCCAATACAGAAACCATCTAATAGATCACATTAGTCTCGAGACAGCCTCTACCGCCACATTACATCAATCCCTCTGGGCTACTTTGATCGGCTCCATCACCTAGCGGGGGTGGGGGATCGATGTTTGGTCCCGCCTTCGCCATTTTGGTTGATGTGGAGGTAGGGACAGGCTAGAATCCCTAGGGACGTAATCACTGGATGGCTTAACCCAGGGGTTGTGGTCATAACCTGGTTAGTGACTCTGGTTGCTCTTGCGGCTGTGTGCAGCAGGGCTGGGGGAGGGTCTGTGCTGGCGGACGTAGGTTACTGGCCTTGTAGTCTGGCTGCCGCTGAGTGGATCCGGGGCAGGCGTGGGGGCTTGGGGTTCGGGGGTGCTTCGCCTCCATGCTAGGGCTCTGGCTGGGTCTTGGGGGCTTAGGTCCTTGTTGGTGCATCGCTGAGGTTGTGGGCCGGTGGGTGCACAGGGGCACAGCAGGGGGCCTCCGGCGCATCGGCCTAACTAGGGGGCTCTTCAACTGACAGGGAGTTTGTTCCATCCTTGCAGGAGTCCACTCTGCAGTTGGGGGAGAGTCACAGGAGAGGTGGAGAATAAACTTAAGCTGGGTGTCTGCTTTATTGTGCAGTCTGGGAGATGACTGAATGTTAAGGTGGGTACAGTTTCCTCTGCGGTGGGGTCGGGTGGGCTGCCCCGGGTCCTGTTGCCGTAGGATAGGCCTGGGCTCCCTTGCCTTGGTGTTGCCAAAGGACGGGGGTTGCCTACTGGGGTCAGTGGGGGAGCTGGCCCCAGGGAGGGGTATCTTGCTCCTCCCATCTTTTCCTCCCCATCCCCGGCTGCCTCCCTCTTCCTGCACCATCACACCCACCCACACAAGTAGGGCTTGGGGTGCGGGTGTGTCACCAGTAGGGATGGTTCCCGGTATCCAGTGCCATGATGGCACCGGTTCTGACATAAACGGTAGTAACCAGACCGAAAAGTAGCGCACATTTCGGTGCTTTATTTCGGTGCTTTTTTTTCCTGAGCTGTGATACACTTCTAGCCAATCATTTTACGTTTCCGAGGATAGTAGGCAGGTCCAGGTACGTACGTTCTTTTAGAGCAGAGCTATAGATTAAAAATGACCAAGGCGAAGCTGTCAAAGTCTGGCTGTACTTCACAGCAAAATATGCAAACTCTGCAGCCTGCAACAAGTGCTTTAAGGTGATACTGTGATACTGTGCAAAGGAGCTAACACCTCAAATCTGATGAAACACCTGGCGACATATAGCGTTTTTTTTAAAAGCCGAAAAATCCGCAGCATTTGATAGCTTGCTGCGAGACCTCACACCGAGCACATCTACTGTGGGTGTGGTGCCTGTTATCGGACCCGGAGTTAGCAACTGTTAAGGTTCAGATATTGAGGAAGGAGAGTACAAACAACCATGGTCCAGAAGATCTTGGTCAAACAATGATTTTAATGAATACACACGTGTGGGAAGAACAACTCTGTACGCAGACAGCAATTGATCTTCGACTTAATCAAAGCATACACAGATTTTTATAGCATCAGGGTTTGATTTAATGACGCCCCTTCATACGTCCCAGACAGGATATATACATACGTCAAATCAAAACCACAATGACTTTTAACACAGTTCGAAAGAACATCGTCTTCTATTTTCATGGCCGGTACTTCCTGTCTACCTTTCAGTTCTTGTCTTGAAGTGAATTGTTCCTCTTTCTTGCCGAGACAACAAGGAACGGTTCCTCGTTTACAGAGACACTTTCGCAGTTACAACCAGACATGACTAACCTCTTTCCTATATATAAATCTAACTAATGTGTGTGTGTATGTGTTGACATCAATTGCACCCTGTTTCACCTCGCCGACTAGCTCCTGACCTCTAACCAGACAGAGAGACAGAAACCACTCTCAGATATGTAATAACCGAACTGAAACTATGTATGTGTCATCTACTAAATAAATGTTTTAATCAAGAACCTCTACTAAAAGCTTAATATAAAAATATAAAAGTATAACAGAATCTTTTGAATAACCTAGACTTTGCTTTCACTTCTGCAAACTCTCTGCAAGCCTGTTTCCTGTCAGCCTGTGACTTTTAGCCTTTCTGAAAGACACACTGTTAAACCTCTGAATGCAATATCCATGCTACAGATTATATTATTATTTAACAATAGCAGTAAAATAATTTCCCTGCTCCACATTCCCTCTCTCGACCTCTGGAACACCAGAGGTCGCAATACATTGTGTCCTGGCTCAGCAAATCAGACAACCTCATGTCATCTAATTGGTCCAGTAATAAACACCAGCTCCCATTCGAGAACACTCCATGTGTAAGCTTAGGTTTTCTCGGTCCCTCTCTGGTGGTTCATCAGGCCTTGGACCTCCCTGTGGTCGTCGAGATCTTCTGCAAAGGAAACAAAACACCTTTTCCTGCACCTTTTCCTGCACCTGGACTCTGTAATCAAAAGCCTGATCCTAATTATGTTCTTAACTTATTGACTTGTATTTATATATATTCTTCAACGTTACTCATCATGTTAAAACTCTTTAAGCGCTGCTTTCACGTTCGGTTGCTCGCTCTATTTTTCCCTTATCTGATAATCAACATCCTGTACACAAACTGTCGCTGCTGCAAGTGCCTTCACTCTAATCTTAAGTCACTTTTTTAACACGAAAATCATTATAAGCGCCTATTCTACTAAAAGCTCCAAAAGAAAACAACCACTTTAATCAATTAAGTTTAAGCATATAAGCAATTACTCATGCATAAATTTCATCATAGCTAAATGCTGCCTAAAAACAACTCCTGTGTGTTAACACTAACTTCATTTTAACCTCCCATTTTCTATGTTATAACCTGTTTTTGATATAGCCTTTTTATTTCATTTTGCTCCTTTTAATGTAACAATACCTTCTAATTCTAATTTATCAGATTTAACCAAAATATATGCTTTCCTTCCTCTTTGGTCCTTCTTTAAGTTCAGTTAAAAGCTAAATCAATTTGAGGCCTTTTCCCCTGGAATCAATACTGTCATGTGTGTTTCTGGACTCTGTGTCTGTAAGCGCGTGCAATCCTTCAATTAACTCATATCATCCTCACAGTAGATTGGCTAATCATAGCGCTAGCCAAAGGCTCGTGACCCTCCAGAGACGAATTGAGCCACAACTCCTTTAAAGGCACAAAATGCAATATGTATAAAAATCATTTCTACGTATAAGCTCTCCCCTTTAATCTGTGTAATATCTGTATGTGTAAGCCTACATTATAACCACTTCTTCTAGAAATCAAAAAAGAAATCAAACCTGTTCTCCTCCTTCAACCCTCATTAATTTTCCCTCTAAGATTTATTCACAGCTTTGAAAAACCGGCATTGTATCTTCTAAACAGGATTCAGTTCACTTTAATCCTTTAACCTTAACATAAAAATAACAATTTCAGTTTTACCATATCCAAATGACCAAAAAAACCCCAAACGTAATTACGCATAATAAGAACCAAAAAAGTCCTAATATAATCCTAAATTATTAAACCCTAAATTCCCCCTTTATTTTGACACATTTCATGTGTCAAAATACTATACAAAACTTAAAATGCACAGTTTTCCCCACTCATGATCCAATCTATGTCATACAAATAAACTTAAAACAGAACAATTATCAGTCATGTGTTTCTTCAATTAATGGTAACTGAGTTACATCAAAAATGTTTCCCCTTTAACATTTGGCATTCTCCCAACAATATACTATAATCCCATAATCTAACCCCAGTCAACAAAACAGAAATTTTCTCTGGTAAAAGCCAATTGTTTGTCCACATTTATTCATCCCAACCTTCATCCAGTCACACACATTCACTCACATGCAGTCACACCATATATTTGCTAATAGTGGAGCCTCAGATCAGATTCTCCACCCTCAGCAAAATGAGCTCAGTCATTTGTTCTATTTTCCATAGGAAAATATTTCTTTATGCTTTTGGGCTGGATTGACTCGCTACAATCCTTTTAAACAGGGACTTACGACCTGATCAGTCCCCACAGGTAGCTTTCTCCTCAGCCAGTTGTAATCTGGAAAGCCCACCTTATATTTGCTCTTCCCGAGAATTTTCAGTGCTGTTGCAGGACTGCTTAGAACAAAAATAAGGAAAAATAGAGCTGATTATTAGCTCACAAAACACAAAACAAAATCACCTGACAGGTTTTCTTTAAGTGCACTGTTACAAAATAATGGGCCCCTCTCAGACATGTCCATGTTTCCTAAAACTCCCTCTATTAAAAACAAAAACCTGCCCCTCCCTTCCTTCCCTCCCCATCTCCAGCTGCCTCCTTCTTCCCGCTCCTCCACAACCACCCATACATGCAGGGCCTTGGAGTGGGGGTATGTCACCAGGGTGCAGAGGAGGCTACCCCCCCCTGTCCCCTTCTGGCTGCCTCTGCCTCAATTTTATCCCACAACTTAGACATTCACATTATTCACACTCTCATTACACATACATATAGGATCTTGGGGGTGGGCACAATCACGGAGTCCAAATCACCATCAGGGTGTATACCTCACCCCTGACGTCGTTGCCCACCTCTCAATTTTAAATACACTTAGTCATTGAGGGTTAGCAGGAGGGACTATGCGCTTACCTGCTGCTCCTTGGCAGGTAGCTCCATGCCCTCCTGGGTTTTAATTGCACCTTAGAACACATATGCATCAACACTACAATGAGCGGGTGGAGGGAGGTTTGGAGTCTTCTCCCACCCCCATTCTCTGCGGCCTGCTGGAGCGGGAGGGCTAGTAGGAGGAGTTGGCCGTCCGACTGCGGTCTGGGGTGTGGGGCCTCCCTGCTGCTGCGGAGTCGGGGTGGTCTGCCTCTCCCCACCGCAGGGAAAAGGGTAACACCACCTGGGTCTGGGTGCAATTCCCCCCTCCAGGGGCAAGGGTACCTAGACCCGGTTTGTAGAGTACGCTTGGGGAGTGTGATTGTATGTACAGCGTCTCTTTATGTCTGTCTCCACGTTGGTTGAGTGTGGAGTGAGTGCATATGAGAGCATGAGGGTGGGAATGGATGTTTGTGTCTGTGTGTGCCTGTATGTCTGTGTCTATATGTCAGGTTGGGTATCAGACGCCACCTCTCTGGGGACACCTCAGGCCCTCCAAGGTTTGGAGGCCTATCTCCACCCACCACCACTTCCCCTGCCGGTGGCGGACTCCCTCAGGTGTCGGTGTGTTGGTGGTTCTTTGTGTCTGGGGGTGGGCGTCCGGGTACACACCGGCTCACTCCTTGGCGGCCGCTTGTCGGGGCCTGGGGCCTGGGGCTCGCTCGGGCCCCTTTGGAGGTGGGGTGCCCCCGGCCTCTCGGCCTAGGGCTCGGTCACTCAGGCGCAGCTGGGGGCCGGCGGAGCTCACGGGCGCGTCACTGCAACTCCCCCTGACTTCTGCTCCGCGGCTGCTGGGCGAGCCCTCATCTGGGACTCTCCTCAGCTCTTACTGGGACAGTGGCGCGGCTGCCCCTCTGTTGGTCTTCCATGGTCTCTTGTGTTCTGGGGGCCTCTGGATGTCTGGAGTTTTGATCTCCTCCATACCCGCTTCACACCCTGGAGGACGGGGCTGTGGCCCCCCCACACTCCCTAGCAGATCATTACATGGAGAAACCTTTGGAATGCAAGCATGCTGATCCACACAGGTATGCACACATGGGTATTCACAGACGCGGACTAAAGCTTTCTTGGCTGCTGCCTCAAAGCACACTGTGCGCTGTCTATCTTGCGTGCTGCACAATATCGTTTATTACTTAGTAAATACTGATATCTATGACTAGCTAGTTTATTGTGATGGTGCTTTGTTTTCTCTATTATTATGTTGCTCTTTGTTGTTTGCTGTCTCCTCTGTTTGTTTTTGTTTGTTTGTTTGTTTGTTTTTTCTCCATACAGGTGACCCAGGAGTTTTTTTTTTTTTCTCTCTCTTCCCCCCCCTTCTCACCGTCTCTTCTCCCCTTTGGTTTTCTTTCTTTCTCTCCCCCTCTCTCTCTCATTCATTCCCCCTGTCCTATTTATTTAAAAAAAAAAAAAAAAAAAAAATGACAAAGGATGAACTGAAGCTCTGCCATCACGTAATGTCGCATACTGCTGTTTCTGATGTCATTTAGAAAAAAGAAAAAAAAACAACAACAACAACCCTAACCTAACTGACAGAATCAACCCATCACCACAACAACCTCAACAACCTTAAACACACAAGTTTTGCCACCACATAATTTCACCTCCTCAATACACCGAAAGTCTCATTAAAACCACACAATTTGCACACAACAATCACCCCCTTTATGCACCTTAACATATTTAAATTCAGCATAAAACCCCCTTACGACAACATATAAACTATAAATTTCCTACCCAAATCTGCACTTCACTTCTCTGCCATACTTCCTCTTCTGAAAGCCTCAGTCACACACACACACAGGAAGCTTCTTCGTCACCACTCACTCCAGCCAATTTGCATACTGAGTCATCTCTCAAGAAGTTGCCATAACCAGAGAAACATATGTTTAAACATTACCAACTTATATTTTATTTTATTTCTTTCTACAGTGATCACTAGTGTTGATCACTCAGTACCAGAGCACTCCTAAGTCACTGTTTTAAAACTACTTTAATCACTTTTTTGTTTTCATAACTCACTCCCTTTGTGATATAACTTCTCTGAGTTATTCCTCAATTTCAAACTCAAATGTATTTTATTAAACATTCACACCATTCTATCACTCATACGAAAATAGCAAGCTGTTCTTCATTGCGTATGTTTGTGTTCTAAGCCAGGTTTAATCCATGTCTATGCATGAATCTCCACGAGCTTGTCCTGTCTTTGTAGGGTTAATGCATTTTCTGCTTGTGTATGTGAATTTGCATATGTTGCTTTTGCAGTGTGTCAGACTCCTTCATAATTCTCCACTTAAGCCGTCAGTTTTCTTTCCCAAATTTACTAACCCAAATTTTAAGTTCCCACCTTATTAACAGCATTCCTGCTCCTCAGCCAGAAGTTAGGGCCCACTTGTCAGGTTTGTGGAGACATGGCGCTGTGAACAATTCAACCAGAAACTTGCCTTAGCATGTCCAGTCAAGTTAACCTACAGGTTTCTTCCGATCGCTGCATGTGGAGAATTGATCCAGGTCTGTTTCGCCCCTAAAGAAACACAACTGAGACATTTTCATTATTATCATGAGTACTTAAACTACCTGTTTCCCTCTCTCTGGTCAGAAATATCAACTTATGTTATGTGTATAAGTGTAAGCAGGTCTTCATTGCTATGTATGTTAATGTTCAGTGAGTGTAAGCTGCTTTCTTCATTGCCTCTATATGTTATAATCAGGTTTAATTCATGCATCTTTTCACTGATTTCTTAATTCAAAACTATCTCACTTATTCTTTCCAGAAATAATTTCACATGTAACACTTTGTCTATGTGTTTTCTATTCTTGTTTACCTCTTTGTTTGTGACGGTGGACATCTCTAAACCATCATGAGTTCAGGCTTCACTTTCAGTCCAATTACACCCTGTATTCTCGCAGTCGAACTCGTCCGGCTTTACCTCTCACTGGTCCCTGGTCCCTTTCCACTTCTCTCAGTGTCCTTTTGTTGTCTTGAATTCTCCAGCAAACACAGTCTGTTTCTTCTCTGTTTCTCTTCAGTATTTTCCTTTTGGATTAAGTCCCAGCCTGGCAAAATATCACATTCAGTGCCTTTAAACAGTCATATCACACTGTTCTTACCAGCCTGCAGTCCACCGTGCATGTTTCATCACGTGGTTTCTTCTTCTCTGTTGATCCTTTCAGTCGTCTCTTTCAAGATTACTCCAAGCATGGCAAATCTGACAATCAGTGTCCAGTGCTTTCCACAGCTCATTTTCCCACTGTTCAACTGCCCAGCCTGTAATTTACAGTACATGTTTCCACCTCGTGGTTCCTTACATGCTGCTACTGATGTCACCAGTCGACAGTGTCAAAGGTTCAGTAGCACTGACTTTCGCCTGCTATTAATTCTTCTCAAATCCACGATGTTCTGTTGGTCTTCATCAGGAGATTAACTGTCCTTTGAGCTTCTTCTCAGGATGGGGACAAGTGCGAGGTCAAGCTGTAAGATTTTAAGCCAAAATCCGGCCTGTTTTCTCCCAATTATGCTACTCTACTGGTTTTGGCGCCGTACTCAAAATTCCAGGTTGAGAGAAGTCCACCTTTATTCATCTGTAACCTGTATTGACACACTAAAGCATACGATTAATATCTTTTTCATTTATTTTCTTAAAACCTCCCTTCGCTTCATTTGGCTAGAGTCTAACTTATCTCTCTGGGTGCTCACTTGTCACCTTATATGGGCATGCAAACTTCCTGTCACCCACACCATTTCCTGTTACACACACACAGCACGCAGCTGCTCAGAGCAGCTCAAGCTGCTTTGCTGTTTCTGCAGGCTAATCAAACTTATTTTACAATCTACAGACCCTCTGTAATTCTACTAACTTTTGATCTAAAATGTAGCATCAATCACACAATGATTTCATAATCCTCTCACACCTTTATTTATCATTCAAAACCTTCTACTCACCGCATTCACACACTTAAACTGTGACTAGAGTTGAGGAATATAACTCAAAACACGCTTTCCTAAGAGTATTTTAGACATGCTTGTCATAATCAGAAAGAGCAAGTAAACAAAAACAAAGAAAAAACGATTGAAACCTCTATTAATTCTCACCGCACACACAAGAAATTGAAAAAATAAAACACACCAGCAACTACTGCTGGAAAGAAGTAATATGTTAGTCTTAAGTATATACAGTGCACTCAATATATTTATATATCTACATCCAACTTCAGTCAATTACTATACATCCACTACGGCAACTCAATACTTTATTTAATAGTCCTCTAATAAACATAAATGGCATTTAAACACACACTCAACAATGTTTGCAGCAGTATTTGTAAAACCAGCTATGGCTTAAACAGTTCACTACTTACTCATTTGCATTTTCACACTCACACACACTCCGTCTAAAAATAGCAGCAGGCAGTCAGTGCATTACTGACTCGACACAGCCTCCTCTCACACCAAATATTTTATATTACACAGACGTCTTATATTTACAACTGCACAGATTTTAGGCCTTTTAACACCTACCGAATTTCGACAAATTTAACATAACGGTCCAACCGATAAACTCCCTGAGTTTTTTGCGACCAATTAACCAGTCTCGGTCCCGGACCGTGGCCCGATTCCTATTTCCTAAATAAATTTATAAGCGTTAACCAACCCAAACTTTGCCTGAAGCTCTATTTTTGGCATTACACAGCCAAGGCTTTCCCCGAAGTTTTAAGTTAAGGTTTCACGCCCGAAACCCGGTTTCTACTGTCCAAACACTGCACCCCGTCGTCCCGGACGACAAACTGGTAAATACCAGTGGCTATTTTGAACCAAGGTCCCAAGTCATTGGCAGGTGCCACCTGGGATAACCTCACGCCGGAGGACCCTTTCCCACGTCTGGAAAAGGGAGGGGGTTCCCACCCCTGAACTTGGTGCAGTCCTAGGAGCCCCGCTCCCGTCCTAAAAACTTTAATTACTTTGAAAACACCCCATAAAATCACACCAGCAATTCTATTGATGTCCAAGCCCGGCTTTATATTCAATTGAGACTTTACTGTCACAAACACTTCACCAATTACCTATTAAACTAAATTCACTCAGCAGTCCAACTGCTTTACACGGTCCAACCGTATTAAATCCTTTTAGCGGTCCAACCGCATTCAATCATTTCCAGCAGTCCAACTGCTTTAAATCCTCAGTACTGTCATAAGATTCTCATCAAAATCAAAGCAGACATTTACCGGCAACTTTTACTGAATAGACATTTAATTTTATCATCCAATTCAGCACACTTCGGATAGAATCAACAGGCCTGTGCCTACCTCTTTTTAAAGGCGCCTGTCCCCTCAGTTTGGTTGCCGGGTCACGCCTGCCTGTCTGACCACAACGGACCACCGAATTTCACCGTCTACACCTCCCTCCTCAAGCACCGGACGAAGCCCCCAAATGTTAAGGTTCAGATATTGAGGAAGGAGAGTACAAACAACCATGGTCCAGAAGATCTTGGTCAAACAATGATTTTAATGAATACACACGTGTGGGAAGAACAACTCTGTACGCAGACAGCAATTGATCTTCGACTTAATCAAAGCATACACAGATTTTTATAGCATCAGGGTTTGATTTAATGACGCCCCTTCATACGTCCCAGACAGGATATATACATACGTCAAATCAAAACCACAATGACTTTTAACACAGTTCGAAAGAACATCGTCTTCTATTTTCATGGCCGGTACTTCCTGTCTACCTTTCAGTTCTTGTCTTGAAGTGAATTGTTCCTCTTTCTTGCCGAGACAACAAGGAACGGTTCCTCGTTTACAGAGACACTTTCACAGTTACAACCAGACATGACTAACCTCTTTCCTATAAATAAATCTAACTCATGTGTGTGTGTGGGTGTATGTCACAACCTCACTCAGCCTCTATGTCACCTCTCACTTACTGTCTTGTCCTTAAATGCTCTTTCTCAATTCACCTGTTGCACTTCTGACCTTTCACCAGAACAGAGGCTCATCCTTATGTGTAACAACCTAACTGAGACTATGTATATGTCATCTACTAAATAAATGTTTTAATCAAGAACCTCTACTAAGAGCTTAATAAAAGAATATAAAAGTATAACAGACAATTTGAATAACCTAGTAATTCAAATAGCCTCGTCTAACCTGGTTCTCAGAATACTTAGACTCTGCTTTCACTTCTGCTTTCTCTTCTGCAAACTCTCTGCAACTTCCTGTCAGCCTGCTGCACTTAGTCTTTCTAAAAGACACACACTGTTTAAACCTCTGAATACAATATCAATGCTGCAGATTCTATTATTAATGCAATAGTAATGATGATGATTATTTAACAATAGCAGTAAAATAATTTCCCTGCTCCACACTCCCTCTCTCGACCTCTGGAACACCAGAGGTCGCAATACATTGTGTGCTGGCTCAGCAAATCAGACAACCTCATGTCATCTAATTGGTCCAGTAATAAACACCAGCTCCCATTCGAGAACACTCCATGTGTAAGCTTAGGTTTTCTCGGTCCCTCTCTTGTCTCGGGCCTCCAGGATCCTCACCCCCTGTGGTCACCGAGATCTTCTGCAAAGGAAACAAAACACCTTTTCCTGCATCTGCAGTCTGGTGTTGCCTACATCTTCCTATTCAGAAGGCAGAATTTCCGAGTTCTGAGTACAATCAAAGCACCACGACGTCAGTTTTTGTGTTGGATGTAAAAGGCGCACATGACGCTGTGACGTAGGCTAGAATCATGGCAGCAGTCAATGACGGTCCAGGCGTGGGATTTCTCTCGTGGAAATATGCACATTATCTTTTCCTGTCTATTGGTGGGTGGCACAGTGCACTTGTGGCAAGTAAGCAAGCTAGAAGACTGGCAAAGTTATGGAAGAAACACATTAACAAGAGAATTCTGAGTAAAACCAAAGTTACTTTCCCTAGTAGCTAGTTACTTTGAAAGTAACGAGTAACTTGAAGTAACTGAGTTACTTTTGAGAGAAGTAACTAGTAATGTAACTAAGTTACTATTTTAAAGTAACTTACCCAACACTGGCTGTACCAGGGTGGCTGTAGCTCAAGTGGCAGAGCAGGTCAGCCACTAATCAGTCGGTGGTTCGATCCCAGGCTGCATGCCAAATATCCTTGGGCAAGATACTAACCCCATGTTTACCTACTGGTGGTGGTCAGAGGGCCCGGTGGCGCCTGTGTCCGGCAGCCTCGCCTCTGTCAGTGCGCCCCAGGGCAGCTGTGGCTACAATGTAGCTTGCTATCGCCAGTGTGTGAATGTGTGTGTGAATGGGTGAATGACTGAATGTAGTGTAAAGCGCTTTGGGGTCCTATGGACTAGAAAAGCGCTATACAAATGCAGGCCATTTACCAAATCAAATCAAATCAAATCACTTTTATAGTCACATCACATGTGCAGGTACATTGGTACAGCACATGTGAGTGAAATTCTTGTGTGCGAGCTTCACAAGCAACAGAGGTGTGCAAAATACAATAATGTAAACAGCAAAATACAAGAATGGCTACATCTGAAACTAATAAATATATGTACAATATATAATAGTATATGCATTTCTGGATGTGTATACTAAATATTTTCCTGTGTGTGTGTGTGTGTGTGTGTGTGTGTGTGTGTGTGTGTGTGTGTGTGTGTGTGTGTGTGTGTGTGTGTGTGTGTACACATATTTTACAAATTAAATAGAGTAAACAATAATAAATATATATAAAATATACAGAGTTGAGACATGTGCAAAACAGTGGCATTACTGTACGGTATGTAGTGCATAATGTTGAAGTTCCAGTAGTGAAGGTGAGGTGTCTATGACGTGTTCAGCAGTCTGATGGCCTGATGGAAGAAGCTGTCTCTCAGTCTGGTACGGGACCGGATGCTGCAGAACCTCCTTCCTGATGGAAGTAGTCTGAACAGTTTATGGCTGGGTTGACTGGAATCCTTGATGATCCTCCCCGCTTTCCTCAGGCACCACTTCCTGTAGATGTCTTGGAGGGAGGGAAGCTCACCTCCAATTATCCGTTCAGAGCACCGCACTACTCGCTGGAGAGCTTTGCAGTTGTAGGCGGTGCTGTTGCCCAGTGTACCTGCACATGTGATGTGACAATAAAAGTGAATTGTTCACGTGAATTGTTCAAGTTCACTGCTGTAATAACTAATAATGATTAATATAATAACTATAATATTGGCAATATTATATTTACACTGACTTTAGTCTCATGAACAACATAATTTTTATTTACTAGCTAATCTTAAAATGACTGTTCAGTACAGAAATGAAGCCCAACAATCATGTTTTACAGTCATGTGGTCTCAGCCTCAGATACTTATTAAATCACACAAAGCTCGTGTAGAAACAAACGAACAAATGAACAAAATATGTTCTCCTTCATTTCTCTCAAACAAAGCTGTATGTGTAGCATGTTGACCTATGTTTGTATCAGCCACTAGATGGCACTGTGTCGCTGCAATGTGTGTAATTCACTGGCGAGCAAGAAGCTTCAGGGCAAGGAAAAAAGAATGAGAAATAAAGTGGAAGCGGAGCAGAGATCAGTGTGTGCGTGCAGTTAATAAGAAGCTCGGTATACATACAAAAACAACACATGGTGTCAGAGTAGCGGATTCTACGCAATCCCTCGCCGTCGGACAGCGCAGACATGGAGGCTTACGGCATTCCCACACCGCGTATGGATTGGGACTCCAGCAACCTGCCCGAGGCATGGCGGCGTTTCAAGCAGCACGCCGAGCTAATGTTCGCTGGTCCTCTTCGGGGGAAGGAGGAGGCAGACAAATGCAGCTACCTTCTTCTATGGGTCGGTGAGAAAGGACGGGACGTCTACAACACGTGGACGCTCACCGCAGACGACTCCCGAAAGCTTCAGACGTACTACGATAAGTACACTGATTACATCATACCGAAAGCTAACCCAATCTACGCCCGATATAAGTTTCATGAAAAGATGCAGGGTGAAAATGAGACATTTGAACAGTTTATTACGGAACTGAAACTACTTGCTAAAGACTGTGGGTACCCAAATACAGATGAAATGGTCAGGGATCGCATTGTATTTGCCACTAACTCGCCACACGTCCGAGAAAAGCTACTCAGCCAAGGCGCAGAGCTCACACTAGAGAAAGCTATAGATATAGCACGATCACACGAGCTAGCAAAGCAACAGCTAAAAACTATGGGTCACTCCAGGGGCCAAGAAACTGTGCACGCCATCGGCAGGAAATCGCACAGACAAGAATATCAAACAAGAAGCGTGAGACCAAAAGAACACGCTAATGCAACACTAAAAACGTGCAGCTATTGTGCCGGACAACACAGTAATAAAGACATCTGCCCAGCAAAAGGGAAGCAATGTGCAAAATGCAAGAAAATGAACCATTTTGCAAGAGCATGCAGATCAAGACTCCCTTCGCAGACAAAAGCCCACCTCAAATCAGTACACACTGTGAGAGAGAACATAGAAATGTCAACTATGGACACAGATGAGGACCAAGACTGTTTCTACATTGATAGCATCACCATAGAAAATGAAGGAAGAAAGGATGAGCAAGCATATGCAGACATGCAGCTTGGTTCCCCCCCACAGACAGTGAGGTTTAAAGTTGACACTGGGGCGCAAGCAAACACAATTCCAGCTAACATGTTCCAGACACTCTTCCCACACGTGACACTGAAGCCTGTCACACACAAGCTCACAGATTATGGGGGACACTCACTCAGCGTGGAAGGAAAATGCCAGTTAAAATGCAAACACAAAGACAAGACCTGCACGTTGGAATTCCATGTTGTTAACACAAGCGCCCCACCTGTATTAGCAATGAAAGCTTGCCGTGACCTTTACCTGGTAAGGATTGTGATGGCAGTGACGGAGGAAAGAGGCAAGACAACCAACAGTTCACAGGCAATACTAGACGAATATGCAGACGTATTCAAAGGGATAGGAGAATTTTCTGGTGAATGCAGTTTCCATGTAAATCCAGACGTTGCACCCACAGTCAGCCCACCTCGTCGGATTCCCATTGCTCTGCGAGCCCGACTCAAAGACGAGCTCGACAACATGGAAAGGAACCAAATCATATGCAAGGTCACAGATCCTACGGACTGGGTGAATGCACTTGTTGTCGTGGAAAAACCCAAGACAGGCAGACTCAGAGTATGTCTGGACCCCAGACCCCTCAACAAGGCTATACAAAGACCCCATTACCCTCTACCCACCTTAGAGGATGTCACCACAAAACTTGCTGGGGCCAAGTATTTCAGTGTTTTGGACGCCAGATCAGGCTACTGGGCCATTAAGCTAAGCCACGAATCATCTCTGTTAACCACATTTAATACTGTGTTTGGCAGGTACCGCTTCCTCAGGTTGCCATTCGGCATAATCTCAGCTCAGGATGAGTTCCAGCGACGCGTGGACGAGACCTACGAGGGCCTGAGGGGCGTGGCAGCCATTGTGGACGACGTACTGGTCTTCGGAGAAACCAAACAGGAGCATGACGACAACCTGAGGGCCATGCTGCAGCGCAGCAGAGAGAGAGGTGTAAAACTGAACCCTGACAAGTGCACCATCTGCGTCAAAGAGGTCAGTTACTTCGGTCACACATTGTCACACGAAGGGCTGAAACCAGATCCACAAAAAGTAAAAGCAGTCCAAGACATGGCGCCCCCACAGAACAGGGCGGAATTGGAAACAGTGCTGGGGATGGTTAATTATCTAGCAAGATTTGCCCCACACCTGTCAGAGATAAATGCTCCGCTCCGCCAGCTGTTAAAGCAGGACAGTGAGTTTGTATGGGACAAGAACCATGACAGAGCCTTTCAACGAATGAAGGAGCTGATCACTAAAGAACCAGGCCCAGTTCTCTCCTTCTTCGACCCCAAGAAAGCGCTACGACTCCAGGTCGATGCATCCAAAAGTGGCCTCGGTGCTGTGATGCTGCAGGACGGCAAGCCAGTTGCCTACGCATCCAAGTCACTTAACAGCACTGAGCAGAACTATGCCCAAATAGAAAAAGAGCTGTATGCTGTTCTCTTTGGTTGCAAGCGGTTCCACGAGTACATGTACGGTCGACATGTGACCATTGAGTCGGACCACAAGCCACTCGAGTCCATACTCAAAAAACCACTAGCATCAGCACCACCACGGCTACAGAGGATGATAATACAGCTGCAAAAGTACGACATCAGCATCATCCACAAGCCAGGGAAAGACATCCCGGTAGCCGACACGCTCTCCCGGAAATCCATAGAGTTTCACGACAAATCACTATGTGACGGGATGGATGCGCAGATCCACTCAGTCCTCAGCAACATGCCTGTCAGTGATCAGAGACTCTCAGAGATAAGAAACGAAACAGCCCAAGATCCTCAGCTCAACAGCCTGAGACGGACCACATTGAGTGGATGGCCAGATAAAAGGTCTCAATGCCCGCCTGACATTCAGGAGTTTTGGAACCACAGGGATGAGATCTCACTGATAGACGGGATCATGTTTAAAGGAGAGAAAATGATCATCCCAAAAAGGCTCAGAAAGGACATGATAGATCGGATTCATTCCAGCCATATGGGTATAGAAAAGAGCAAAAACAGAGCCAGAGACCTTCTGTTTTGGCCAGGCATGGGAAAGCAGATTGAGGAAGCAGTCGGAGCCTGCAGCACATGCCAGGAGAGACAAGCTGCTAACCCCAAGGAACCCCTGTTGTCACATGCAATACCAGAACGACCGTGGCAGGTCATAGCCACCGATCTGTTCACTTGGAACTCGGAAGACTACATCATCATGGTAGATTACTACAGTAGATTCTTCGAGTTGGAAAGACTGCGCAGCTGCACTGCAGAAGCAGTGATCCACAAACTAAAGTCAGCCATGGCTAGGCATGGTATTCCAGAGTCGGTGATTAGTGATAACGGTCCGTGCTATGCTTCCAGTAAGTTTCAACAGTTCGCAAAGTCATGGAGTTTCACCCACACCACTACTAGTCCCCATTACCCACAGAGCAATGGTCTAGCCGAGAAAACAGTCCAGACAGCAAAGAAACTTCTGGACAAGGCCAAAGCGGAACATAAGGATCCCTACTTGAGCCTATTAGAATACCGGAACACCCCTGTGGACAACTTAAAGTCGCCTGCACAACTACTCATGAGCCGGAGACTTCGCTCCATCCTCCCTGCAACACCAAAACAGCTGGCACCCCAAGTAGTTTGCCAGCAAACAGTGCGTGAGAGGAGAGAGGTCTGCCAGCAGCGCCAGCAGACTTATTTCAACAAAGCCGCCCGACCTCTGCCTCAACTATGTCCTGGCACACCGGTCCAGTTCCGGCAACAAGACGGTTCCTGGAAGCCAGCTGTGGTCACAAGTTGTGCCGACACGTCCAGAAGCTACAACATAACCACAGATACAGGACAAGTTTACCGGCGTAACCGCCGACACCTCCGCAGAAGCAGGAACAGCGTAGGAGGTGAGGAGTTCATTCAACCAACAGGCATCAGCGATGACAGCCCTGTGGTATCTCAACCCCCGCCTGTGGAGCCCCCTGGTGAAGACATTACAACACCTGGATACACGACTCGATATGGGCGTGTTACCAAACCAAGACAGGTCTTGGACCTGTAATATTGTAAAGGGTGCAGGCGGATCGCTGCCCTAAAAAAAACAAACAAACAAAAAAAAAAAACAAACAAAACAAAAGCTGTTTACATGTTTGTTGTTCCAATGATGTCACCAAATGCATCTGTTTATTATGTTTGTGATATAGCCAGTATTGAGTCGAATGCTATGTTATCAATGGATGTGCTCAGGATGTTATTCCTGTAATTTCAGTTGCCTTAGAAATTTTACAAGCCTGAGTTGTGTTTTTTTTTAAGAAGGGAGATGTAGCATGTTGACCTATGTTTGTATCAGCCACTAGATGGCACTGTGTCGCTGCAATGTGTGTAATTCACTGGCGAGCAAGAAGCTTCAGGGCAAGGAAAAAAGAATGAGAAATAAAGTGGAAGCGGAGCAGAGATCAGTGTGTGCGTGCAGTTAATAAGAAGCTCGGTATACATACAAAAACAACACAGTATGAAACGTTTCCAGCGGTTAGTATCATGGTTGCTAGGCAACCTGGGCAGCGCGACGGAGCTCGACCGGCATTTCACAAGCCTCGCACTTCCGGCCTTAGCGGTCTTTGAGTACGCGGCCCTTGTGGACCGTTAAGGCTGCGTACTTTAAGGCTGCAGAACCTGAATTGGGATACAGCCTAAGGCTGTTCCAATTCTCAGCACCGGTCCTCTCTTTCCCTGAGTCCTTAGCAAATCTCCTTCCCACGATGACGTTTCCATCGAGGGCAAGAAAAAGAGCTTAGGAAAAGGAGATAGGCGCTACTTTTGAAATAACACCCCACGTGGTTACGTTGGTCTGCTTAGTCACGTGACCGCACAGCAACAAATCACAGCAGAGCCGGAAAAGGAGGCGGAGCAAAGTGTGTGTGCAGGAGAGGAGTCGAGCAGAGAGCTGCTTTTTCATGAAACGGGAGTAAAGTAGTAAACTTACAGGAACATATACCACTGCCAACGTTGGGATTAATTTCTGCATCGATCTGCACACCCTTGTCTCCTGGATCGTAGCCGAGATCAGCGTGAACCACGTGGGTCTCTGCTCCCTCATCTGTTTCTTAAGACTTCCAGCTTCATCACGGAGTTTCTCTCGGTTTGTGGGCTCATATAAAGGTAAGCACCGAGCCAACTTTAATGTGGGTTCAGTTTATGTTGTTGCTGTTAAGAATAATAGATTGCTTGGTATACACTGGAGTTAGACAGACTGTAGAGTTTGTGATTGTCTGCAACATTATAATCTGGCGGTTGCTATGGGGTAAGAATACATACAGAAAAATAGTCTTTGAATATGAACAAAGGGTGCAGGGCAGGAGAAGAGCCAACCCTTAGGACAGGAAGCCACAGGTACAAGCGTGGGGGAGGGCAATCAGCCTTTAGAATCCGGTTGTTCAGTCTGACGTCACTAGCAGTGTCTGACTGCGGTCAAGTGAGCCCTCACTTACGAAGTCGCAGTCAAGCTAGCCGCCCCGCCAGCCGCACCTAAAATGTTGTTGCACTACTCTTACGCATATTACGGTATAGGTGCCGACTGGCTTAGAAACGCAGTGTTTTCTGTCCTGACACTATTTTACTTCACAATCCACTCCCAGTTTTGGTTAATCTCCACTTTCCCCCCTGTGATCCACAGCCCAAATTACTGTATGATTCAGAGAAAATTAACAATAAAATTTACCCAATTTACTCAACTATACTTTTAATGTCCTCATCTTTGAGCTCAGATTACAGGAAAACTGAAAGAGGTGACGCAGATATCTCACTGGATTCTGACTCTGGGTGACCCCCACTCTGCATGCTGTGATCCACAGCCAAAGTTACTGTACAGTTTTTGAGAAAATTGATAGTAAAATCTTCCCATTTTGCTTTACTGTACTCTACATATTGACATCTTTGATCTCCGATTACAGGAAAACTGTAAGAGGTGACGCAGATATTTCACTGGATTATGAATCTAGGCCATCTCCAGTCTTCACCCTGTGATCCACAGCCAAAATTACTGTACGGATTTTGAGAAAATTGATAGTAAACTTTGCACAATTTACTCTACTGTACTCTATATATTCTCATCTTTGAGCTTAGATTACAGGAAAACTGTAAGAGGTGACGCAGATATCTCACTGGATTATGACTCTGGGTGACCCCCACTCTGCACCCTGTGATCCACAGCAAAAATTACTGTACAGTTTTTGAGAAAATTCATGGTAAAATCTTCCCATTTTGCTTTACTGTACTCTACATATTGACATCTTTGAGCTCCGATTACAGGAAAACTATAAGAGGTGACGCAGATATTTCACTGGATTCTGAATCTAGGCTGTCGCCACTCTGCACCCTGTCATCCACAGCCAAAATTACTGTACAGTTTTTGAGAAAATTGATAGTAAAATCTTCCCATTTTGCTTTACTGTACTCTACATATTGACATCTTTGAGCTCCGATTACAGGAAAACTGTAAGAGGTGACGCAGATATTTCACTGGATTCTGACTCTAGGCTGTCGCCACTCTTCACCCTGTGATCCACAGCCAAAATTACTGTACGGTTTTTGAGAAAATTGATAGTAAACTTTGCACAATTTACTCTACTGTACTCTATATATTCTCATCTTTGAGCTCAGATTACAGGAAAACTATAAGAGGTGACACAGATATCTCACTGGATTATGACTCTGGGTGACCCCCACTCTTCACCCTGTTATCCACAGCCCAAATTACTGTACGGATTTTTAGAAAATTGATAGTAAACTTTGCACAATTTACTGTACTATACTCTATATATTCTCATCTTTGAGCTCAGATTACAGGAAAACTGTAAGAGGTGACGCAGATATTTCACTGGATTATGAATCTAGGCTGTCGCCACTCTGCACCCTGTCATCCACAGCCAAAATTACTGTACGGTTTTTGAGAAAATTGATAGTAAACTGCACAATTTACTGTACTGTACTTTATATATTGACATCTTTGAGCTCAGATTACAGGAAAACTGTAAGAGGTGACGCAGATATCTCACTGGATTATGACTCTAGGCTGTCGCCACTCTTCACCCTGTGATCCACAGAAAAAATTACTGTACGGTTTTTGAGAAAATTGATAGTAAACTTTGCACAATTTACTCTACTGTACTTTTAATATTCTCATCTTTGACCTCAGATTACAGGAAAACTATAAGAGGTGACGCAGATATCTCACTGGATTATGACTCTGGGTGACCCCCACTCTGCACCCTGTGATCCACAGCCAAAATTACTGTACGGATTTCTGATAAAATTAAATCCTATTCCATTACCAAACAAAATTAGTTCATTGAAGTATTTGCTTAACTACAAGAAATGTCTTTCCACACACAATTTAAATTTTTCAAAATGTCATTCACACACCACCTCAAGTATCAACTTCAGTTTTAGACATTATTTATTCAGTGCTTAATCACAACAATAGTCAACTTAAGGCACTTACATAATAAGTTAAACCTTACAATAATACATACAGAGAAAAACCCAACAATCATATGACCCCCTATGAGCAACAGTGGGAAGGAACAACTCCCTTTTAACAGCAAGAAACCTCCGGCAGAACCAGGCTCAGGGAGGGGCGGCCATCTGCCTCAACCGGTCAGGGTGAGAAATTACATTTCTCAGATTACTGATTTCTCATATTACTACTACACAGTTTAGATACACTCAACAAAAATATAAACGCAACACCTTTGTTACTGCTCCCATTCCCCATGGGATGGACGTAGAGACCGAAAATTCATTCCAGATACACAATATAACCATCCCTCCCAAACAGTGGTCACAAATCAGTCCAAATGTGTGATAGTGGGCACATCTGCCATATTGAGATAATCCATCCCACCTCACAGGTGTGCCACATCAGGATACTGATCTGACATCATGAGTAGTGCACAGGTGTACCTCAATATGGCAGATGTGCCCACTACCACACATTTGGACTGATTTGTGACCACTGTTTGGGAGGGATGGTTATATTGTGTATCTGGAATGAATTTTCGGTCTCTACGTCCATCCCATGGGGAATGGGAGCAGTAACAAAGGTGTTGCGTTTATATTTTTGTTGAGTGTATCTAAACTGTGTAGTAGTAATATGAGAAATCAGTAATCTGAGAAATGTAATTTCTCACCCTGACCGGTTGAGGCAGATGGCCGCCCCTCCCTGAGCCTGGTTCTGCCGGAGGTTTCTTGCTGTTAAAAGGGAGTTGTTCCTTCCCACTGTTGCTCATAGGGGGTCATATGATTGTTGGGTTTTTCTCTGTATGTATTATTGTAAGGTTTAACTTATTATGTAAGTGCCTTAAGTTGACTATTGTTGTGATTAAGCACTGAATAAATAATGTCTAAAACTGAAGTTGATACTTGAGGTGGTGTGTGAATGACATTTTGAAAAATTTAAATTGTGTGTGGAAAGACATTTCTTGTAGTTAAGCAAATACTTCAATGAACTAATTTTGTTTGGTAATGGAATAGGATTTAATTTTATCAGAAATCCGTACAGTAATTTTGGCTGTGGATCACAGGGTGCAGAGTGGGGGTCACCCAGAGTCATAATCCAGTGAGATATCTGCGTCACCTCTTATAGTTTTCCTGTAATCTGAGGTCAAAGATGAGAATATTAAAAGTACAGTAGAGTAAATTGTGCAAAGTTTACTATCAATTTTCTCAAAAACCGTACAGTAATTTTTTCTGTGGATCACAGGGTGAAGAGTGGCGACAGCCTAGAGTCATAATCCAGTGAGATATCTGCGTCACCTCTTACAGTTTTCCTGTAATCTGAGCTCAAAGATGTCAATATATAAAGTACAGTACAGTAAATTGTGCAGTTTACTATCAATTTTCTCAAAAACCGTACAGTAATTTTGGCTGTGGATCACAGGGTGCAGAGTGGAGACAGCCTAGAGTCAGAATCCAGTGAAATATCTGTGTCACCTCTTATAGTTTTCCTGTAATCTGAGCTCAAAGATGTCAATATGTAGAGTACAGTAAAGCAAAATGGGAAGATTTTACTATCAATTTTCTCAAAAACCGTACAGTAATTTTGGCTGTGGATGACAGGGTGCAGAGTGGCGACAGCCTAGATTCATAATCCAGTGAAATATCTGCGTCACCTCTTACAGTTTTCCTGTAATCTGAGCTCAAAGATGAGAATATATAGAGTATAGTACAGTAAATTGTGCAAAGTTTACTATCAATTTTCTAAAAATCCGTACAGTAATTTGGGCTGTGGATAACAGGGTGAAGAGTGGGGGTCACCCAGAGTCATAATCCAGTGAGATATCTGTGTCACCTCTTATAGTTTTCCTGTAATCTGAGCTCAAAGATGAGAATATATAGAGTACAGTAGAGTAAATTGTGCAAAGTTTACTATCAATTTTCTCAAAAACCGTACAGTAATTTTGGCTGTGGATCACAGGGTGCAGAGTGGGGGTCCCCCAGAGTCATAATCCAGTGAAATATCTGTGTCACCTCTTACAGTTTTCCTGTAATCAGAGCTCAAAGATGTCAATATGTGGAGTACAGTAAAGCATAATGGGAAGATTTTGCTATGAATTTTCTCAAAATCCATACAGTAATTTTGGCTGTGGATCACAGGGTGAAGAGTGGCGACAGCCTAGAGTCAGAATCCAGTGAAATATCTGCGTCACCTCTTACAATTTTCCTGTAATCGGAGCTCAAAGATGTTAATATGTGGAGTACAGTAAAGCACAATGGGAAGATTTTGCTATGAATTTTCTCAAAATCCGTACAGTAATTTTGGCTGTGGATCACAGGGTGCAGAGTGGGGGTCACCCAGAGTCATAATCCAGTGAAATATCTGCGTCACCTCTTACAGTTTTCCTGTAATCTGAGGTCAAAGATGAGGACATTAAAAGTATAGTTGAGTAAATTGGGTAAATTTTATTGTTAATTTTCTCTGAATCATACAGTAATTTGGGCTGTGGATCACAGGGGGGAAAGTGGAGATACACTAAAAATGGGAGTGGATTGTGAAGTAAAATAGTGTCAGGACACAAAACACTGCGTTTCTAAGCCGGTTTTCACCCATACCGTAATATACGTAAGAGTAGTGCAACCACATTTTCGGTGCGGCTGGCGGGGCGGCTAGCTTGACTGCGACTTCGTAAGTGAGGGCTCACTTGACCGCAGTCGTGTACTGGGTCTAAACTCTGCTGCAGGTCCATATATCAAACGATCACTATGGCATTACAGAGAGTTGAAAAACTGTCTAAAGTCTTTCATCTTTAATAAAATGATCAGCGTTCTGCTCTACCAGGTGTAACAATT